>NW_026897921.1:0-409681 GCF_033153095.1 Gastrolobium bilobum | reverse complement strand
TAAAAAATAAATTTAAATATAAATTCAGGTTATACTTAGTATTTTTTTTTCTTATTAATTTTGTTATTATTGGATAAAAATAAATTAACGGTTCTCTTTTTGATACTGTTTTGTATCCATTAATTTAAATTTGATCCAACGATAACAACATTAGTAATAAGAGATAATAACAAAAAATGATAATAAATACAATATATTTGCATAACAAAATTTATGTTATCTTGTAATGTTATGTTATGAAATTATTTAATAAATTTAACGTCGTATAAGCAATTAAATTTTTTAAATATATAATAATAAATCACTAAATAATAATATAAAATTCTTAATCTTAACAAAGCATAAACGTTTAGTCTTAACTTTGACTTTTTGACCCTTTTGCCCCTCATTAATTAATTAATAATCAATTTGCCCCTGATCCAGAACTATCTACCAACTTGTCCCCTTTTAGTCGACTACATTGCTTTTTTAGTCGAGCAAATGGTCAAAATGCAGAAAGTGGACTACAGCAAATTTAGTCGTCTAAAAAATCATCTTAATCGACTACATTTTTGGGATATTTAGTCGACTAAGTAACGATATTTAGTCGACTAAATATCGACTGAAACCCTATATTTTCCATGTTTTCGGTCTCATTTCGATTGTTGTTGTTGTGTAAACCTAAATAGCTCTCTTTGTTCATGTGTAATCCTCTCAATCCGATTGTATTTCATCCCACAATCTCTACAGACCTAATATTGTGAAATCATTGTCATTGCCCAATTCCAAACCCCCAAAATCCGAACCCAAACCCCCAATTTCAGAACCCTAGTCCCAATTTCGTGAGGAAGATGAGCACATGTCCAAACATGTATGTGACAATGATCTACTATGATGGAAAGCATTATGAAGGCCCCAATGGTGTTCAATTTGAAGGGAAAACGAAAATGTTGAAAATCAAACGGGGCACTACATACAATGAGTTAAAGGGGAGAATTCAGCAAAAATTGGGTCTGCAAGGCAGCCAATGCGTTCAACGGATAATTGCCAGGGTAGAGACTACAGTTGGTAAGGATGCTATTTACTACATTGGTAACGATATATGTGATGATGAAGATGTCGAATGTGTCATAGATGCAATTGTTGACCGAAAATTTCAAAATTTTATTGAGATATATGTTGAATTAGATTGTTGTCAATCTTCATCTGCACCCATGCATACAAGAAGTGAACCGTATTTTGGTCATGAAGAAAGAGTAGTCGATTTATCTGCACCTGCACATGTCATAAGTCAGATAACACTGCGGGAAATAGATGAGGATGAACAGGATGCCGATATGGACAGCGATGAGGACGGTGAACCTGAGAGTGTTATTCCGCTAGGTGACACGTCAGATACTGACGTAGAGGGTGATTTCGACGCTGACACAAGCTCACCATCCCCGGGTTCACAGGTTACGAGACCACTTCGTGTTGACCCTGTTAGCAGTGGTAAGATTTGTTTTTTAAAGATTTAATTTAGCAATTATTTTTTTTGTTATCAATGGTATTGACGGTGGCATTATAATGCATCCGTAGGTTCTGAGATCGAGCCATTTTGGAATGAAAGCTCACATTATTCCTTCATTAATTGGGCCCACCCTAATGATGAGACGGAGATATTGTATGGTGACGATGATGATCACGATGGTTGGCAATTAGGGGATCCTTTATATTTGTATCAGGAGTTTCGTAGCAAATCTGAAATGCAACATGCAGTCAAATTATATTGTATGAAGGCTCACCGTACTGCCGTTGTGGCAAAAAATGATGACCATAGATTTGTGATGAAGTGTCGACACCATAATGATGGATGTCCCTGGTATGTGAGGGCATTGTTGCCGAAGAATAGAAATACTCGGGTGGTCAGTAAGTGGGTTAAAGAACACACCTGCTTAAACAAGGTCTTACCCGGGATCATAGACAGTTGGATTCTGATGTGATATGTGCAACCATTATCAGTATGTATTATTCGATATATCTAACTTCCTAAGGTATGTTTACGTTAATCAGTTTGTATTCTGACTGTTGGTCGGTGTTTTTTTTTATATAGGTATGTTAAAAGAAGATCCATCATTGAAGCCAGTTCTTACTCAAGAGAGGGTGGACTTGCTCAATCGCAAATGTCAATGTGGACGGTTCACATCTAGAAGATTTCCTTACAGTCACGTCTTAGCGGTGTGCAAGGTAAAAAAGTTGAACCACTATGATTATGTTGATCCTGTGTTCTCAATTGCACAAATTGATAAGGTATATGCTGCACATTGGTATCCAATGGGCAATGAGTTGTTGATTCCACAAATTGATGGCCCAACCATTATCCCAAATGCATCTTTGGTACGTGCACAAGGAAGACCCAAATCGTCAAGGATACAGAATGAGATGGATTGGGTTGAGTCTCAACCGACAAGCAGTCAGAGTAGATGTAGCCTGTGTAAGCAAATTGGTCACAACAAACGTACATGTCCTATGAGGATTCCCAATACAAGATGAATTTATAGGCATTAATGTTTTGATGGTTTAACATTATAGGCATTTATGGTTTAAGATGCTTGTATTTGATGTAATGTCATGTAACTGAAAAAAATGAACGGGTTGATGTAATGACGGTGCTATGTTTGTATTTGATGTCATGATATTTGTATTTGAAAAAAATGAACGGGTTGATGTAATGATGCTTGTATTAATAAATTATATGTGTTTAAATTGTTACAACGCAGATTTTTTGACTCGGAAATTATGCTCCCTAAGTCACACTCCCTTAGTGGATCAGTGTAGAGTGGAAACCAAGGGCAAAAAACATGTGTAATTCGGATTTAGGGTCCTAAACCAGCAGTTTAGTCGATTAACCTGTACTGGTTTAGTCGACTAATGAAAGTAGATTCTATTTCCATTCATTTCAAAATGTCTATGATCTCTTCCCGAACCAAACATGAATCTTTGGATTCATTTGGCTCTCACACTCAATTACTTATGGAAAATTTCCATATCTTTTTTTCTATAATGAGCCTATCCTCTATTCTCTATTTATATATTCAAAAAAGATTGAAAAATATTTAAAATGAATAAAAAAGACCATAATATTAGGAGGACTCTTATGACCGACCACACAAATAATTGTCAGTAAAGTTGTTTTTTTTTCTTCTTCAAATTCAAAGAATTCTTATTAATAGTCGACTAAACCAGTACAGGTTAATCGACTAAACTGCTGGTTTAGGACCCCAAATCCGAATTACACCTGTTTTTTGCCCTTGGTTTCCACTCTACACTGATCCACTAAGGGAGTGTGACTTAGGGAGCATAATTTCCGAGTCAAAAAACCCATGTGGACATTAAATTCCTAAAACGAAGTCGTATGTTGTCATAACGTTTGTTTACGGTTAACAATACAAGATGTAGCCTTTTAAACACATATACTGATTTGTTGTGATGTGTTATGGACGAATGTGACCTGTTCAATATTGTTTTGTGCCGTGATGATCAAATTGCTAAAAAGGTTCCATTCATAAGTTATACAATATTGAAATGGAATTCAATTCATTACACAACATAACATAGATCCAAAAAACATAACAATTCTGCATTCATTAAAAAAAGTTACGGGACATCAACGACTTAAAGGAAATACATGAACAAAACATAATAACATGATGTAAACCCTAAATCTACTCCTCATCCCCGTCTGTGTCCGTCTCCGAGTCGTCCTCACCTGACACATGACCCCCATCCCCTCCTGCCTCAGCTACCTCCCCACCTCTTGCAAGCTCCAGACGAGCAAGCCTGTCTTCCACACCCTTAAACCTTCCCTATATGTGTCTAAACCTTTCATTCCCTTTCTTTCTCCATTTTTTATGTGCCAGCGCCATCTTTCCTATCTTCTTTGTCATTGCATTTATGCCCTTCATGACATCACGCAGTGAAAATCCACCTTCAGGTTCAGCTATCTCCTCAACCTCAGCCACATCCTCCTCCTCCTCCACCTCTGGCTCAACAATATGGTCATCTGGGGCAACATAAGGAACCTCAACCTGGGGCATACCACTGAACTCCCACACACCCGATCTTGTGTTCTTAGTAATCTTGTACTGCTCCAATAGACGCTTTCCGAACTTGCAATTATAGCTCGTGGTCTTCTTCAACAGCTCAGTCTCTATGGGAACACCAAAGTGAACCAATATCCTCTGTACCAAACAGGCGTATGGAAGATGACCTTTATGTTTGGCCTTAAACATAAACCAACAGATATAGTGCCTCCAGTTCACCATCTGGGCATGTCGGATAGCCCACATAATGGGAATGTCATGTTCCAACACCCTGGAATGATTAAAAGATCGCGGAAACAGAACGTGGGTAAGGACATAATGTAGTATACGGGACTCCACAGAAAGCAATCCCACCGTATAGTGCAAGTGTTCCCCACAGACTCTTCTCTGCTCCTGCACGGCATCCTCTCGTACATATCCTGGAAGTACTACACCACTATCAGCGTCATACGCCACAGTCTGAGAAGAGTCATAATCATAGCCAAGTATCTCCAACCATGCAGGTGCCGTCATGATGATCTCTATTCCACAGACCCTCGACTTCAGCTCACCCTGTACGTAGCTGAGGTTATGGTAGAAGGCCCGCACCATAAGCTCTGAATATGGACATAGGGTCTCGGCCAACACTCTCAGATATGCCGCCTCCAACACCCCCACAATTTCAAATCCCTCCTTATCAAAAAAAGCTGTATCCAAAGATTGTGGAGCACATAACGGCCGGTTCAAATGGTCACGTACGAATGAAGCGTGGACGACAGGGTCGTCCTCAAACAGATACCCATATGGGAGGTCAACAGTATCAGGCTCTTCGTCTTGTGGCCTTGACGAAGAAGACCGCTCTTGCCTATGCTTGGTGCGTCTCTCAAGTGACTCATTGCCCTCATCGCTTGGTCTTCTGCGGCCCGTCATTTGTTTAGGGTACCTACAATGAAACATGTCAGCATTTAACTATATGAAACATGTCATGATGGTATTGAAAACTTGCAACAAAAGATCTGTAAACCAAAAGCAAACTTTTGCCACATACAAATTTTTCAAACAAAAAAATTCACACAATGCAAAAAAATAAACCTTAGTAGATTAGGGTTACAAAACCTACAACAAACGCTTTGATTAGAGTTCACAAATTCGGACAGCAAACAAATAAAAAAAATTCCAAAACCTAAAACACAATGCAAGTTAATAAACCTTACCTATCCTTGAGATTTCACGATTTGGACCGTATTTTGGTGCAATCCACACGCCTGAGGTAAGGGTTTGGGAGCTGCTCCTGCGGATTTGGGGTTTGGGCCGCCTCCTTAGTCGATTAGGTCATCCTACTCCCCCTCTGCTGAATAGGGGGTTTTTAAAAAACAAATCCGTCGATATTTAGTCGACTAAATATCGTTACTTAGTCGACTAAATATCGTTACTTAGTCGACTAAATATCCCAAAAATGTAGTCGATTAAGATGATTTTTTTTTTTTTTTTGCTGTAGTCCACTTTCTGCATTTTGACCATTTGCTCGACTAAAAAAGCAATGTAGTCGACTAAAAGGGGGCAAGTTGGTGGATAGTTCTGGATCAGGGGCAAATTGGTTATTAATTAATTAATGAGGGGCAAAAGGGTCAAAAAGCCCTTAACTTTGATGGTCATATTTTGGAAAAAAAATTAAAATATTACTTTTTAATAAATAATTACGAATACATAGCAGTTTCAAAACTATCTACGAATTTATTGTACTCATTCACGCCCAAATTAGACGTGACTCCCAAGGCATTCACGCCTAAATTAGGAGTGACTCGTCTGGTGTTGACACGTGGCACAAAAAATTAATAGTTTAACCGTAAAACTTTGTAAGGCCATAACGTTTGACTCGTGTATCCGAATGGGGTATTTTTTTTTTATTCTACAAAACTTTTCGAGATCTACGCAATGACATCTCATTTGATATATTTTATCTCTCACAATCATAATTCAAATTTGCAACAATGATACTATAAAGATGGCACCAAAGTGGATTAACTCATCTATAAATAAGATGGCACCAATTTTCCTATTAAATAGAAAACGCAATCAACTTCTATGACATTAAATTCAAAATTCAAATAACCTCCATCAAATTTATTTGAATTGACGACAATCAGTAACTAACTCATAAAATTACAATGCAATCAGCTCCTATTAAATACAAAACACAATCATCTCCTATTAAATAATAAATGCAATCAACTTATTGGAGGTTATTTGAATTTTGAATTTTGAATTTAATGTTATAGTACCATTATTGTGCGTGAATGAGTGCAATATATTCGTAATTAGGTTCAAAACGGCAACTTATTCGTAATTAATTATTAAAATATGTACTAATTTATATAATATTCTACCAAGTGTTTAGAATATTTATTTAATTATTTTCTTTATTAATACAGAATTTTCAAATTAATTTTTTATTTTAAATCACAAATTAAATCTTTATTTTGTTTTTCTTATTAATAATTTTTTTTAAAATTTTTTTGGTAATACACTGCATAATACAATTATTGCAAATTTGAATTGTGTTTGTGAGAGATAAAATATATCAAATGAGATGTTATTGTGTAGATCTCGAAGTTATGTGGAATCAAAAAAAGAATTACCTCATTCGGATATCCGAGTCAAAAGTTATGGCTTTTCAAAGTTTTACGGTTTGTAAGTTGACTTTTTTTGCCACGTGTCAACACCAGATGATTCACGTCTAAATTAGGCGTGAATACCTTGGGAGTCACGCCTAATTTAGGCGTGAATAGTCACGCCTAATTTGAACTTGAGTGAGTGCAATAAATTCGTAGATAGTTTCGAAACAGCTATGTATTCGTAATTATTTATTAAAATAGTATTATTTTAATATTTTTGCATTCATATCTTTACCAAAAAAAAAAAAAAACTTTGATAGTCATATAAAGAAAAATATTGGTTGACATATTTTTCTTTTTTGTAAGTTTGATAGATTAATTTAATATGTTTGTTAAATTTTTAATATGTAATTGGCTCACTTTATTTTATTCAACAATTATGCTATTTCTAAATAATGATTATGTCAAAGTTTTATTTATTTATTTTTAATTTGTAGCGTTACATAAAGATAGTATAAATCTCATTAGTCTTGACATTCTAGTGTAAATATAAAAAAAATAAAAAATATTCTATTATTTTTCCTTATTCACCGATTTTCATTTTGAGAACGTCAAAGAATAAGGAAGGTTATATTTGTTATATTTTTTTCTTATCTTACTACTAATTTTGTTATTGTCGAATTAAAAATCAAATAAACGACTCTCACTTGATATTATTTTGTAATCGTTAATTTGATTTTAATACAATAATAATAAAATTAGTAATAATAGGTGGTAAGAAAAAATGATGAAAAATATAATCTATCCCCAAGGAATTGTATATAATTTTTGTAAAAGTTATAAATTGTTTACGGATAAAAATTGTTAGAATTTTAAGCCTAGGATTAGTTTGATTTTGTTTTTGTTATTAAAAAAAGTACATAATATAATCATTTGTTAAAATTATATTTTAAAATAATAATATTAAAAAATTGCTTAAATTCTTTTGTCTTTTTCAATAAATGTTTTAAAAGTCTGAGAAGAAAATTACGCATCGAAATATTGGCTTGTTATTGTATGATGGTCAAAGGAAGAATACGTCTTGAGAGTGATATATATATATATATATATGGGTCATGATCATTTTACATCAGTATAAGTTACATTTTTAATCTTATCCGTTGATCTCACTTATATCTAATGGCTCAAATTTTTTAGTAATGTGAGCAATTGGATACAAGTGGATCAATGGTCAAGATTGAGTGTAAGACTTCTAACTCTTACACCGGTGTAAGTAGAGGTGTGCAAAATAACCAAAAAACTGAACCGAACCATGAACCGCCCCTTAAAATAGCCGATTTTTAAAAATCAGTTTATGAACCGAACCGATTTTTAAAGAACCAGTTCATGAACCGAACGAGTTTTTAGAACCAGTTAAGAACCGAATCAGTTTTTAGAACCAGTTTAAGAACCATTTTGAACCGAACCGAACCATTTCCGAACCGAACCGAACCAAATTTATTTTTATAACTTTATTTTTTAAATTTTTAAATTTTTTCTTTTCAAAAGAGGGTCGACCCGAACCGAACCGTTTCCTACTGAAGTGAATCACTTCCGAACCAAACCATTTAAACCAATTCGGTTCGGTTTTTTAAAAAAATCGATTCGATTCGACCTATGCACATCCCTAGGTCTAAGAATTTCTTGCCCCTATATATATAGGAGCATGATATTCTTATACCGGTGTAAGAATTATAAGTCGTACACTGAATCTTGTTGACCATTGATCCACTTGTATCTAATGACTCACATTACTAAAAAATTTGAGCCCTTAGATATAAGTGGAATCAACAGATAAGATTAAAAGTGTAACTTATACTGATGTAAAATGATCATGATACTAACCCTATATATATATATATATATGTGTGTGTGAGAGAGAGAGATGTGGAAATGAATTTTTTATCTTTTATTTTAGGGAGTTGCATTTGTCACAAGACCCAAATTGTCCTACTGATACATATTTTGTGGGATTCAAAAAAATTTAAAAAAACAAAAATGAAGAGGTCCGAAATTCAATGTGTGTGCAGGAAAAACTTTTTCAATCCTGTAACATTGTGTTTACATTTCTCTTTATTTTAAAGGATTATATTTGTAATTTAACATGATACAACAAAGTTTCCTACACACACAATATTTTGTGGGGCTCACACTTTTTGAAGAAAAAAGAAAAAACTACGATACGCAAAATGAATTTCTATAACATTACACAATCACTTTCTTACAACATAACTCTTATAAAACTCTTATTTTAAACTCTTATAAAACTCTTATTTTAATATGATCTATCAGAGAAATTTAACCATAAAAAAAGTAAATTAAAGATAATAATTTTTCCCTCATATGATGTAGAGTACAAACGGTCATGCTTCGTTTTTCGAGTGATGGAATTTTATTTTATTTTAAATTTGTAATTATGTCAACCGTGAAAAGTAAAGTACTAAACTTATTAAACTGTCTCAATTGAATCACCTCAACAACCGTGGACTATTATTGTTCACTCTGCGACTTTTGGCCATCGATGCAATAACACTTGCGGCTGTTTACATGAATAATATTTATTTGAGAGTAAATACTTTTTTTGGTTCTCAGCAAATTTTATGATACTCGCTTTAGTTCTTGACAAATAAAAATGTCCATCTTGGTCTCTAAAAAATTCAAAATGGACTCATTTTAGTCTTTTTAGGGACTAATATGGGTCTTTTTTGAATTTGTGAGGGACCAAGAGTTCAACTAAATGTGTCCATTTTGAATTTATTAGGGACCACGATTGACCTTTTTATTTGCTAGGGACTAAAGCGGGTATCGTAAAATTTATTGAGAACCAAAAATGATATTTACTCTTTTTTTTATTTCTCTAAATACTTCTTTTTCTTTATTACTTTATAAAATGATTTTTTATTATTTATATTAAAAAGTTCATTTCTCTCAAATTGATTTATTAGGTTATGTTTGGTAGGAGATTTTTTTTAAGATGATTAGGAAAGTTGAGATGAATTTTTTAGTTGATCATATTTGATAGGAGATTTTTAAAAATTTTGTTCATCATTCGAATTTACATAGCAATCTCAGTTTGTGTGTAAAATTGAAAAATTTTACCATTTCAGAATACCACCCAAAAGGTGATATTCTCATTAACCCATCAAACCAAAAAGTAGAAAAAAAGTAATGCACACAAATATCTCTTCTCAGAAAATGTGCCAAAAAAAGCTGAAGAGAGAGAGAGTTTTGTTTGTATTTAGTCAATGATTAGTTTGATAATTTTATTTCATTTTTTCATCAATATTTTACTTTCAACCAAATATAGATTCAGAAAATTTAACTTAATTTTTTCAGTAGTATTTTGGTTTACCAAACAATTTTTTTTAAATTTTACTATCAAATTTATTTTCCTACCATATCCCTAGTAATTATATTTTCCTGGTAAAGAAAATATTATCATCTATCAAACTCTCCTGTATTCTTTTTCTATATACAAGTTGGAAATTTAGTTTCTCGCAAAATTAACTTCCTCGTATATTTATTTAAATACTAAATATAAAATTAATTATTTAAAATAAAAAACTCTTATTTGTAACCTGCAAATAGTAAAATTATTTATATATTTAAGATACAATGATTATGATGAAAATTTTAACGTAGTTAAAATAATTTAAATTATATCATCGTAAATTAAGACGTAATACTACAAAGGAATGAGACGTTTTATGAAAATTTATTACAATAAATTTATTCCTCTAAACGATGACTAATCCTATATCATGGAGGTTGTCTATTATGTGTAGGAGCTTGATACATCTTTTTCTTACCCTTTGTTTTTCACACAAAAAAATATAACATTCTTTTTCTCTGCATATTGTGGATTTCAATCCAATTCAATGTTATAAAAAATGAACTCACCGGGTCGATTCGGAAATCGGTGAACTGATCGTGTAATCGATCCGGTTTTTATATTGGATCGATCATGTTACAGAACCGGTGTGACCTGGTGCAATCCGGCCGATTTTCATAAAAACCAGTGATTCAATCGGTTTAACCGGTGACTCGGCCCGGTCTATAAAAAAATAATTTATTTTCATAAATTAATATTTTTTTTTTTTACTCTCAAACACAAATGATTTGTTTTCTTTTGAAATATTTGAGTGATTTGTAGCTTATTAACTTACATAGATTATGTACCTACAACACTAATATTATCTTGATTATGCAATATGCAGGGAATTTTGATTTGATTTATAGTTAGAGATGTCGTTTACTGAACCTGAAACACTAGTATCACAAATATTATATGTTTGATTAATCTTTTGTTGGACAATGGTGTGTAATTTATTATTTTCATATTAAAATATTTGAAATTGATATATTTTTTATAAGTATTTAAGTATATTTATAGATCTCTTAATATGAATTGTAGATTTACATATGCTTATCGGGTCATGCGGTTGAACCAGTAATCCACTAGTTGAACCAGTGACCCAATACTTCGACCGAATCAATAACCAAGCCGGATTTAATAACATTGATCCAATTAGTTGTACTTAAAGAGCTCAGATACTGATTTATATATATAAAAAAAAAGCTCAGATACCTTGTTACCAAAAA
Source organism: Gastrolobium bilobum (assembly GCF_033153095.1). Lineage (NCBI taxonomy): Eukaryota > Viridiplantae > Streptophyta > Magnoliopsida > Fabales > Fabaceae > Gastrolobium > Gastrolobium bilobum. The sequence goes on along the minus strand of NW_026897921.1, from coordinate 398,385 downwards.
AGAAAGAAAAAGAAGAGCACAGATACTTATTGAGCTAAGCTCATCAATAGCTATCCATAAACTGAGAAGTTTATATGGCCTCATAATAAGTGTTGAGATATATAGTCTCACATTGGTTGTATGAGCAACTAATGTGGAGTTTATAAAGTCTTGAGCACTCTCACCCTTTAAGCTAGCTTTTGGGGTGGTGTATCCTAAGGTTCTTTACATGGTATCAGAGTCAATTCTCACTGCCCCCACTTTAAGTGGAATTAAAAATAAAAGTACAAAAAGATAAACCAAAAATTGGGCATGTGCAATATCCACGCTTCTAGCCCAATGGGCTCTCGTGTGAGGGGGCGTGTTGAGATGTATAGTCCCACATTGATTGTATGAGCAACTAATGTGGAGTTTATAAGATCTTGGGCACTCTCACCCTTTGAACTACCTTTTGGGGTGGTCTATCCCAAGATTCTTTACAATAAGCAATAATAGTTTTTTATAATTAGATATAGGGGAAATCACTTCTTATGCAGCTGCAAAAAATTTTGATCTTCTGTTGAATGAGAAGTTGAAACCCCTTAGATATATTAATGGATTTTATAATTCTCATTTAACATGAGATTTTGAATTTTCCTACACACCTTTCGATTTCCGTGCCAACGTGGGTCCTACACATAATTTTTTCCATCATACGGGTCCCATATTTTTTGTCTCTACAACATGAGAATTCAATTCTCATGTTGAATGAGAAATATAAAATCCTATATTAATATAAGGAAGATCAAGACTTAATCCAATAACTAATAATAATAATAGGGGTTTGCATTTGTCATTTAACGTGACACAACAAACTTTCCTACACACACAACATTTTGTGGGGCCCACACTTTTTGAAGAAAAAAGAAAAAAAAGAAATTACAGCACGCAAAACGAATCTCTATAACATTACACAATCACTTTTCCTACAACATAACTCTTATAAAACCCATAATAATAATAATAATAATACTCATAATTATCGAGATCAAACGTTTAACTTAGAATATCAAGGTTAACGTAAAATGTGGAAACATAGACAGCGATAGTCTGGTTGTTGGTATTATATTACCTTTTTATAAATTAATTTTATATCAAATATTATAAACTGAATAATAAAACTTGATAAACAGTTTCAACTTATGAGAGTTATATAATTAAGCAATAAAAATAGTTATAATTTTTTTTACTCATTTATAATTTTTTAAAAAAAGGTAATAAGTGAACCCTCTTTAGTTTTTAACAAGCGTTGGTTGTACGTGGACCTACATAACTGTCTGCTAGACAAAGAGCATTAGACTCATAAAAATTGTGTCTCAGTAACGGTGGTATTGGGCCTACTACCACTGTTTAATAATTAATTTTATATGCCCAGAATTAAAAAAAAAAAGGTATTCTAACTATTTGTAGCACGTGATATATATATATATATATATATATATATATATATATATATATATATATATAAAACTAGTTATTAATGTTTCTCATATTATAAGAGATAATTTTATTTCTTATATCGCATATGTTATTCTGCCTACTCTCAATTTGTCTACATTTGACTACCTCTCTCAACACCGTTATATTATAATCTTATCCAACGGTGAAGATTTATAATATAAAATAAACCCTTCTGTTCTCCTCACTGCCTCTCACTCTTTCTCTCTCCTCCTCGTCGACAAAGATAGAGACAACTCATTGTATTGTAGAATTGTATTTAGCGTTTTTCTTTTAAATAATAACATATGATGATGCAACTCATTGTATTGTAGAATTATAGTAATTGAATCAGGAAAACAAAAAAAAACCGATTAATGAATTTGTGCCTGTAACTCATTGTATTGTAGAAAAATCAATCAACATTTTTATTTTATTTCTCAACTAAGGAGGTCTCAACCATCATTCGAACCATTCAACAATTTAGAGGTCCTTCATCTAAAAATTTCCCTTTTTATTTATTGGATTTTCTTCATTTTGTCGGTGATTGGAATTATGGGATGAGGTTGCACCTTTTGCTATCTCTGCCTTAAACCTGGTATAGGTGTTTAGAATTACTAGTTTTACCATAAAACGGATTATGGAGAAAGGAGAGGAGAGAGAGAAAGGGTGTGGGAGGCAGTGAAGAGAAAGAAATGAGGGAAATAGTTTATTTTATTCTGTAAATCTCTATCGTCGAATGAGATTATAATCTAACGGTATTAAAAGGATAGACAAAGATAGGCAAAATAAGAGTAGGTAGAATAACTTATCCCTTCTTTTATTTATATTTATATATATATATATATATATATATATATATATATATATATATATGTGGGTCAGGATCATTTTACACCAACGTAAGTTACACTTTCAATCTTGTTCATTGATCCCACTTATATCTAGGGGCTCTAATTTTTTAGTAACGTGAGCCATTGGATACAAGTGGATCAATGGTCAAGATTGAGTGTAAAACTTCCAACTCTTACACCGGTGTAAGAATATCCTGCCTATATATATATATATATATATATATATATATATATATATATATATATATATGAGGTAGGATCATTTGCCACCAGTGTCAAATTTGAAGTTTGACACCTCATATGAAGACCGTTTGATCAAAAAAGATCAATGGCATCACATGCTTACAAATCAGAGTCGTTGATCTTTTTTGATCTAACGATCTTCAGATGAGGTGTCAAACTTTAAATTTGACACCGGTGTCAAATGATCCTACCTCTATATATATATATATATGGGGAGGGATCATTTGACTCCAGAGTAAGATTTAAAAGTCTTACTCCTCATCCCAGCCCTTGATTTCCGTTCATCCAACGGTTATCATTTAGTAATTTAATGCATTAATTAATTATTAATTTCAAATAAATGATAACCGTTGGATGAACGGAAATCAAGGGCTGGGATGAGGAGTAAGACTTTTAAATCTTACTCTGGAGTCAAAGGATCCCTCCCCTATATATATATATATATATATATATATATATATATATATATAAAAGTGAGGCCCATGTAAAAACAAGCAGGAGGAAAAAAAAGAATTATGGACCTCACATATTTTGATATGAGATAAAATTATCTCCTATATGATAAACACTAATGCAAGTTACTATACACTCAAAAAATATCCTTGTACAGTATCAAATTGTATGCTGTTTAATTGAGTAGCTCTGTAAACGACATAGGGGTTGGAAGTATAGCTGTGATCATATCAATAATTTGTGTCTCATTTGTGAAAAGTTTCCCCCACACTTTTCTCACAAACATCAAGAAAATGAAGGCTGAGACCCCAAAAGTGAATGCTATGACACGGCCAACCGTGGTTGTACTTTGGGCACGGGAAGGTTGCCAGTCAATGCAGCACTTAATGAAAATGGGGAAACATAAAGAAAACCAGTTGTTTGAATAAGTACACCCATGGTAGCTACTGTAGCTTGTGGATTGCTTAACAAGCCACATAGAAAGAGCATTATCTCGTAACACACCACTCCAAGCACACTGAAATGCAACTAGGCAACGCAAGATTTAGTAATGGTCTCCAACCATGGAAAAAGGCTGAGAGAATTAATGTAGCTCCTTCCCAAGGTTTTAAAGGCTTCTTCAATTCAAACCAGTGGCTAAGGCAATGCCTTTCACCCCTAACTTCAAATATGTAGCTAAGAAATAATTTATGGAAAAGTGTAAAATGGCAGCAAAAGAGGCAGCTATAGTAAGGGCCCGTTAATGTTTAAGAATGACTGTTTATGCTTTGCGGTTTTTTTTACAAAAATTAAAGTTATTTATTTATTTTTTTAAATATTTGGATTTTGACTTTTATTTTTTTTAGAATCTAGATTTTTGAGCTTTCAAAAAAAGGTAGGTTTTTGATTATTATTTTTCATGATTTATGTTTTTTTTTTAAAGCAAACATCCAAACGAACTCTGTAATAAAAAGTGTTTTTTCTTTTCTTAAAGAAAATAGCTTTTGGAGAAAAAAAAAGAGTATATCCAAACGGTAGGGTTGTTAAGCCTAAACTTCTTAAGAAAGACCTTAAGGTGGTGTTTGGTTGGAAGCTTTTCAGCGGATATCTATCTTTCTCAAGTATGGCTTTTAGAAACACCATGTTTGTTTCAACGTTTTTCACCAAAAACCCATCTATCCAATTTGTCTGGATTTATGATAAATATAGATATCCGCACTGTTTAGAAACTCAAGTTGAAGGTGGAATTTTTCGGAAAACCGATTATCTGACTTTTAATGCACTGTTGATTTCATAAAGTTACCTAATTTTCCCAGTAAAGTTTTTCCCCACCAAACAACTTTTTTTTACATTTTTCTACCTATCTCACTTTATCTATCTTTCCAATCATTTCTCTATCTATTTCATTTTCCTACTATTCTAAAAAAATTTCCTGAACCAAACGTCCCCTAATGGATTTAGATGAGCTTGAGCAATCAATTCTGGAATAGAGAAAACCATGTAAACTTGTGCAACCTTCGTGACTTCGTGGTATTGACCAAGCTACTGAAGGAGTGGTGTCATGTTTAGCCATAGTAGTGAAATTGGTATGGAAACAAGAAGGAGGAGACACAAGGTTTTGCAAAAGGTTTGGCTTAGAACTGACCATCTCTTTGCTCCATATGCTTGGCGACAAATTGCATCCATTCCCATTATAAGACCCTTGAGTAATGAATTAGCTGTAATGTTTGCAAACCCAATTGCAAGTGCTCCTCCAGCTAATTCTACTTTTCCTTGGCATCCCAAGAAGAGCATAGAAATGGGCTTAACAATTTTTATTGGGCTTAAGAATCAGTCTGGTATTTATATATTTTGATTGAGTTTCTTTCGTGTAATAGTGATAACGCATGGGCCGAATCTTGTTTGATAGACTTTAAGAAGACAAAAAATTAAATAAATTGAAAACTCTTTTTTCTTTTTTTAAATAGAAAAAGAGTAAATATCATTTTGGGCACTCAGCAAAAAATACGGAATTCATCAGAAAAAAAATTGATTTGTGATTCTCTGAAATTCAAAAAAGACTCATATTAATTCCTCAAAAAAGACTAATATAAGTATTTTTTTTATGAAATTAAAATAGGATATGTGTTTTTTGTTCAGGATCCAAAAAGACATTTACTTATAGAAAAAGTAGTCATATTAATTGTTTTGAAACCAATTGTTTTGATGAAAGACAGGCAAATTTTCCTATGTTCTACGAAAAAAGTTTAGTATATTTATTATTCTCCTAAAAAAAGTCTATGCCAATATTATTACTTTTTAGAGTAAATACTCTTTGTGGATCCTCGATAAAAAACACGGAACTCAATTTAATTTCTTTGAAAAAAGTATTTATTTTAATTCTTTTTTAGACTAATGTGGTTCTTCTTTGAATTTCTGAGCGATTACAATTTCAAATAACTATAATTTCTGAGAGACCACAAATTGAATTTTTTTTAAGGAATTAAAATGAATTTCGTATTTTTTGTTGAGGACCCAAAATAATATTTACTTTGCTTTTTTATCTAGCAAAAAGTAGCAAAAACTAGCAAAAAGTATTTATCATAAAGCACACTTTTGTATTTGATTCAGTTACTACCACAAAAATAAATAAAATAAAACAAAATATAGCACTGAAATTGGTATTATTTCACACTGTTGGAAAATTAAAATCAACTAAAGCTTTCCTTTTGGATTACATTATGATCCAGATAACGTATAGGCCTAATAGTTAGAGGCCTATGAGGGATCCCGAGGTGGTGGGTGCAATGTCCACATTGCGCAGACTATTCTTATTACGCAGAATAGACCCATTGCACAGATTATCGTACTAAGCAAGGCAAAACTTAAAGACTATGAAAGGACATAGAGATTTCACAAGGTCCAACGCGCATGACAACAAGTGTAAATGAGATAGCTTCAACTTGCCACCACTCTATGAAAATAGACTAGCATCTAGACTTGTTAATCAAGAAATAGCCTGTAGGGTAACAACTGTGACAGAAGAGCAATCACCCTAAATAAGAAGAGATGCCGCCAACAAAAGACGACACACAAAACATACTATAAATACAGAGAGAACAATCCCATGTACATATCTCTTAGTTAAACTATAAACACCTCGCATTGATATTGACTTGAGCGTCGAAGTATCTTTGCAGATTCCCTCCCTAATCACTTCCATTGAGAAAGAGTCACAACACATACAAACCAAAGAGAAGCCTATTCCACCATAGAACCAGACTAACTTGCTACAGTTATAAGCAGTGTTTAAAAACCCGGCCCGGCCATCGACCCGGCCGAGGTCAAGGGTCATGGGGTCACGGGGTCACTACGCTGATATATATATATATATATATATATATATATATATATATATATATGAAAATATTAAAAAACAAACCACCAATTAATCTTCAAAGATTCAAAATATACTTAACATAATTCACCAATTACAACCACAAGTCAATATTACACAACATAATTAAAGTATCAAGATATCAAAGTACAAAACTCATATTCTAATGGGGTCACTACGGTGACCCGGTTCTGCATCTTTTGATAAGGTCTCTGACAAAGAAAATTTAAAGGAAGTAAGAATGAGTTTTTGTTTTCCATCAATCGCTGTAAGGATTTCATTTGAATGGGAAAATTCTTACCTTTTCTAGAAGATTCACGGAAGCGAGGTGAAGATTGAAGACGTCTAGGTCACTGGGAGAGAAGAGAATGATTAGATTTAGGTTTATAAGCATTTTTTTTTTTTTTTTTAATAAAACGACATTGTTTCAGGGAATTTTTTTTTTTAAAAAAAAACATGTAGTGACTCTCTTTGATCCTTTGACTCGGGAGTCACTAAAACCCGGCCGAATTTTGGGAGTCGGAGGGGTCGATGTGCATATAGGATCCAACTTGTGACCCCAACCCTCATAGGGGAGGGGTCAGGATTGACCCGGGTCAACCCGGGAGTGAGGTGAGGTTTTAAAACAATGATTCTAAGGCCCATAACCTTCAAGTGTATGTGATTTGGCTAATTCTGTCTTAAACCAGTCAGATCACATTATATACTTGTATTAAATGCAAATAAATTAATTTTTTTTTAATTACAAATCCAGCAATTACTTTTTCAGCATTAATATTCTCAAAACTGATTATCATTATTATTATTATTTAATTTTATCGTACAGTCCTTGTTGGCTAGATTGTCAAATCTAGACTAGACCAAGTGCAATATTATAAAAGAAAAAAAAAGAAAAAAAAGACTAGGTACATCATACCTAGTCTTATTAACTGTGTCGCACTAAATTGAATATTTTTCCCCTTGTTCTTTTATTTTTATAATAAAAATCCGATTAACATTTGAGCTAAGCCCAAGTAACATTTTTATTGGACATGTTTAAATGTAAGGTACAAACAATCAGATAATACAAAATTTTCTCTTGGCGATTTGGAAAGGGTTATATTTATAAAATTTTTGTTTATAAATTCTTACAAATTACATTATGTTTTTTTGAGAGAACACTAGGTTACACTATATTCTTCCGAAAGTACATAGTTTAATTTACAAAAATTTATAATTTTTTTTTAATAAATGAGTACTTCTCCTCTTTATATAATATACTACGGATTGAGATGTCATGTAAGTTTGAGCTTATACACTTTAATTTGTGGAAATTATCTAAAGTAATTATCATTAGTCTAATTCAAGCGAATTATATCAAAATAATTTTTGAAGAATAATAAGATATAAAATGTATAATGTGTTAAAAAAATATATAATATAAAATTATTATTATGACAGTCTGTACTATATGGAGACTAGTTTATTTTATTAAATTCTACTAATTATAAGATTTTTGAATCTTTTGATTTTAATCCCAAAATAAATATATATATAAAAAAAACCTCTACAAATGTAAAATCAGCAACAAAGAAAAGTTTGCAGAACAAAAAACTAACAGAAAGATAAAAAGATAGTTAGAACCTGAGAGAGAGAGAGAGAAAGGCTAGGGAGAAGGGCTGTGTCACTGCTGCTTCTGGTTCTCATTCCTTCCTCATGGTAGTTTCCTCCCACCTTTGAAATCATAGTGTCACCATCTACAATTCCTCCAGATTCAGCACCAGTGCTCATGTTTATCAGAGTTCTTGCTAAAAGGGAAATAACACCAATCTCAGAGATGAGTTGTCCTTATATATTACAATAAACTTCTAAATTCTGTAACTTTAAATAATCTTGTTATTAAATTAGTCCCTTAAAAATTTATAATATATTAACATTCATTTATGCAAAAAACTAAAGTATTGATATAAAAAGATGAATTTGATAATTATTGATGATACATTAATTTTTAGCATACTAATTTAAAAATTTGATCTGTATGTTATTAAAACAACTAGGAAGATTTTGTTGCCCCCAGAGATATAAAAAAATAAAAATAAAATGGAAGAACCGAACCTTATCTCCTAATAAAGATGTATATCAATCAAGGATGTATTTAGGACTCTGAGCTCTGCTTGTTGAGCCAAAACCCTTTCCCACTTAATCAGTAGTAAATGCATCACCTAAACCTTTGTGTTTAATTTATACTTGAGTTTAATTTTCCAATTTCTTAAAATAGTAGTAATCGCTACTACCACTACACCTTTAATTATTGTTTGGTTCATAGGATTTTTATTTGAACCTAATTGATAAGACCAAATACAATATGGGCTGGTTAATATGTATCGAGCCTAATCACACACGATTGAGATGTGAATTGTTGTTCTTTGGTCTTGGGCCTGGAGTTGAAGTTGGATCTTACTTCGTCTCTGTCCTTTGCTGTAGCGCGATGAATCCGAATGGAGGGTACCTGCGAAGACACTCTGATGCTTAAGTCAGTATCAGAGGCAGGAGTTTGTATGTTATTAATGTAAAAGATAATCGTACCTTGGTGTTGTACCTTTTGCTTATATAGTGGTTATGATGCCGCCTTAGCAAGGCGGCTTGGCCAGGCTTGGGCTGCAGGTTAGTGCTAGGACCTGAGTAGCCTTATCTTCTTTGATGTCCAGTTGTAGAGTCGTGGCAAGCTGGAACTGTCTTTCGTCTATTGGAATAAAGACGCGGTGGAGTTGCCTTGGGTCTTAAGTTAGCTTCCTTAAGGAGGTTTTATCCGCGATATGGGCATCGCGTCTTATGCGCGATGTTTGTCCATCGCGCTTTGCTCTAGATCTTTAATGAGTTTGGACTTCTCCGTATGTCACTGGACCTCTAATGGACCTATATTTTATCCGAATCACTAATAATAATATTCCAGTCAATATCCCTCGAGCAAAAAATCAGTGTAAAGTTAGAAGATTAATAAAATCAAATACGATCTCTTCAACGTTTGTAGTCATAAGATGACAACATAGTTAAATATAATATTTATAGGAATAATGATACTTATATATTTCTTTTTTTAATGAAATTCATAATTTAAACTTTAACCTTATTTAAATTCTCATTTTCGTCTGGTTACAATACAAGCAGCATATATTGTAATACAAAAAGTAAATCTTAAACTTTGTCATATTTCAACATAAAAAGGGTTGGAACATGAGTAGCATGATTAAGTACTAGGCTATGAGCAGGCCATAATGGGAAGAATTGTCATCATGTTGCAAAGTTAAAGCACGTGATGGCTTCTCATGATTCCTTTGTTTTTTTTTTTCTTAACATTTCATTCTTTAATTAGGTCGAGCTATCTTATTAATTGCTCATTCACAATGTACCTACCTGCATGTGCCAATGGATTTCTTTTCAAATGTGTTTTGTCATTAGCTTTATGAAAAAAAAAAAAAGGTATTATTAACAGTGCACTCTTCAATTTAATATCTAATAATACGTGTTAATTATACTTATATACATGGTAATATTTAAGTCAAGGTAGGAAGTTTTTCAACTTAAACAAATTGACCGATGGATTGGATCTATATAACAGCTCTGGTTAAAATTATATTCGAAGTGCTTATCTTGGTTTCACATTAATTAATACTTCATTACAAGCAATGAAAAAATTGGATCGGACCGGCAGGGTCAATCTGAAACTGGGTGAACTGGTCATCTAATCGATCCGGTCATCACATTGGATCGGCCAAGTATCAAACCCGGTACGATCCGGTACGACCCGGCCGATTTTGATGAAAACTGGTGATCCGACTTGATTTTTTTTTAAAAAAATATTTCTACAAAAAATATTTCTAAAAAAAAAAAAATCATAATTGACATATTTCAGTGATCTATTACTTATTGACTTACATAAGTTTTGTAACTACAATACTAATATTATCTTAATTATGCACTATGCAAAAAATTGTAATTTGATTTATAGTTAGAGATGTCGTTTACTTAACCTGAAACACCAGTATCACAAGCATTTTATGTTTGTTTGATCTTTCATTGGATAATAATGTATAATTTATTATTTTTTATATTAAAATATTTAGAATTTATATTATTTTTTTAGCTATTTGAGTATGTTTATAATTTTTTTAATATAAATTATAGATTTACATATAATCACTGAGTCATGCAGTTCAACCAGCAATGACCCGGTACCTCGACCGGGTCAATAATCGAACCGATTTTAATAACATTGGGTTAGCAATTTAAAATTCTCGGTCTCTTTTACCTTTCCACTTTCTTATCTTGTTAATTAAATGTTAATTAAAAATTTTAGTCTCTTTTATCATTCAACTTTCTATTTAAAAGTTAATTGAAAAGATAGATGTAAAATTTATTACAAGTTCATGCATTGTTGTAGAAGGAAAATATCCTAGTTTTTAATAGTCTTTTACAATTTATTGTTAATGCTGAACTTTTTTCTTTAAAAAAAATATTGGATTTATCGGTTTAATTAGTTTGATTTGAGTTGAATTGATTTTTTTCGCAAACTCAATCCGATTATCTAACTCAAACCTGCATGATTATTTTGGACTCATTTTTTTTCTGGTAATTCAACCTGAGTAAATCCAATTCTACCCAAATATAACCTCAAAATTGAGAAAAACACAAAAAAGAGAGCATAATATTTAATTTGAATGTTTGAAAGACAGTTTGAATTTCTAAAATCGTTAACAAACTATATAATAAGTTATAATGAACAGTGCAGAGAGAATTGATTATAATGTTCATCCATTATTTGAAACTGATACTAATTAGCCTCCACAATTTACAACTATTAATGGTAAGTTACAACTACTTTAATGAGGGAAATTCAAAAAAGTAATTTAAATTTAAACATCCTAGCATTAATGAATCTAATTAATTTCTTAACGGACAATAGTTCTTGTATAAACCACTATTTAAGTCCATTACATTTGCTACCCCTTTTAAATAAACCTTGTCCTCATTTGTGCGTACCTGCGTTAAAACTATCATTAATTCTCTTGAATGAATCCCGCGTGGAAAAAGTAACTTTGATTTGTGTCTTCTGATAATTCTTGAGTGTGTGGTGTTTTCAATATCGTCTCCTTCGTCTTCAAGCTTTTTGGAAAATACTAATGTGTTTTTTCAATATATTTCACCTGTTTAGTTCTTTAATCAAACATATCACCGATATATATATTTCACCTGTTTAGTTCTTTGATCAAACATATTGTAAAGAACTAGTTCAACCCAAAAGATTAAGCTGATGGGTGAGGGCTTTTCAATGATTTTATTTATCTCAACACGCTCCCTCACACGAGAGCCCACTGGGCTTGAAGAGTGGACGATAATGCACAGGCCCATCTACGAAGAAAAAAATTTCACTAGAAAGAAAGTGGGGGCGGTGAGGTTCAAACCCGGTACACCGAGGCTCTAATACCATGTAAAGAACCAGTTCAACCCAAAAGCTTAAGCTGATGGGTGAGGACTTTTCAATGATTTTATATATCTCAACACATATCACCGATGTAATGCAGCAAGAAACGTTGCAGGTGTGTGCGCGTGTAGTCTTGCACTTGTTAGCTGCGAGTTTCATGTAATGACAAAGTGAAACGTGTTCCTGTTAGCTGCGTGTCCTTGACAAGGGTCTTGGACCCTGTGCATACGCGTCTAAACTCATTAATGGTAGCAACGAGTTTCTGACTGTCTGAATGCGCACGATGTACATGCGCGTTTAGATGCGTCTACAGGACGTGCACGTTTTTGACAAATCAGATACCCCTTCCCCCGAACATAAAATTATCAAACTCTCTTCTTCACATACCCCATTTCTTAGGTATTTCACATTCCATATATCAGTCTTTGTTTTGCAGTTGCAAAAAAAGAAAAAGTTCAAATTAAGAAACAGTTTGTGCACTTATATACTATAATGGTAGAAAGTTATGGGTCGCCATGGTGTAACATTTGAAGGTGAGAAACGAACATTAGCTTTGAGAAGTTGAAGGAGAAAATTCATCAGAAATCGGGGTTGCAAGGGAATTAATATGTTTCTGAAGTGACTTTAAGAGCTCTTGCTAGCAATAATGAATACACAACGATATCAATTATAGATAATGATGTTGTTGATATTATATTAGATATACTTGTGCAATTGCAAGGGAATTAATATGTTTTTGAAGTGACTTTAAGAGCTCTTGCTAGCAATAATGAATACTCAACGATATCAATTATAGATAATGATGTTGTTGATATTATATTAGATATATTTGCGCAACAATCTGAAACGAGTTCTGATCAGAGAATACACGATCCTATGAGTGATTAGAGAATACAGTCTTGTCATATATCACAGAAACAACCCTCATTTCACACTTACATTGGTGATTTCTAGCGGTGCATCCCAACATACACCATCGGAATATAACAACATAAAAACCATTAAAAGCCTTCTTCCTTACCATTTACTTATGCACTGCCTTGTCTAAGAATGAGTATGAGTTTTAAAAAAAACTCCACATTGCTTATCTGTCAATCATCATTTGATTTTCTCTTTGAACCTAGTTCATGGGATCTCTACTCTTCTAGGTAGAGTGTCTGCAATGATCAACATTTAATAGCCTTAAACTCATTCCTCTTGACAAACTATACATTAATTCTTTAGTTACACCTTCAATTAACGAATCTGTAATAATACCACTAGAGAGTAATTGCCTCATGTTATCATGTCTCCAAGATATATATATATATATATATATATATATATATATATATATATATATATATATATATATATATATATCAGACTCACCATTATATATAACGCTCTTTGCAACTCTGACTGCTACCTTACTATCATAATATATGCACATAGCAAATATTGATTTCAGCCAATTCAGAATACCCTCAATGAAGTTAGAAAGCCACTCAGCTACCTCACCAACTCTATAAGAGGCAATAAATTCTATTTCATGGTCGACCTTGTAATACATGTTAGTTTGGATGATTTCCAAGACACGACACCCTCATCAATTGTGTACATATACCCACTTGTGGACTTGATGTTACTAGAGTCGGTCATCCAATTTGCATTACAATATCTTTCCAGCACTGTAAGATACTTCAAGTAATGCAAATCATGGTCTTGAGTATGCTTCAAATGACTCGAGATACATGTCAATTCGCTCTAATTATTCTCATTTGGGTTATGACATACATAGTATACTAGCATACTCAACATGTTTCTTAGCTTGACCAGTATGTCTGAAGCATTCCTCAATACTATTATCATATTCACATGTATTTTCATGACCTCAAAATTATACACAAAGAATCAATATGCACTATTATTAAGTGCATATCCAATGAACAAACAGTTCATTGTATTTAGTCCAATCTTAATCCTTTTTGGTTTAGGAATTGCGACCTTAGCCAAATAACCCCACACTTCAAGATAATTAAGGTAGGTTCGTATCTTTCCATATTTCCATATAACATATTTCAAAGGGGACAACATAGCGGACGACATCATTTTCAATGGAGGAAGGGATGTAGTAGCCCAATTGGGCCAATGAGGTACAGGAAGGGGAAGGCCCATTCATATCAGGAGCAAGCCCAAGCATCTAGAAGATTTCATATGTTAATATTAGCTCAATTATAGATTATGGATCAATATGTCTCGAGACTTTAAAATTTTGATTGTTTTAATTTATTGGGTGCTAGTTTTGATTGCAGATGGCCATTTTAGTATTTTTTTCTTTATGATTATTCTATTATTTTTACTTTATATTTATGTTATGAAATTTAAATATTTAATTGGTTATATGATTTATTATGAGTTGCTATATATATTAAATATAAACTATATTATATATATTAAATATATTATTTAATATCAAAATATATCCTAACATGTCGCAATTTAATATTTTTTAGAATTAAAGCCTGTTTGAATGGGTTTTTTTCTTCAAAAGATGCCTTTTTTAAGAAAAAAAAGTATTTCTCAAAAAAAGTCTGTTTGAATGCCTGCTTTTAAAAAAAGCAGAAGTCATAAAAAAAGTCAAAAATTTACTTTTTTCAGAAGCTAAAAATGTTAGCTTTTAAAAAAAGCAGAAGTCAAAAGCAAAATATTTTTTTTCAAAAATCAAATATTTTTAAAAAAATCTAAATAACTGTAACTTTTATAAAATGTGCTTTTAAGATAAGAAAGTGATAAAAAAAACTTTCTTAAAAAGCCAATACAAACAAGCTCTTAATGTGTTAAAATATCATATCATATCTTATATCCCATGACGGTATCGTTGCAATGTAAGTTGGAAAAAAATCCACAGCCACATAATTGACGAGCGACTATTAACACATACAAACCTTTTTGTCCTTGGAACTGGTCTTCATGCCATTTTACTATAACTCCTTACTATAATATGGTATCGTCATTGAGTGCTATGCACTATGCAGGGTTTCCTTGCGACAATAATAACTAATAAAATAACTGACTATAATAATCTCTTAATTACGAATACTATGTTAAAATATTCTCGATATTTAGATAAGCTTTAAAAAATTATTATACAAGGTTTTCAGAATATTTTTGGAAGTTATTCTTTATATCTTCCATATTTTAAGTTTTGTTTTTTTTTAAAAAAACTTCACTTATTATCTTAAGAAATTAAACATTTTTTAATTACCCTTGAGGAAACTCAATAAAAAATAGTTTTTTCTTTTCTTTTTTCCTTAAAAATACTAAAAGTCTTTAACTGTATCCAAGATAAAAAAAACAAACAATACAACGATTGGTCTTTAAAAAAAATCATAAACTTCACCTACAGGAAAGGGATTTGTTCTTCGTGAGTTGACAGCCAAACTTTATAATGAGATAGGTTCAAAAGATCGCGGCATCAGTTTAAACTAATAGCCTACACTTTGATTTGTTTTTGTATAGCCTTTTAAGTATTTAACCTAATATAGTGTTACAAAATCCAGCCTTCCCAAGGTGTTGTAATACATTCAATCTATCAACTTGTAATGCTACTCACTCCACAACCCGTGTCCTGATAAAATTAATCCACTCCAATTCACATTCCCCTCCTCCATCAAGAAAAGAAACTACTGGTTCACAACTGTGTACGCAAGAACAACTCTACCCTCCAACTGATCTTGTCAATTCACCAATACAATATTGCAATGTACATTTTGTATTAATGACATTAGGGATGTATCATTCAACCTTTGCTACTACTCCACCGGGCATATTGCTTTCTACAACCGTCTCCCTTACAAATCTGGGAATTCAACGAGCATAAAATTTAGGCAATTAATTAACAAAACAAGAATAGTTTTCCAAAAGTTCGAACCAAGAATAAAGTACCTTTCCAATTTGTCACGTGATGATTGCAATATGTAGATTGAGAGGATGAAAGACAACATGAGACCTGGATACATCCATGGAAATATTTACAAGCAGTAGCAACAAAAATGCGCTCTCTTGGTAAATTGCATCTTTCTCATATACAAATTCATGAAGTCCTTGGTTTGAAATAGAAAATTTCAAGTAATTTCAATCCTCAGCTATGAAACGTATATTTATATCAGTCAAATCACTAGTACTAGTAAAAACAAAAGCAGCCAGGCATATTTGTCTTTACAAAACATGTGAAAAATATGGGGCACCAAATTACTCACTCTCTTGTCAATGGATTAGTGAGACGGAATGAAAGTTGACATTGCAAGAATAAAATATTTGCAAGAAAGCTAACGAGTTCTCGTCTTTATCGAAACAGAATAGTAAGAAAGGTATTTATTTACCTGAACCAAACAGAACAAAAAATCCTGAAGTAACATCTATCTCTGAATGCTCCTTCCTGAAATATTTCAGAATGCATATTCAACAATTGTTTGTTTTCTATTCTATAATATTTAAAATGCCAAATGACTAAAGCTTATCATTCAAACACTAGTAAACACAGAAAGCTTATACATCCACATCACCAACTGACCCAAAACATTTGTGTGTGTTCATTCCTGTGCTTAATAAACGCTCTAACTTTAGGAGTAAAGAACACTAGGATAGGTCTGGGGGACAAAAGCTGTTGGAGATTTATATGCATTTAAGGCCTACATGTATATAAAAGGAGGGAAAAGTGTTTGTCATTTTAAATGACATGAAGTTATGTCATTTTAAGAGAGAGACAGACACAGAAAAAAAAATTATTTGAATTTTAAATTAAAAAAAACCCATCCACTTTCTCTCTTCCATGATTTCCGTTTTTCTGTGTCTATCTCTCTTCTAAAATAACAAACACCAAACTCATAAAAGGAAGAGGTTAACCAGCAAGCTTGTGAACTGCAAACCAGATAGAAAGAACAAAACAAAGGTTCATGTAGTGAGAGTAATTTGTGCCACAAACACTACCGTTTAAAGTACATGTTTGTTGAATCATTAAAAAAAAGGGGTTTTCAGACATATTGTTGAATTTCATGGGAAAAGGTGGAAAAGAGACTCTAAATAATCAATATTATCATGATACAATGTGTGTAAAATGCTAAATACTTAGATGGATATTCTAGGTCAAGTACTAGTATCATACAACTAGTAAAAGTCCAGCCAAATAACACTACTAGGATAATAAAATTTCAAAAACAATTAGAATCCCAATATTATAACCCACCCCCTCAAATGCAAGAAAATAGGACCAAGAGGCACTATAAATAAATTAGTTCAAAATTAATATTGATTAACCATACGAAATATGAAAATATATATCTGCAAATGAAATAACACCAACCATGTATATCGGACAAGTATATGCTTCGGCCAATGCTGAGCATCCCAGAATTGTTTACCAATCTCGGGGTGAATTTCAACATCTGTAAAGCCAAAACAAAAGTTGTAAGCACAATGAAAGCCCTAAAAAATAAGTGATATAAGCATGGCTAAGTAAACATATTGCTCAATCTTTTTCTTAAATATACCTGACTAATGCCATATTGACTTTTATCAAAGTTGAAGGTATCAACTTATTTATACTTCATTATGAAAGGAAATGTCTACTGAAAAACAGGTTCCACAGAATCAGTTTCTGATATGAACCTTCAGAGAACCTCTCCTCAAAAGCTAGCTCGTAAGGAAGGAGAGCCCAAAGTCCATATAAACCCCATATCAGAAACCTATGTTACTATGTGGGACTCCAAATCCCATACTTTGCAATTGAATTACACCACACTCCGTAGCGCCACGCTCACGAGGGCTAGCTTGGGAGAGTCTCACCCTAAAAGCTAGCCCATAAGGTAGGAGAGCTCAAAGTTTACATAAACCTACACCAGAACCTTACGTTTCCGATGTGGAACTCCAAGTCCCATACCTTAGAGTAGGATCGTAACATTCCACCACGCTTCGCAAGCCCGGTGTTCACGCGGGCTGGCTTTGCGCTAGTCTTTTACTAGCCCTAGACAAACATTACAATGCCAGCATCACCACCCACACCACTCGATTGCAATCGGGAGACATAGTGGAAGACTCTAATACCAATTGATACGAACTTTGGGAGAGCTTCACCCCAAAAGCTAGCCTATGAGTTAGGAGAGCCTAAAGTCCATATAAACCCTATACCATAACCTTATGTTTCCGATTTGAAACTCCAAGTCTCATATCTTGGAGTAGGATCGTAACAGTTTCACTATCAATTCTGTAAGTATATTTATCAACAGTAACTATATGTTTCTCAAAATTAATCCATACACAGTATAATCAATAATACAGACTGGAATGATTTCAGACTGGTAGAATAA
This sequence comes from Gastrolobium bilobum, assembly GCF_033153095.1. Lineage (NCBI taxonomy): Eukaryota > Viridiplantae > Streptophyta > Magnoliopsida > Fabales > Fabaceae > Gastrolobium > Gastrolobium bilobum. The sequence goes on along the minus strand of NW_026897921.1, from coordinate 380,217 downwards.
AGTAAGAAAAATGGGTTCTTTAACGACATTTAAATACTCTCCTGTAAAATAATAGACAATATTGAATACAGAGATTAGTACATGAATATGCCAAATGGCAATTGAAATTGTACAAGCTAGGTAAAATTTATAAGTAGAATGATCATCTCATAAAAAGAAAAATAAAAAAAGCTTCAATAAATATAAAACGAGGGGTAAATGAAGATTGAAATGGTTAAATTTTGACAAATTACAAATAAACCTGGGAAACATTAAATAAAAAAGTTTTTAAAACCATAAACAATTTACGAGCACAGTCCTTGATATTTCCAACACATTTAGGGAGAATCTTGGCAGAAGGTCAGATACAAAAGCTAGGAATTTCAAAGTATAATAAACAGAAGCATGTCACAACCCAGTGAGCAGCCTCTGCGTAAAGAACTTGATGTTTTATAAATTGAATGATTAGAGAGGAACAACGTACAATGGTGAGGCATATCCACAACTTTTGCTGTGACACCATGCAAATCATTTCCTGAATACCTCTGCACAACATAAAAATTCCAATAAATTCATTTCCAAGTGACAAAATCTTTGCTTTATTGTTTTGCATCCATGAACTCATAATCCAGTACGGTGATTGGATAAATTGAACAAGTTGATGTACATGACCTATCTTAAACACAATATTACCAGATCTACATCGATCATTGGAACCTCCGTACTTTTCCGATTGACCAATAGAAGCCACGGGATTAAAAACTTTTCCCTTCCAACTTGAAATGATCTGCAGATAAATTTAAATAAAAATAAATAAATAAAAAATTATGACCACATTTTCTTCTGCAGTTTAAGAGGGGGGAAAATCAGATAGAATCAAATAGCAAACAATGCGCTCCCTCATATAGCATGACCAGTGTGATTGCATAAAATTTCACACATTACTCCTTTAATTTCCTGTGATGAGCATTCCAACTTTACTTCTCTCACCAATGCACCATAAGAAAATCCGATCTCTTACTAACACACTACTCATTTTATGCAGCTAAAATTCCACAGCCTCTGATTCAAACACACGGTTTATCCAGATTATCATATTATCTATTTTTCAAGCCTAACTATTCTCAGAACAGAAACCCAAGCAATCAAGCATTGTTCATTCTGCAAAGAATAACGACTAGTATATAAAGAATCACAGTACAAACAGCCATAGTACATGTCGACAGGATCCTTAATTGGCATCTGAAATTGATGAATTTGAACCAAATATCTTTTCCTTCAAACTACTTCTTATCTAGTGTCTGTTTGGGTTAACTTATTTTGTGTTCAAAATAAACATATTGGGTAAAAAAATAAAGAGGCGATTTTTTCCTACAATTTAATAAAATCCAAAAATTAACACCTACAATCCAATCCAAAATCAATTAACACAAAAAGACACAGTATACAGAAGAAAATTTCTCACATTTTATAAGGATCAGCCCCAGTGTAACCCGTGGGCTTGGGTATGGGCATCAACACCTACAATCCAATTCCCAGAAAGAACCAATTACAAATCGAAATACAAAGATAGAAAAAATACATAAAATTAGATTGTTTTTTTTTTTTTTCAGAAAACCCTAATTTCGCAAACTTCGAAGATGCGCACCTCACGATTCACTGCGAAGATGGGGCAATGTCGGCCAATAAGGTCCTGCCACACGGTTCTCGACTGCAATCGGAAACAGAAAAAGAAAATCGAGAGATGAAACGGCGCGTATAAGAGAATGAAAGAAGAGAACAACGCAAAAGAGTGAATAAAGGGAAAATGGGAAATGGAGACGAACGGAGTGATATTGACCCATGCGGCTCATGGGGACGATGTCGCCGGGTCTGTAAGCGAGAGCGATCGAAAGAATCGACGGCAATAGCAGCAACAGCAACGGCGAGAGAACCGGTTTCACGGTGGCTTCAGCCATTGCTACCAACTCACTCTAACTCAGATTCACCTTTCAAACTCTCACTCACTTGTGTCGTATTACTTTCATCCTGTTGCGTTTTGGAGCTTGAAGCACTTAGTGAAAGGAACTCGTATTGTCGTTTATGTTTATTTATCGGGCCAATCATTTGGACCGAGCTATGGCCCAAGGAGACTCCATCATGACCCAATCAGTTTAGTCGCCCTTCATAGTTGTAACTTGTAAGACAAATACCTGCCTTAGAAAAAGTTGGTAATTCGTGTCTAAGAAGGATTAAAAATATGGAAAAATAATTTTTCATTTTAAATGACACAAAGTTATATGATTATATCATTTCAAATAAAATGACATGTTTTGGTGTAAATTTGGTAGTTTTTTTAATATTTTCTCTATTCCACAAAATCAGAAGGAGAGAGAAAGTGAAGGTATTGTGAGGAATAGTGGCCACAATGCCACTTTTTATACAAAAAAATTATCCAACTATCACCCGAACATTAAACTTTGCCAAAGTACCACGCGTGCAAGTTCATTAACAGTTAGAAAACTTTATTTGCTAATGTGGCCACCTAATTTGCTACTGTCAGTAGCGAACTACATGTAAATATTAGTCTGTTCTAAACAAAAACAAGACACATGGTGATCTCTCCCAAATTCGCTACAAGCAATAGCGAATTATGAGAGAGAAGATTTCCTTTTTTACTTTTTTTACAAACTTTGTTTGTCTTTTTGAAAAATGAATATGGAAGAAGAGTAATGATATGGTATTGTGAATGTTTACTTTCTTTTTGAAAAATAAAAAGATGGTTTATATTTTCTCTCTCATAGTTCGCTATTGCTTCTAGTGAACTTGGGAGAAATCAACGGCAGACCTACACTGATGTACCTGTCTGCAAGTGCAGACACACATATTTTGGAGAGAAAAAAAAAAGTAATGATGAAGGGCACTAGCTTTTGATTTGCATGACTGTGGTTCTCATTAGGAAAAGGAATTTAATGTCATCCCTTGAAATGGATCTGAACAAAAATAGTGGCATTTCCTTGATCTAGTAGTGCAAGCCCAGAAGGATAAGATCTTTTCTCTCTCCGTCACTTGCCTAAATGATCTTGGCCCACAATATTAACAGAATGGAAGCCAACTCAATTACCCAACCTATACCTAAGGCTCATACTTGCAATATGAGTTATCAATTACACATCATCAGTGAACTCAGCCACACACAACGTGCAGAAAAGTGCGTACTGCATAGTAGCATAAAGTGGATGGTAATCAAATGAAATTGCTATTAATCAGAATTTAGCACTCACCAATTGCAATATTGTTTTCTATAGTATAAAATAGTAGAAGAAAAGGAGTTTTAATTTGTAAAATTAGGACTTTCTATAGTATAAAATAGCATAAAGTGGATGGTAATCAAATAAAATTGCTATTAATCAGACTTTTATGTTGAACATGATATATTTGATAAGATTGATGATAAAGATATAATGCAATATTTTCAAGGAATAAAGAATCGAAGAATACTTTTGTAATCGCTCTATTGTAACATTTTAGTTGACTCTGATTACTATTTTTTTATGTTAAGTTGAAGTTTTCTTTTCTTATTTATATTCTTTTGTATTTAATACATTTAAAATTTTCTTTAAAAAAAATTTCAGGAACAAAACTCGCACCCCCAAATATGTAGACATAAATACAATTTTCTGGGTCCACCACTGCGAAAGATTGCCATGTATTCTGTTCTTGTTCAAAGCAGACTGATATTTTCACGTAGTTCACTACTGATAGTAGCAAACTAGGTGGCCACATTAACAAATTCGCTACCTGCTATAGCAAATTTGTACACGTAACACTTTGAAAACTTTACTGTTCTTGTGACGGTTGAGAATTTTTTTTGAAAAACATGACAAAAGGGTCATTGTTCCATTGTGAAGAAGAAATAAGTTAAAAATCCATCAAAACACGTTTGTTTAACTTAAAATAATAAAAAATTGTGTTATTTAAAATGACAAATAATATTTTCTAAAAAATAATAAGTATAAATAAAAAAATATAAAATCTGAATAGGTAAGTGATCCTTGACTTTCCACGATTTAATATCCTCTTGAATAGGTTAGAGAATATTTGGAATGTAGCCATCGTCTTATACTTGTTTTGAAGGACTTGAACCCAAAGCATATTCTCCTTTGTTAGAATTCCATAACCATTTTTCATCAAAAAGGCATGATTTATTTTGATGCTTTCGTGCATCGTAATCCCAATCAGTTTCTTAAAACACTTATTAACACAATTCAAATAAAAATGAATTCATTGATTTTCATTAGATTATCTTAGTTGCTTAAAAAAAATATAAAGGTTTTTTAGATTTTTGAGATACTAAAGTATTTTAATTTTCACTTAATATTTTTTTTTAGTTTTGAAGAAATAATTAATTTTTCAAAAATATCATAAAAAGATATTATTTTTTTTCAAATAAGTTAATTCAAAATTCTTATTTAATATTTTTATTTTTACTCAGTTAACTAACTGTTGTAATTTGAGAAATCCTTTTCACAAACAGTAACGCAAAGAACATAGCAAGAAAGAATAAAGAAAGCATAAAGAGAGGAGACACCAGTATTTTACAGGTTCAGAAACGCAGTATAAGTGAGTTTCCTACGTCCTGGGGCCTAAAGAGGGTTAAACGCCCTCTGATATGCAGTTTATTCAAGATCAGAAAGAAAAACAAAGAGTTCATAGAATACAGTAAGAGCTATACAGAAACGAGCAAATGAGGAATCTAATTTCTCAAACTATTAACAACAAGACAAACAAATCTTGAATTAACACTCAAGATTAAGAACCGGTAAACAACAGATATTTTAAAAATGAAGAAGACTTCCCAATCTTCACAAGCTAGCATATGAAACGTAGTTCCTATCTCTGGACCTCCAAGCTGAACACACGAGCTTCACAGGACCACCTTGCAGATTATCTTCTCCAGCGTTTGAATACCAATCAGAAAAGTTCTCCGATCAAAGGAACCGTCTTGTTGAGATGAACAAGATTCATCAAAGCATCATAGCCAAAATCACAGTGTTTCACTCAGTGTTTGTACAAACACACTCAAAGCTGAAAACCCTAGCAGAGCCTTTTCTTTCGAGAGATTATATCAGAATACCCAAAAATGATCTCACACACGCATAGCACAAAGGGGAGCAAATATACCATTAAACCATCACACCTCAAAACGCTGACGTTTTGAGGTGTGTTGCTTATTGCATAAAAACCCAACTCCAGCTGAATAGAGGAAATCACAATGGGCCTTGTGTTAACATTTGGCCCACAGACATTTAATAATCTCAACACAAAATAAGAATCAGCCCATCAGAGACATAGTAAAGTGAAGCAAGATATTTACATATATTTTGTTGGGATAGGATATTGTGACACCCAAGTTATGTTACACCCATGTGACACTTAGTCAATCTCACCGTTAGATCGCTTATGTTGATCCAACGGTTATATTTATTTCCATCTTTGTATGATCATGATTTCCCAAATTTAATATTTTCTATTTATTTCTACCTTTGTATGGTTATGATTTCTCATATTTAATGTTTTCACTTTAAATTTAGGAAATCATGACCATACAAAGATGGAAATAAATATAACCGTTGGATCAACATAAGCGATCTAACGGTGAGATTGACTGGGTGTCACATGGGTGTAACATAACTTGGGTGTCACAATATCCTATCCCTATTTTGTTTAGGAAATATATATATATAACTATATACTACACTAACTTTTACCAAAAATAATTAGCATGTTCAAACGACCGAATAAGAAACACGTGTGATTTACAACTATACCTAATTGTGTCAAAGTGTTGCCACATGGAGTAACGTTGCATAAGTAATTCATTATGCAGAGAGAAATCAGTGCTCATTTTTTGTATCATTAAAACAAATATTTTTTTTATGTTGATGGAGATAGGTTATCTCATGTTAGTAACACAAAATTATAAGAGAAATCCATAAATAATTTGAAAAGAGAAAAAGTAGAGATAAGACTCACATTTGTTATGTGTGTATAAGAATTTAATTTATCTCATGTTAAATGAGATAAATACAATCCATCGTTAAATTGATGTATTGTTTTTTATTCCTCAAAATACTTTTCGCTCGGTAAGTGAAAAATAAAAATTGGATGATACGGTAAGTGAGAAATTGATTTCACAAAGTACTTGCTGTACCTTGGGAATGATACGCAATATGAATGTCAACGCAAATTAATTCAAATACTAAAATCTCATAAGGTGAGTATCCAAAAGAAAAATAAAAAATCTCATAACATGTTAGCAGATCATGTATGTAAAGGTGCAAAATTACACATCACTTAAAAGAACTTCCAGGAAAAATTGGGAATTTTTTTTAGTACTATAGATACATTGAATTTTTGATGTATTTTTCACTTACAATTATTTTTTATTAAATCGCTTTCTCATATAATGAATGAAAAATACATTAAAAATTACATGCATACGTGATATTAAAGATATTTTCAAAAAATTGGCGGTAAGGACTCAAATTGACGTGACATTTCAGCGACCTCGTTACCAAATAAAGAAAGTAATGTCTGGCGCTTTGAAAAGTTTTTTTTTTCTTAGTACATCTGCTTTGAAAAGTTAAAGCGTATAGTTTGTAAATAATTGTAAGTGGGCCACCATGCCAGATATACACATAAATTACTATATATTCGTGACAACGTTTTTAAAGTTGATTTGGTTTTTAAATAGGTAATGTTAAATATTTATGATTTTAAGGTACAATTAGGTGTGAATAAGAGTATTTCACATACTTATAATTACAATTGTACGAAATTATGTTTAAGCGTAGATGAATAAAATTATTCAAAAAAAATTTGAAATATATTTATGACACGATCAAATTAATTTATGACACATAATAAGGAAGGAAAGGGTGTCGGGGTTAATTATAATTCAAACGTGAAATAGTATTAGACTTTTTGGTGGCTTTTATGTCAGTTCCATTTAAAGTGAATTTATTTTCAAAATATATGAATATAAGTGTTTTAACTTTTAATTTAATTTATATAATACTATAATATAATTCTTTAAATTTTAAGTATGAATTTCTGGAACCAATGTGTCATTTTTTTGACGATTAGTTATTGAGCCGTGGTACTGGCTTAACGATTTATATAAATTTATTAAAAAATATTTCTTTATAAATTTCAAAATTAATACAATCTGAATTGTTGGTTAAGATTATTCCAGAGGCTGCTATTTTGTGTTTCGCTATATGTAGGCTATGGTCCATCCGTTCCTTCAATCTCCATGTTGCAGTCACCGTTGTCGACGCTTTTAAAAGCAATAGGCAAAGAGCAATTCACGTCTCGATGACACTGACAACTACAATGCAAAGGTATGCATGGCCATTGATGACATTGACAACATTAGCTCTATTATTGCCACCAGAGAGCAAAGCAAAAGCAAAAGCTGGTTGGGAGCCTACTGGCTACTAGGATGGAGATCATTTTCTCTGCTTCTGGAGTATATATGTTTTACCCAAAAATGAAAAATATGGGATATGCGTGAAAATAAATATAAAGGTAAAAGTAGTATAAAAGTGTTAGCTTTTACTATATTTGATAAAAGAAGTATTAAGTACTTTATTTTCTAGGACATGACAAAATCCATTTGATATTTTGCTAAAGAAAGAAATTTGTGACAAATATATATATGTGTTTTATTTAATAAAAAATATTTAAAAGAGATCTTCTTAGATTGTGTCAGTAATTAACATTGCTACGGATATGATTTTGTTAATAATCTATGTAACTATGTTAACTGTTTCTTCTTCGATCAGGATTATGACAAAGAAGTCATCACCATTGATCAACGGTATCACATGCTCACAAATCAGAGTTGTTGATCTTTTTTACTATTATATTTACAAATTATTTATTTATATAATCTTACAAATTCAGTTATGTATTTTTGTGAATATAAACGTTTAAATGTGTATTCACGAATACATAATTGAGTTTGTAAAAAAAAAATTATAAAAAAAACCTATTCAAATCTTTATACTATTATGTATTGGCAGAGTTAGAAAATTTTGTTATACAAGATTAGAAAAGTAAAATTCACACTAATTTTGAAAAATTCTTTAAAAAATTTTCATATATGAAGAATAATCGTGATCTCGGGATGATGGAAGCTATGAATCAATTCAACCTGTTAAGTGATTCACCGATTATTAAAATTTAGACGCCTTGTTTGCTAGGTCCCTTATGTGGTCTTTTCATTTTCTGAGCGACTTTTCATTCACTTCAAACACAATTTGTCTACACCAATCTTTAACACAAGGCACGAGCTATTAATCAGAATTCATAATCTCGGGTGTGGTCACTTTCCGGGTCATAACTCATAACATTATTATTCATGCGTGATTTATATATAACAGTTTCTTTGTCCTCCTATCTTCCCAAAATAAAATCTTAAATTTGTGCTATCTCTTTCTGTCTCTCTGTGTTTTCTTCCTCTTGAGACTGTTGAACCAATGGTTACCATGCACACACGTATGAGCTTTCACGTGGAGCTGTTGAAATGGTATGGCCAATGCTTAGTGTTGACTACTCATGGCTCTTCTGGCAATTATTTGGTGTCTTCTCCTACGAGAACTATGAGTGGAAGCCTAGGATCATCTAGCACCCACATTATATATAAATATATTATTTTGTTGCTAAGTTCTTAGTTCTCATATATCTATGTATAACATGCATAGCACGTGTTAAGTCAGAACTGTTGTTAGCCTTGTACAATCAATACAACCATGTACAAGGGGAGATTCTGCACTGTTGGTGGAGTTAAGGCTCAGGTTGGATATGTTGAAACTGATCCATCTGGTCGATATGGGCGTGTAAGTGCTTTAATTTACTGGTTTGTGAATTGGGTCATGGTTTTTCTGATTAGTTGATGTGCAATGCAGCATAAGCTGATTAAGTTGTTGTGATATGAATTGATCATGAATCAGTTCCCGTTTATGTGTCCATTGGTGTTCATTTTGAATTGAGAATTGAAACTGACTTCTAAATATTACTAGGGAAACTCACATTCTTAGTTGTTTGTATCAAGGAAAAATTTCAATGACAGAAGAGTATTCTGTCTGTGGAAATTAGTTTTATTTAGGGAATTTTTTTTGGTGCTCCAAATCCCATGTGATCCTTCTATTCAAGATATGACACATGGACAAAAAGTTATTTTTTATTTCTTCTCTTTCCTCTCTCTTCATTACTTATATAATTTTGATTGGTCCGAACTACTGAATAAATAGTGATCCCAAATCACTGAAATTCTTCTCGAGTTTGATAATTGATCAAAAAGCTTGGGGGATAAGAGTTGCCATACATTTTAGAAAAAGGGGATAGCTTTATGTTTTTTTTGGTATATACCTAGTATCCAAGGTCCTACTAGACCCGACTAATTTAGTTTTAGATTTGTGCCTCTCCATCCTTCTCGGGGACGGTGACTCTCAGGATTTGAATCCACTATCATTTGTGCAGGTCAAATCCTAGAGTCTAGTTGTGTCGCCATTACACCAACAATTCTTAGGTGATAGTTTTATGTTTTTATTATAGTAGCCGTCTGTGACAAGAGTCAATTGTCCATGGCAGATATTGAGCATTGTTCCTTTACCAAGTCTAGGCTTGTTGGCTTGACACACCACCTTGCACACTTCCCATGTGGTTCTTAGTTTTCATACACAAGTTTAACTCTCTGGCACACCCAAGAAAGAGTACTGACTCTATAATTAAGAATGCAAAATGAATGGTTGAAGCTCACTTTTTAGTACCCATAGTTATGTCAGACTATTATTGTAATCTGGTACCTTTTAATCAATCTAACTCACTAGCTGTGTTATTATGATTGTTTGTGCTTGTAGTTCAGGGATATTCTGGGCAAAGGAGCTATGAAGACTGTGTATAGAGCATTTGATGAGTTACTAGGGATTGAAGTGGCTTGGAACCAAGTCAAGCTCGGTGATGTCTGTCATTCACCAGAGCAACTTCAGCGTCTTTATTCAGAGGTTCATCTCCTCAAGCACCTCGACCATAAATCTATGATGATCTTCTATGGTTCATGGATCGACGTTTATAGCAGAACCTTCAACTTCATCACTGAATTGTTCACCTCTGGCACCCTTAGAGAGTAATGAATCAAATCCTTGTTTATTAACATCCATTTAGCTTAATTGGCCATCTATGTTTCATAGGTTATATTATGTTTCATAGGTTATATTTTTTAATTAAAATACTACATATGTATGTACATATATAGGTATAGGCAGAAGTATAAGAGAGTAGATATCCGAGCAGTGAAGAATTGGACTCGCCAGATTCTAAGTGGTTTGGAGTATTTACATAACAATAATCCTCCTGTAATACACAGAGACCTCAAGTGTGATAATATCTTTGTTAATGGCCATCTGGGGCAAGTCAAGATTGGTGATTTGGGTCTTGCAGCTATACTTCGTAGCTCCCAACTTGCCCATAGTGTCATAGGTAATGCCTCTTGCTATTTTTGGTTGTTACATTTTCAGTTAAGAGTATTCTAAACCATGTTCCTATTAATTGAAATTGTTGAGATATATAAAACCATTAATGTAGCCTCACATAACAGCTTAAGCTTTTGGGTTGAATTGGTTCTTTACATGGTATCAGAGCCTCGTGTCCCGGGTTCGATCCTCGCCGCTCTCCACTTTCTTTCAAGTGGAATTTCTTTGTTCGCACAGGTAGGTGGGCCTGTGCATTGTCCACCCTTCAAGCCCAGTGGGCTCTCGTGTGAGGGGACGTGTTGAGATATATAAAACCATTAATGTAGCCTCACCTAACAGCTTAAGCTTTTGGGTTGAATTGGTTCTTTACAGAAATTTTCTGTTTGATGATACATGCAGGTACACCAGAATTTATGGCACCAGAACTATATGAAGAGAAATACAATGAGCTGGTAGACATATACTCCTTTGGGATGTGTATGATAGAGATGCTTACTTTTGAGTTCCCATATAGTGAGTGTTCCAACCCAGCTCAAATATACAAAAAAGTTACTTCGGTAAGCTTGATTGGACAATGACCCTTCATTGATCTTATTTTCCTAGCACTTAATCTGATTTCATTTCACAAACTTTGGTTCATTTGGTGTACCAGGGGAAGTTACCAGATGCATTTTACAGAATCCAACATTTGGAAGCAAAGAGGTTCGTGGGAAGATGTTTAGTACATGTCTCAAAAAGACCACCAGCAAAGGAGCTTTTGTTGGACCCATTTTTAGCCACGGACCAACTTGAATCAATATTGCCAATCTCAATATTATCTACAAATCAAACTCCAAAGCTTATTTCCAATGAATTTGTTATCACTGAGCAACTTTCAATGGGTGATGATCAGGGAAAGAGCACAGATATGACAATCACTGGGTCAATAAATGAACAGGATAACACAGTTTTCCTTAAAGTGAAGATACCTGACAAAAATGGTATGTGCACAATTTCATGCCACAAAATTAGTATCTTATACACAACATTTAAAGTGTCTTATGTCAAATTGTATTTTGAATTCAGGGCATACAAGAAATATATTATTTCCATTTGACACAAAAAAAGACAATGCTATTGAGGTAGCAAAGGAGATGGTTGAAGAACTTGAAATTAAACACTTGGAACTATTGGAGATTGCTGCAATGATAGACCATGAGATATCAGCTTTAGTTCCAAGTTATAGGGATCGGGGTACTTGTCAGCAACAACGACAGGACAGCTTTAACTATGAAGAAGATGCGGATGTCAATAATCATCATCCTCTTTTCTTATCATCTTCTCCATCTTCCTCTCAGTGTTCTCTTCCCATGTGTGGTTCCTCCTCCAAGATGTACTCTCTTGGGAACCATCACCCGTTTACTCAAGAAAGGCCAAAAGGTACTTCTTAGTTTTATTTTTTCTTCGATAATTACACAAGTAAACTGTTTTCCTTTTTTAATAATACATATTAATTATTGCTTTGCCATTTGTAAATGGGTTTAATGTTTCTCCAATCACTCAAAATAACTTATCTCTAGTGATCCCAAACCGTTATTGTTTTGAGCTTAGGAGAAAAATAATTTTGTAATTTTAATTTATTCTTTAGTTATATTAATTTTTATTATTATAATTTTTTTTCCTAATCCCAAAACAATATTATTCTGGGTTAATGGAGTGATTTGGGAAACATTAGACATTTTGCAAATTCAGAAGTTTTTAAAAATTGAGAAAAATCAATTTACATAAAAGTAAGAATAATTTCTTTTAAAATTAATTATTAACTGTATCTAATGATTTATGTGAATTTTAATCTTCAATAGCCATTATATATAAATTTATTAAGTTAAAAATTATATATAACAAAAGTTATATATGATAGAAAGGATCCGGATATATATACATAGTGAAAAAATTTAAAAAGAAAATTGTAGGCACAAGATTGAGAATTGCATGGCATGCAATTCTATTTTAATTGCATTCGATAGTGTTCGCAATAGAAAATATTTCAAAAAGTATTATAAATTTTATACCAATGAGGTCTTATACATGAACCACTAAAGCATAATTTTCAAAATGATGTATCCTAATAAGCACCCACTAGTTTCTTATATTGGAATAAATACGTAAATTGGTGATCTTAAGATATTTGAGGACATGAATATTAGTTTTTGAGATTGTAAGCATAACCTTCTCCAAGAAAACATTTAATTTTAAAAAAATTATAACATCGATTGTATGAATCTTTAAACACTAACTATATTAGTTCATAAGAAAGTTTAATATAATTAATATTTGTAATCTGTTAGTATAATTTTTTTTTTCATTTTTTGAAACAAATGTATTAACTGCAAAATTTATCTGAAACTAATTTTGAGAGTTTATTCTTTATATTTTTAAGAACCATATAAGAATTATAATCTATTGCTCCATGAAAAATTTGCAGAAGATCTAATTATGAATGACAATGCAAGCTCTCTAAGCTCAATGAACTCTTACAAGTGTTCCAATTTCCAATACTGCGACTCATGCAATGATGAGCATGTCCCAAGAGTAGTAGTAGATGAAACTGAACGCAACAAGTGCACAAGATTATGCCGTGGGGAAGAGGCAGAAGCTAGTTTCCCCAAACAGTTTTTGTACCCCGGAATGGACTCTTGCGGTTGCAGATGTAGTGGTTCAAGCCATGGAAGGTCGAGGTTTACGAGGTTTCGTTCGTGCGTGGAGCGAATGAACCATCATTCGCTAATAATGGATGAGATATACAAGACACGGATGTTCAACACGGTTGGGGCCATGGAGAACATTGGGTTCTATTACCATCCAGAGAGAGGTGGATGCTTTCCTCGTTGAAGCTCAATATAAAATAAGAAGCTCCTATTTTATTTTTTACTTTTGGGTGTTCTTTGTTGCTTTTTTTTTATATATATATATCTCCACCAATTTATCGAATGCTCGACTAATAAAGTTTGAGTAGTACCGGACCCATTATAGGGGGAGGTTAGAGATATTTGCTTAAGGGGAATAAGCTTCTTACCCCTTAAATCAATGGTGGTTGATTGTTAATGTGCTTTTTTATGTCTGATGTATGAATAAAGATAGTTTGATGCTATAAAACTCTCGTTATGTTTTTATGACTGTTGGATCTAATAGTAAGGGGATTTACCTTATATATATTTGTAAGAGGCTCTTGATTATGAGGTTTAGAACATGTTTGATGTATAGTATATGATAAGATCTGATAGTATAAGACTTGATAATATAATGCCTGATTGTATAAGATCTGATTGAATTTTAATACTATCCAGTGTTTGGCACGTTATTGTATAAAATAATATATTGTATAAGACAATATCATCTAGTATTTGGTAAAACACTGTATAATACTATATATGATAAAAATAAATATTTTTAATAAAAATATCCTTTAATAAAGAATTTATATAGTTCTTCAAAAAATGTCAGATGATATTAATTTTTATAAAAATTTATTGATTAGTGTATCCAAAATATAAATTAATTTTTATAAAAATAAAAATATTCAATATTTTAAAAGTTAATATATTTAAAAATTAATTTTTATTTTAATAGATTAATATATTAATCTATTAAAATAATATATTAATTTTTGAGAATTACATTGGTCAACGATGTTAATACATCAATCTCTTATCAGGCCTTATCCCCCACCCTTAGGTTGGATTAAGTTATACATCTTTTTGATGTATTAAGGGATTATGTTGTATAAGCTTATACTATACGATGGTCACACCAAACAACTGAAAATGTCGTAACGTATAGTATAAACTTATACTATCATGCTTTATACGTCACACCAAACAGGCCCTTAGTCACATGGCCAAGATGTTGAGTTTCCTTCTTCAATGCTAAGCCCAAGCCCATTGAGGGATTTCTTAAAAAAAAACCTAAACTCTAGATCTCACCTCCTATATATTCATTAGTTGAGGGTGGAGGCTAGGTCAGAGGTTACGAGAGAGATTAGAAATTTGAGAGAAAATTGTTTGAGCAAAGCTTTATGCTTTGTATTTGAGAAATCCTTAGAGAGAGTTTGATTGAAACATCTCTAGGGTAGTTTGATTATCACCATTGTTGGAGAGGTAGAGTTAACCACCACATTGGTGAATTTGATTCTTTGTAACCATTATTTTCATAGTGGATTTTTGATCTGCACTAGGTCCCGTGGGTTTTTACTTCTTCATTGGAGAAGGTTTTCCCACGTTAAAAACTACTTGTGTTCTCTCTCTCTCTCTCCTTCTCTCTCTCTCTCTCTCCCGTTTTCGTTTTTCATTTTCTGCCGCGCTACCCGACCTGGTGAAGTTCAGGCCGAGGTATTGCCGAGATCCAAGATCGAGGATCTTGCTGACTGACTTCCGCAAAAGGTTGTAGAAGCCGAGTTTGAGGGGTTCTGAGGGAGACGAGATGGAGACCAATGGCATAACCAATGATGGAGATATATTCAAGCTGACCGCAGACAATTTCACCTATTGGAGACCGATGATGGAAGATCATCTCTACTGCAAAAATTTACATGAGCCCATTACCCTTGATAAGAGATCGGAAGGCAAAACCGATAAGGAGTGGCAGATTCAGAGTCGTAAGGCGGTACCTACGATCAAAAAATATATTGACAAAAGCCTCTTTGAGCACGTGTCCGAGTTCATGAACATGCATGAGTTGTGGACGAAACTGGAGTCCATTATTCAGAAGAAGACTCCCAGCAACAAAGCACACCTGGTTCGCCGACTTGTTAAGCTTGAATACAAGGACGGTATGAGTATGATTGAACACCTCAACACCTACAAAGGTATTGTGAATCAGCTGTCAAATGTTGAGATGAAAATTGATGACGAGATGCAGGCCTTGCTGCTGTTGAGCTCGCTGCCAGAAAGCTGGGATACTCTGGTGGTGACCTTGAATAATTCGACTCCAGATGGAAAATTGAAGATGGATGTCATGACAGACAACCTCTTGGGCGAAGAAGCCAGGAGAAGAGAACGAGGTATTTCGAGCACGTTTGAGGCCAACGTTGCTGAGAACAGAGGTAAATCCAACTCCCAGGGTAGAAGCAAGAGCCGGGGTCGAGATCGTGATAGAAGAGGAAAGTCCAGAGGTCGGTCAAAGCCGAGATATGAGTTGAAGTGCTTTTACTGTGGAAAGATAGGTCATAAGAAGCTAGATTGCTGGACTTTGCAGAATGATGAGAAGAACGACTCTGTGAAGCCGGATCAGATTATTCCCAAGAAGAGGGAAGACAAGAGCACCACTGCGGTGGCTGCCAACTCGAATGCCGAGATATTCCTCCTAGGTGAGGATAATTATTTGAATGTTGCATATGATGACTGCATCTGAATTGTTGACTCCTGTGCCTCCTTCCACGTTACTCCACACAAAGGTTTTTTCTCCTCTTACCGAGGTGGTGATTTTGGAGTCGTGAAGATGAGAAATCAAGTGACCAGCAAGATTTTTGGTGTCGGTGATGTAACCTTGACCACAGATGTCAGATGCTGACTTGTGTTAAAGGATGTGAGGCATGTACCTGACATGCGTTTAAATCTAATCTCAGTAGGCAAACTTGACGATGCCAGGTTAGTGAACTACTTCGGTAGTGTTAGATGGAAGCTGACCAAGGGAAACTTGGTCGAGGCCCGAGGTAAGAAGGAAGGCTCCTTGTACGTGATGCAAGGAAAGATCAATGGCGGAGAAGCCAATTCTGTCTGAGATGAACCTACTTGGAGCTATGGCACAAGCGCCTCGGCCACATGAGCGAGAAAAGGCTCCAAATCCTAAACAAGAAAGAATTACTGACTGGGTTGAAAGGCAAAGCGTTGGAGAGTTGCACGCACTGCCTAGCTGGAAAGCAGCACCGGGTTTCTTTTGTGAGACCGGATCAACCCAGACGACGCAGGTATATTCTTGACCTCGTCCATACTGATGTCTGCTCCATGTTAGAAAGATCCCTTGGAGGAGCTCAGTACTTTGTTTCATTTATTGATGACCATTCTTGCAAAGTGTGGGTATATTTGTTGAAGTCTAAAGACCAGGTACTCCAATCCTGTAAAGAATTCCATGCTATGGTTGAAAGGAAGACTAGAGAGAAATTGAAAGTGGTCCGATCTGATAATGATGGTGAGTATTACGGCCCATTTGATACATACTGCAGAGCGGCCGGGATTCGACTTGAGAAGACGCCCCCCAAGACTCCACAGTTGAATGGACTTGCTGAGAGGATGAAGAAAACTATTGAAGAGAATGTACGAAGCATGTTATCCAATGCCGGATTGCCGAAATCATTCTGGGGAGAAGCCGTCAGAACTGCTATTGACATGATCAACCTCTCACCATCACGACCACTTGAAGGATAAATTCCAGAAGAAGTCTGGGCAGGTCGAAAAGCGGCCTACAAACAATTGAAGGTGTTTGGTTGCCGAGCTTTCGTACATATCCCTAAAGATGAAAGGGCAAAACTCGATGCGAAGACAAAAGAATGCATCTATTTTGGTTCGCCGAGATGTGAGTTCGGGTTCCGACTTTGGGATCCAATCAATAAGAAGATAGTGAGAAGCCGAGATGTGATCTTTCATGAAGATGAGAACATTCATGACATTTCGAAACCCAAAGTCCGGGTTACTGTCAGACGTGAATAACCCGTTCCTCCTGTCCGAGCTGAAGCAGGGGGAGAAAATCAAGAGAATGAAGAAAATGATGACCAACAACAAGCTGATGATGACCAAGACATTGAGGTCCGAGTTGATGATGAGATCCAGGATGAAAATGATGAACCGGGTTCTCAAGTTAAAGAACAGACGAGATATCCAACTCGAGAAAGAAGACCCTCTACAAGGTACCCATCTGATGAATACACCGTTGTTGCTGAAAACAGTGAGCCTCAGAGTTATGATGAGGCTGTAACGAGCTCAGAGAAAGAAGAATGGGAAAAGGCAAAGCAAGACGAGATGAAGTCTGTGCACGAGAATCAGACTTTTGAGCTGACCGAGTTGCCTGAAGGAAGACGAGCTCTGAAAAATAAATGGGTCTCCAAGGTTAAGAATGAAGAGAACGGGCAGAAATTGAGATACAAATCCCGAATTGTAGTGAAAGGCTGCAATAAGAAGAAATGAGTAGATTTTGAGGAGATTTTTTCTCCTGTGGTGAAAATGACCTCGGTCCGAACTGTGTTAGCCATTGCGGCTTCGATGGACCTCGAGGTAGAACAAATGGACGTGAAAACAGCATTCATTCAGTGATTTAGAAGAAGAAATATATATGGAGCAACCTGAGGGGTTTCGAGCTCCAGACCAAGAAGACTTGGTATGTCGGTTGAAGAAGAGCCTCTATGGCTTGAAGTAAGCACCTCGGCAGTGGTACAAGAAGTTTGAATCATTCATGACTGATCACAAGTTTGAGAAGACAGAAGTTGACTACTGCGTATTTGTGAAGAGGTATGAGGCCAGAGATTTTCTGATATTGTTGTTATATGTTGACGACATGCTTATTGTAGGGAAAGACAAATCGAGGATAACCGCCCTGAAGAAGGCGTTGAACTCGTCCTTTGCAATGAAGGACCTCGGCCCTGCAAAGCAGGTTCTCGGAATCAAGATTATCCGAGATAGACAAAAGAAGTTACTGTGGCTGAGTCAAGAGAAGTATATTGAGAAGATTCTAAAGAGATTCAACATGGATAAAGCCAAAACAGTGAGCACCCCCTAGCCGGACATATAAAGCTGAACCAGAAGCAATGTCCGAGATCTGATGAAGACAAAGATGAGATGATGAAGGTCCTGTACCAATCCGTCGTCGGAAGCTTGATGTATGCAATGGTTTGCACTAGACCCGACTTGGCGTATGCTGTTGGAGTGGTAAAACGGTATCTGTCAAACCCTGGCAAAGAGCACTGGGAAGCAGTGAAGTGGATATTCAAGTACCTCCGAGGTACGACCGACTTATGTCTCCGATTTGAGAAGGCAAAGCCGAGTTGCAATGCTACTCGGATTCTGATTTAGGGGGAGATTCTGACTCGAGGAAATCGACGACGAGATACATGATGAGATTTGCCGGAGGAGCTGTCTCTTGGGAATCAAGACTTTAGAAATGTGTTGCATTATCGAAAACCGAGGCTGAGTACATTGCCGCTACTGAGGCAAGCAAAGAGATGCTGTGGATGAAGAAGTTCTTCATGGAACTCGGCCATGATCAAGACAAGTACGAGCTGGGTTGTGACAATCAAAGTGCAATCCATCTTGCGAAGAATTCGACCTATCACTCCCGTACTAAGCATATTGATGTGAGGTATCACTGGATCCGGGAAGTGGTGGAAGGTGGAGAGCTCGAACTCGTCAAAGTGCACATTGACCAGAATTGGTCCGACATGATGACAAAGCCAGTTCCTGCAAGAAAATTTGAAGACTGTTGTAAAGGAGCCGGGTTGATGCTGAAGCCGACGCATTGAAGTCAGAGGGGGAGATTTATTGGGCTTCCTCCTTCAATGTTAAGCCCTAGCCCATTGAGGGATTTTCTCAAAAAAAAACTAAACCCTAGATCTCACCTCCTCTATATATTCATTAGTTGAGGGTGGAGGCTAGGTCAGAGGTTAAGAGAGAGATTAGAAATTTGAGAGAAAATTATTTGGGCAAAGCTTTATGCTTTGTCTTTTAGAAATCCTTAGAGAGAGTTTGAGTGAAACATCTCTAGGGTAGTTTGATTATCACCATTGTTGGAGAGGTTGAGTTAACCACCACATTGGTGAATTTGATTCTTTGTAACCATTATTTTCATAGTGGATTTTTGATTTGGACTAGGTCCCGTGGATTTTTACTTTTTCATTGGAGAAGGTTTTTCCACGTTAAAAACTGCTTGTGTTCTCTCTCTCTCTCCCGTTTTTGTTTTTGATTTTCCGCCGCGCTACCCGACCTGGTGAAGTTTAGGCCGAGGTATTGCTGAGATCCAAGATCGAGGATCTTGCTGACTGACTTCCGCAAAAGGCTGTAGAAGCCGAGTTTGAGGGAACCGATATTTCCCAACACAAGATACATACGGTTGTGCTAAGGGTGAAGTGTGAATATGCATTTAAAGTATGGACAATGAATGTATGTCTATATGTGATAACACCATGAGAGTTGTTTATGTAAGATTTTGCATGAGCTCTTTATCTTGTACAGTGCTAGAAAATTCACACGACCAAATTGAATCAAATATATTAGCATAGTCAAAGGTGAAATGAAGACACTATTGTTTGGTTTGTGAACAGGAAAAATAGGAGAGAGGTCGGGGTAAAAAAATGGCATTGAAAAGGTGTCGGGTAAAAAGTGTATGATCATAATGCATTTTTAAAAAGGGGAAAGTGTTTTTCCACAGATAAAAAATACCCCAAAACTATGTGCTCAAAGGAATTGACGGGAGCCGCACAAGTAATTGAACATGTAACCTTATCAAATAACAAATCCTCTTGAAAGGGAGGGGTATCTTTCGGAACGCGAATGGCTATTGTTAGATGCCGTGAGTGTTAAGTTCTACAATAAATGCAACTTTCGAGTTTAGTTATCAATGTTGAGTTTAGAATCCTGAATGTTGGTGATAAACTAGAGGAAGGTGAGGATGACATCAAGCCATTATGCTCCTTATGCCCTAGTCACACATGTGCTATACTGGTTGGGACAAATGATCGCGAAAAAAAATACAAGATATTTTGAGAATTTTACTTTTTTCTTGCATGCAAATTTCTCCAAATTTGCCCATTATTTCTTCTGCGAATCCTAAAATAATATCGTTTTGGATTACGAGAGATAAACCAACAGAAATACTATACCTTTTTTAGGAAATAAGGTCACAATTTTTTAATAAAAATATGTAACAATTTTTCTATGAAATAAAATAATTTTATCTATTACTTTTAATTCTAAAACTTGTACTTTTTGGTAAAATAAATCGCACCTTCATGAGTAAACATCCAAGAATTTCATGTTTTTTAGATATCTCATAATATTTAGACATTATTTGTTGAGATATATAAAATCATTAATATAGCCTCACCCAACAGCTTAAGCTTTTGGGTTGAATTGTTTCTTTACATGGTATCAAGAGCCTAAGAAACTTTGAATTTTTTTTTTTTTCCGGTGAACTCACTGTTCATCGTCTTTTAAATTTTTTCCGGAACTGTCACGTTGTCAGTTTCCGGTACGTTTTCTTCCGCGTTTAAAACTTCTGTCTACGTCAACCACACCGTTCGATGGAGTTTTCTGGTGAACTGTATACCGATGTGCTCGTCTTGGAAGCACGAACTCAACGGCACCGGCCATACCCTCAACGGACCTCTCACGCGCCCTCACGCGCGCGTGCAAGATCCGGTCTTCTCTTCCACCAAGGCGGCGCGTAGGACCTCCTCTCCGGCCGCAGCTGGTTGCGTTCTCTTCGTCTCCCTGTGACGGTTCTAGATCTGGTCCTGGTTCTGTGTTTGGACTTCGTTTTGTGTTGATGTCAGATCCCTCTTCTACCGGTTAGTCGTGTGAGGGGGCGTGTTGAGATATATAGTCCCACATTGATTGTGTGGGCAACTAATGTGGCCTTTATAAGGCCTTGGACACTCCCACCCTTTGGTATCAGAGCCTCGTGTCCCGGGTTCCTCCATTTTCTCTTGTGGAATTTCTTAGCACAGGTAGGTGGGCCTGTGCGTTGTCCACCCTTCAAGCCCAGCGAGCTCTCGTGTGAGGGGACATGTTGAGATATATAAAACCATTAATATAACCTCACCCAACAACTTAAGCTTTTGGGTTGAATTGTTCTTTACATTATTATTTATAATGTTTGTATATATTTTAGCTAGTTGGGATAAAATATTTGGTTACTCTTTCAAACTATAGCACTAGATGGAGGATTTCAAGCAATCAATATGTCTGAGAATAACAAACAGAAAGTTGGAGGTGATTGCTACACAAAGAAGACACTTACTGAGATTAGAGAACAGTACTAACCAAAAAGCATGCATTTTAACAATCACATAGAGAAAGATGTGAATAAGAAAGAAATCTTGCCATGATTCACAATCGCCATCACATTTATCGAGTTGCAGACAACACTTCACAGTCGACACATTTGTATATAATCTGTAAAGTACTTGTCAATTGTCACAATAAGGTGATAAGTTTTTCGTGTTACGTGAAAAAACTTTAGGAAAATTGCGTGTGATCTTAAATTATATAAAGTTATGTCAATTTAAGTGAGAAAAAGATAAATCATGAAAAATAGAGAATGGATAAAAAAATAAAGATATGGGTCTTACTTCTTTGTAAGAGTGAAATGATAAATTGTGTCATTTAAGAAGACAAACACTTTACCAACAACTTATAGAAAGAAAAAAACATGGGGCCCAAAAAATTAAAAAAAGAAAAGAAAAAAGGTGGGGGGAGGGGGGATTGGAATTTTTTCTATGTGAGGGAAGGAGGGGAATGATTTCTATAGCCCCAGCGGGAGAAACTCATTCCCCATATAATAATATATCATAGAAGATATTATTTCATTTCATCAAATTACTATGTCCTCTTAATTGAAAAAATAAATAAATAAGAAATACTATAATCCCTTTGCGTTATTTGTATTTTTTTATTTATAAATCATATATATCCTTTACAGGAAGCAATCTTATTCGAGGCGGAAAATTCACGTCATGACGAGTCTAACTCTCTTAAACTTTTTTTTTTTTTCATTCACAATAATTTGAACTCAAAATCTTATTTATGCAAGGAATCAAACATGTAACCCAACCCTTTTGGTTTGCTTTATTTGTATTCTTTATTTTTTTGAAAAATTGCTTTATTTGTATTCTAAAAAAAATGGAATAAGCTTTATTTGTAGTCTGACGGCATATAATTTTGCTTTTGGGTGGCCCAAAACCAGATGGAACCAACAAGAAAGTAAGAAATGATGAGATGGGTGAAGCAAAAGCCAGGCCCTTTAGCCCATAACATGAAATTGATAGAAAAACTGAAAAAGGTTAACAAGCACAAAACTGCAGCCTTTAGTCCAATGAAAATTTGTTAGTAGTTAAGCTTCCCTACAGCAACTTCCACAGAAAATCCACTATGCAGCCCAATTAACCAATTGAATTCGTCTTAAAATACACGTGGCGAGAGACATATGGATGTAGATGATACACGATAGACCTCCATTGCAGGGAATAACATAAACTCGAAAGTCGTGCGCACCACGCGAAATTGAGTGCACCCACCAACGAGAGGGTCCCTCGCGTGGTTCCAATTTCAGCTTTCGAAAAAAGCTCCTTTCTAACTGCAACCATCGTTCATCTTCATCATCACAATTTTCCTCCATAACGACGTCGTCTCCGTTACAATTCTTTTTCATCATCTTCATTTCCTTCTACTTTCATAATCGCTTTTGAAATCCTCATAGTAACACTTTCACAGCACAAATAAACGACGTCGTCCCTATCGTCACCATTTTCTTCCTACGTAATGTGATCGCTTCCGGAAAACAAAGCTTAAACGGCGTCGTCGCTATTGCAATTCTCCTATGATCAATACCTTCTTCTTACATACATAATAATAGCTTTTGAAATTCTCATCGGTGATTCTGATTCATCTTATTCACCAAAAAAAACAAAACGTTCAAACGACGTCGTTCTGGATGCCGATCGCTCGCTGCAACAGTCAGATACCGGTTCCGCCACCGTCGCCGATCCCCACCGGCAGAGGATCGCGCTCCGCCGCTAACGAGATCTTCAGTCAGTTCCTCGAGGAAGCGCTCAAGTTGCCGGCACTCACGCTACCGGACCCTCACATCACGCCGGCTCCGGCAGAGATCGACCTCCGATCGCTGCCGCTGGCCTCCGCCGATCTTCTGCTGCACTCCGCCAGGGAGTTCGGCGCGTTCCGGATCCGGTGCCACGGGATCTCCGGCCACGAATTGGGAATGGTAGCGGACGAAGCGGAGCACGTTTTCCACGACTCGAAGAACGTCGTCGTTGAGCGTAACGAACTCGGCGGAGAGAGGATTCCCTGCGTTCGCTCTAGCAAGGGAGCGCTGGAATTCACCGCTCACAAGATTCTCGGGAACCAAACGCATCGTAACTTTTGGTATTTTATATATATATATATATATATATATATATATATATATAGGGATAAGATATTGTGACACTCAAGTTATGTTACACTCATGTGACACCCAGTCAATCTCACCCTTAGATCGCTTATGTTGATCCAACGGTTATATTTATTTTCATCTTTGTATGGTCATGATTTCCCAAATTTAAAGTGAAAGCATTAAATATGGAAAATCATAACCATACAAAAGGTAAAAATAAATATATGGGTGTCACGTACATAATTTGGGTATCACAATAAATATATATATATATATATATATATATGCTCCTCGTTTTGTTTTAGTTTGCTTATTGGATTATCACTTGTTTCGTTTCTTGTTGTTGAACCTTTTGGATTTTGATGCACCTTTTTCACTTACACTCTATGGATGAATATTCTTCTTGCTTCCACCGTGAAATGTGTAGTGGCTTCCCTCGTTATCACTCTCCACCATCATCTTTTCATGCAAACTATTTTCTTTTGTTGACATTAAAAATTTGGGTTAAGTGTGTCGTTTTAGTTTTTTTTTTTCACTAGGATATAAATAGTTATAATATTTTTCTCTTTCTCCATATCTTCTATCTGAGAAGAAGAGAGAAAAAAAAAGATAACTTTTCATATTGTACCTATATACATGGAAAAACTTTTTTCCCTAAAAATACTTCATGTGAATGTTACACTTACTAACATTTTAGTCTCACTACTCATATTACTTGATTGGTTATCATTGGATCAATTAATTTTTCTTATTTTTTAACCGTTGATTTCAAATTGATCCAATAATAACCAATCAATTAGTAAGAATAGTAAGATTAAAATGATAGTAAGTAAAATCGCTACATGCATTATATATAATTGTTATTAGGTACCAATTATTCTTAATTATCAGATTTCAACTGAGAGAAGGAGATAGATAAAGGAGGGGAGAGAGTAGATAAAAAAATATAAATGTGTGTCTCACCTCTCTATGAGAATGAAAAGATATAAGTTGTGTCATTTTAAAGGATAAACACTATTCTCTTTTATCATGCACTCTGTCAACGAATTCGAGCAAGCCATCTAGGGGTCTCTTGTAGAAGAATTTGTCGAGGAGGGACATGGTTTCGTGCGCGTAATCACATGTGGGTTGGTGGGTAGGAGAGAAAATGTAGAGCTCCCAGCCCTTTGGTTTTGCAAGAGAGAAAAAAGTAGAGAGAGAAAGAGGAGAGAAAGGGAGAAGAAAAAGAAAAAAAGAAGATCAGGGAATAAAATTCAGGTGGATAGATGGAGAAAGGGAAATTTTCAAATTTATCCAATTTGGTACATTTTTTTTCAGATAGGAAAATTATTTTTTCATTTATATCCTTATTTTTCTTTATTATTCCCATTAATTCTGAAAAACTTTTCCCATTAGGTAGAGATGTACCTACATCTAATGTACCCAAGGTTTTCTCGGGTAATGGAGATTAGAAAGTGGAGTTTGTAGCTACGGAGCTTAGCACCGTGTGCAGAGTGACCCGATGTGGCTGTTGTGATATCTCAATAAATATTTTTAAAATTGTAATTTTTAAAATTGAATAAATATGTATATCATATTTTGATAATATCTGATTCACCTCAAACACTAATCATATTATTAATTTAAGGCACATCAAATATAGGATAGGATATGCGCATATCATGCCTATATCATTTTTTATCTTTATCCAACTCTCTTATTCTTTCCATTCTTATCCTATCATGTTGTCCAATATTTTGATGCTATTACTTCATTGTAGTGTTAATGATTGTGCACTAATCATTACTCATGAAAATTTTATGCTGAAATTTTCATTATTCAAAGGATACCAA
Organism: Gastrolobium bilobum; assembly: GCF_033153095.1. Classification (NCBI taxonomy): domain Eukaryota; kingdom Viridiplantae; phylum Streptophyta; class Magnoliopsida; order Fabales; family Fabaceae; genus Gastrolobium; species Gastrolobium bilobum. Next base: position 354,755 of record NW_026897921.1, on the reverse strand, counting down.
ACTAATTATTACTGTACATATTAATCTACTGCATTGAAAATAATAAATTTTAATAAAGATAAAATTTGGAAGAATTCATTAAATAAAGAAATAATTTAAATAATTTATTAATATAATTTTTTCATTATTATGTAATAATATGTTTTGTATATATATATGCTGTCAAATTATTAAATAACAATGTATTACATCACTATTTCATCAAAATTTAACTTTTGTAAAATCCTTTAATTTTTGGTAGAGTCGAATGACATTGTTTGGCGATGTAATTGATTATTGACCCTACTATTGGGTTGTTGTTGATTGAATGTTGTTAATTGTTGTATAATTCAAGGATTAATTTTCACTGTTAACGGGTATAGAAGAGAATAGATAACTAGTCAACTACATTGTCATTTGTCTCTAATGGAGACAAAACAAGGTGCTAACTTGTTTTATATCACGCAGTGTTCATATGGGAAACGTTGCAAGTAGATTGGATAGAATAGTGGAGCAAGTGGCTCTAGCTCTACAGCAGGACACATCTCAAGAGTTAAAGGAAAGGATTCAAGAGACAGAGTCAGTGATTTGCTTGTGCAGGTATCCGCACGACAATGTCCCTAAACAAAATGAAGGCGTCACGGATAAGAAAAAGGACAGATTATTATGTGATCATGCTTTGCGCTTCTACCTTCCCATGGAGCATTGTATATTTTACGTCCAAACTGAACGAGGTCCCCTGTCATTTGATGCAGGTCCAGAGAATATAGTTGTCACCGTTGGCAAACAACTAGAGGTAATTTGACCTTTTATTTCAAAGTTCAGCAATGTATGTGGGGTGATTTTATACTTGCAATTTAAATTTGACATATGTGTGTAAAGTCTTTTATAATATTATCTAGCAATTGATATCTACTTAATTAGTTTGGAATAAAGATAATATTTTATTTTATCTTATATAGACACGCCATTATAAGGTTAAATTTTGGAGTAACAAAGTGTTGCAGTCAAACTGTTTAATAATTTGACAATACATGGCTGGATTGATAATGTTAAAAAAAAAAAATTACTGCAACCTAATGAGATTAAGATAATGATATTACCCTATAACAGTTGTTTTTCAAAGAGTCGCTGAACTTAAGATGATATAGTAAGGTAAGAATTGAAAAAATGATTTCCTATTTCTGTCCAAGTAAAATATAGTAATTAATAGACTGCAAAAAATTTAAGGCTGGAGGAAGTAAACATAAGTAATAGATATGAACATCAAAAATCCAATTGTTTAATGAGAAACGGTCTTTTATTTGATCTCTATTAGGCCCCATTATATAGAAAATAATATGTACGACCAGAAGCTAACCAAAATTCCTCTTTATGAATATAGGAGTGGAGCCACGGTGTATTCAAATGTGTACCTGGGGAAATGATCTTTATGACGAGTTTCCAGAATAGCCAGGCCTCTTTCTCCATAGAGCTTACGTGCTCAGCCTACTCAAATCTACATCACAATTTAAACAATTCTGACAAGATAATATCCTTAACGGATCAAATCCTTATTGTATTTTTCCTGGTATTCTTATACAAATTCCTATACTTTATCTTTTCTTGATCCTCAGAACATGGTTGCACCATTTTCTTTTCTTTGGATGCCTTTTGCGTGGCCATGATGTTGCTCTTACCCAGTGACACCAAATTTTCCTCTTGCCTTTTCTTTTTCTCTAATTTATTTACAAAAGCCATTTTGATGTACAGTTCGAGTGTAAAGGTTGTGGTTTTTGGTTAAAATACCAGTTATGACCTATAGACATGATTTTGTGTGAGTTGAAAGTAGCAAAAATGTTGTGCGCATATGCATATTGAATAATGCCAAAACACTGGAAGCAAAGATTTGCACGATGGCTTGTATTGTCATATGATAATTGCTGTGTCCACAATTATAACCTTTAATGGTTGAGACACAATGTTTATTCAAATCCCATTCAATATTGTTCGTGCAGGTATGGGATCTTAGGGCCGTTCAGGTATGGGATCTTTAGGGCCGTTCAGGTATGGGATCTTAAACAGCATGTATGCAATCCTTTTCTCATATACGCAATCATTCTTTTACAATTTTTTTTTTAATAAAACAACATAAACAAACTTTTAAAAACACTCTTCTTCTATATATAGAAAGAGAGGTGATCAATTTACATATGTATAAGAATAAAAAAAATTACATTTAACTTTAATCGTTTCCTTATGTATCTTGAAAGCCAGTGTGGCCCAATGAATGGCCCAATGAAGTCAGTTAGGAGATTTAACAGAATAGAATTAGTTAGTGTTATCTAACAAACTTGTAATAAGTCAGTTAGCAGTGAACCAATCTATAAATAAAGATTGAGTCTCACTTTGTAAATGATAAAGTCATTTTTACAATCAATTGAAAGTGAATAGAGTTTCTCTTTGTCTGTCATCTTCTTCCTTTTTCTTTCTTTCTCTTCTTGACTTTGATACCTTTCATGGTATTAGAGCTTCTTGATACATGGAGACAAACAGATATGTGCTAAACTCTATCCATACCTTTTCTAATCCAGTTTCTTTCAAACTGGGTGAAGACAATTTTTTACCCTGGAAACAGCAAGCTCTAGCCACAATCAAAGGCTATGACTTAAACAAATTCATCACACAAGAAATTCAAGATATTGTACCTGCTGGAGTTGATTCCACCGGAGAAAATGCAGAAAGGGTTCTAACAGTGAAGTTCCACCCTCAGATGTTCAGAAAGCACGTAATGCTCAACAAGACCAGCTGCTTCTGTCATGGTTACTATCATCCATGTCAGAATCAATATACACACGTATGGTTGGTTGTTCTAACTCATTCTAAGTTTGGAGCAAACTTGAAGAATTTTTCTCATCACAAACACGAGCAAAAGTCAAGCAGCTCAAATTGCAACTAAAGAATACTAAGAAAGAAGGTGAAGTGTCAAAATACTTACTACAGATCAAGAAAATTGTTGATTCCCTAGCTTCATGTGGTTCATCAGTTAATTCAGAAGATCACATTGATGCTATCTTGGATGGTTTGAATGAAGACTATGATTCTTTTGTAACATCAGTTATTTCAAGGACTGATCCTTACACAGTAGGAGGAATTGAAGCACTCTTGATGGCTTAAGAACAGAGATTTGAGAAACATAAGAAAAATCTTGCTGGAACTCTTCAAGCCAACATGGCTCAGCTGCAATTCAGAAGGCAAAACAATTCCTCAAACTTCAACAGAGGAGGTTTTAATCGAGGAGGAAACTATGGAAACAGAGGAGGTTTTAATCGAGCCTATAGAGGAGGAGGAGGAGGCAGATACAACTCCCATTATATCAGACCTCAGTGTCAAGTTTGTGGCAAAATTGGCCACCTAGACTTAGAATGTCATCACAGATTCAATCAGAATTTTCAGAGTCAACTTAAACCAAGTAACAATTCCAGTATAGGCCAACCTAACAGAAACCAATAATGCTGGTGGAAGCCAACAAAATGATGACAATTCTGACTATTTTTCTCTCTCAAACTCCAGCTGGTATCCTGATTCTGGAGCCACAAACCATTTCACACCAGATGCAAGCAACCTGATTCACAAAGCAACATACAGTGGTCAAGATGCAGTTCAAGTAGGTAATGGTTCTAACCTAAAAATCAAAAATGTAGGTCACTCAATTCTATACTCTCCTATCAGGTCATAATATTTTACTTTGTCCAATCTTTTACATGTACCTGGTTTATCCAAAAAATTGCTAAGCGTTTCTCAATTTGCAAAAGAACACAAAGCCTTTTTTGAATTTCATGCTAATATCTGCTATGTCAAATCACAGGCTACCAAGGAGATTCTTCTCCAAGGCAAGCTTAAAAATGGTCTATATGCTTTTGATGGAGCACAACAACTTCCAAGATTCACTGCTGATGGAAACTCTCCAAGTCTAAATACTTCTGTTTTTTCTAATTCTCACATCACATGTAATAATACCTCTAGTGTTGCTACTTTAGATCTTTGGCATTCTAGATTAGCTCATGCTTCTATCCAAACTGTAAAGTTGGTTCTTAGGCATTGTAATATACCTTACATAAATAAAAATGATTCCAAACTATGTTGTGCTTGTTGTATGGCAAAGATGCATTAACTTCACTTACCTAATACTACTACAACTTATACTAGTCCTTTGCAACTCATACTCTCAGATATTTGGGGTCCAGCTCCTACAGAAAGCACATCAGGTGCTAAATACTACATTCTTTTTGTAGATGCATTTTCCAATTATACCTGGATTTATCCTATGGTTAACAGATCTCAAACCTATGGCATATTTGTTCAATTCAAAACTATGATTGAACTACAACTAAACACAAAAATAAAATCACTTCAAACTGATAATGGAAAAGAATATCTAAGACTCACTCCCTACTTACAAAAACAAGGCATCATTCATCGTCTTACCTGCCCCTATACTCATCAACATAATGGAAAGCCAGAAAGAAAACATCGCCATGTAGTAGAAACTGGTTTAGCTCTTCTAGCTCAATCAAATTTACCTAATAAATTTTGGGAAGATGCCTTTCTAACTGCCACCTATGTCATAAATCAACTACCCACACCTACTTTAAACCAGAAATCTCCTTTTGAAATCCTATTTCAAAGAACTCCTGACTATTCATTCCTCAAAACATTTGGATGTGCTTGTTATCCATACCTTAGACCCTACAACAAACATAAAATGGATTTCAGATCAACAAAATGTACTTTTATTGGTTATAGCACAAAACATAAGGGTTACAAATGCCTAAGTCCAACTGGTCATATATTCATAGGTAGATATGTCCTATTTGATGAGTCTAAGTTTCCTTATTCTGAACCTTCTCATTATGTTTCTAACAGACAGTCAAATACTTGTTTCTCAAGTCCAGTTATTCCTACTATTAACAATATCTCACACCAAATACTTCTATAATTCCAACTATTTCTCCTATCACTACCTCTGAGTCTGTATCTCACACACCAATTCAAAATGTATCTCCAATCAATTCATCTACACTACCAACTACACACACAGACTTGAGTGATCCTACTATTGATCTTTGGTTAGAACTACTAATCCTTCTTGCAGATCCTCTAACACTGTTTGCAGATTAAATTCCACTTCTCTAACTCATCCAATGATCACCAGGGCTAAGAATGGCATATTCAAACCAAAAGCTCTCATAGCTTGCCTAGAACCAACTTCTGTTGTACAAGCATTATCCTTACCTCACTGGTATAATGCAATGCAAGCAGAATATACAGCTCTCCTACAAAACAATACTTAGTGCCTGTTTGGATCCTCTCTTTTTTAAGCTAAAAGCTGCTTATAAGCATAAGCTAGGCCAAACAGGTTTTAGGAAAAACTCTTATAACAAAAAACTCTTTTTTTTATAATGAAAAAAAAAGCTGAAAACTAAAAGCTCATAGGAGGAGCTTTTTTTTAATCTCTTATCTGTTTTTCTTGAATTGTGTGCTTTTTTTTTTAAATAAAGAGTGATAAAGATAGAGAGATAATTTTCTTGAAATATGTGCTTTAAAGTAATTTTTAAGCTAAAATCTTTATGTAATTTCCAAACAACTTTTAGCTTTTTTTAAGCTCTTTTTTTTAGCTTTAGCTTATAAGTAGCTTCTAACTTAAAAATAAGAGGATCCAACCAGGCACTAAATTTATCCGTGTAAGAATTGTGAAGCACCTCACTCTTAAATTTATTTTCTATTCATAAATGGTTGCGAATGTACTTGTTGTGGACTTGTGGTGCTATGGAGTCAATATTTGCTTTTATAAAGCAAAGAGTTTGCAGGGACAGAAACAAGAGAAAGGGGGGGGGGGGGGGGGGGGGGGGGGGGGGGGGGACCTTCAAAGTTTAAAAGCAGAAGTGGAAATATATAGGAAAAAACAGAGAAGTCAGCCTAATAGAAACAATAAAGCAACAAATGTCTATGGAGACTTATTTTTTCTTTACAAAAATTAGGGAGAAAGGAAAGCATTTCTTTTTTTAAGGATAGGATATATTACTAACCTTAATGAATATTTAGTGAAATTACGTATAGCTAATGAATACTTACTAACATTAAGGATTGGACAAATAACATTCCCCATTGCTATGTAGTCCGTGGTCCGTATTCAGTATCCACTTATAATCAAGCAATTTTCGGCATAATTAAGCAAATGGCATTTTCTAAAAAATATTAGTCAGCGACAAATTATGTAATGTAATGTATTATTCGGGAAGAGGAAACTTCGTTAATCGTGCAAATAGAAAAAATAAAATAAAAATAAAAACTTCTATAGCGGTTAGGATGTCATAGTTAGAGGCCCCATGAGAATCTAACATGAAATAACTGAAATTTCTTGCAACACCACACATTTCGGGGTAATATAGAAAATCTCATCGTAATCTTACTATAAGATTACGGTAGGAACATCTTGAATATTGCCTAATCTAATCACTCAGCATTAATCACATCAGACAGTAATGAAGGGTCTTAATCCAAGTAAAATCTTCAGTATTATCATCAAATTTCACTATTGATTGGGACCCTTTTATTCATGCAAGTGACAGCGTAATAGAACTAAAGAATTAATCAAGCCACAATAAAGATCAGATAGCTCGATGTTCTTTTGGATTTTGTTGAGATGAGGCTAATGAAATTTGGTGTGGCTTTTTTCTTTTGTTGGGTTGAAAGAGTGTGTGTGCACAGAAACATGGACCATTCAGTACATGATTCATAATTAGGCTGCGCTGTGAGGGTTTTCTAGTGAGCTGGATATGATATTGACACAAGGCAAATATATTGGCAGTGTGTTTGGTCACAAATTTCAGCGTAGTATGAATGGATACTGAAAGTATAGTACAGATCATGTGGTAGGCAAAAAAAAAGGAACCGTTATCATCTGCAATGGTCCAACTGACAATCTTTTGAATATTTCTCAGTCTCATTTTCAGTGAGCCATGAAGGGGTTGGAATTTTATTCATTATGCCAAAAAATTAGGACTTGAGGCAATATTAAACATTTCAACATCGTGCAGGAGCAATTGGTTATGTGGAAGTGTTTAAAGTATTGCGGTTTGGGATATAATTGATCATCATTATTTACAATTATCTCTTGTAGCATAGATCTGGGATGATGCTCTACAAACTAGAGTCTTTTGCGTCATAGCACGAATTCACGAACTGATCTCTTCTGCGTAACAGCACGAACAGATCTCTCTAGGTTTTGATAAACCTTCCAAGCTATCTCTCGAGAGAAAAGGGAAAATGTGTAGATACTTTTTAGATATGAGCTTATCTCTTTGTTCAATAATCCTGAAGTTAAGTGTGAGTATTTATAAGAGTACCAAGAAACCCAAACCTTAGAGCTCATTGAACTTTAGGTTTTTTGAGCTTTTCTCGTACTCTTAACTCATTTGAACTTTAGTAAAAGAACACAAACTTAGTTAATAAAACAGTTTATTATGACATTTAATTCACGAAATCTTATCATTCAATAAGTTAGTTTTTTGAGTTAACAAAATTTGAGTTAAAATAATTACTGATCTCATTGACAATCATGTTATAAGAAAAAGTTACCTGTAAGGTAAATTAATTAAGTTTTATTGAAATCATTTAGAATTCAACTCTTAAAAGAGATAACAATATTATATGTGATAGGATATTTTTACTACCAAATGTTTCTACTACCACTCCACTACCACTTTAATCACATTAGAGAAAAGTTTGAATGAAGAGAGAGAAAAAATAACAACATTTGAATCCAATAGTGATTAAAATGGTAGTGAAGTGGTAGTAGAAAAATTTAGTAGTAAGAATATCTTACCTCATATTATATCACGTTTAATAAACAAAGAAGTTCAATTATGCTTAAAAAGAAATAACATTAATCTGCTTAAGTCATAACCTAACAAGCACGGACACAGATGTTTTTAAAAAGTTTGCATGTCGGTCACATGTTCGACACGGACACGCTCCGACATGCATTCGACACGCGATCAATATTTGGAGACACGTGATTAACTCTCCGACACGTTTTTTCGATAGTCAACTTTTTTCGACATGCGGTCAACACTCTGACACGCTCCGACACGTTTTTGTTTTTGTTTTTTTAATCTTAATTTTATTTTATTAACTAAATATAAAAAAATTAATTTATAAATTAATTTTTTCTATTACAAAATTTGACATGAAAAATTAGCGAAGTACGAAAAATTATTTATATTTATATTTATATTATGAAATTTAAATATTTGATTGGTTATATGATTTATTATGAACTCTTATATGTATTAAATATAAATTATATTATATATATTAAATTTTTATTTAATATCAAAACGTATTTCAATGTGTCAAAATATGATATTTTTTAATGGTTTTATAAAAGTTATGTTGTAGAAAAAGTGATCGTGTAATGTTATAGAGATTCGTTTTGCGTGCCGTAATTTTCTTTTTTTCTTTTTTTCTTTTTTCTTCAAAAAGTATGAGTCCCACAAAATGTTGTGTATATAGGAAAATTTGTTATGTCATGTTCAATAACAAATGCAAATCCCATTTTTTAAATTAACATGTCATTTCGTATCGTGTCCCGTGTGAGTGGATAAGTGATAACAAAGATCAAACTCAGAATCTTTTCAAATGAGGACTTGGGATTGAAAAGTGCACACTAATCTATGAGCCAAAATCATAACAAACATTAAACACCCAATCTTCTTAGATGAAGATTTGATGTTGAATAGTTCACATAAATCTACAAAGAGACACAAGGTACACGAGAGTCAACCTACCCTTTTAATTACGTATACGCCGCGGTATGATATGACCCCTCCCATTGAGATTTCCAAAGATTTTGTCTCCTGCACGTGCACTTAGCCCTACATTTTTTATTTTATTTTTCATTATTCACTTTCTTAATACATCGATGGCAACTTATACACAAAATTAATTAGCTTTCATTTTATTTTAGGAAAAAAGAATCTTCAATTTCCATTTCAGGTTTATATATTTATGGAAAAAATCACTCTCATGCTATATGAGATAAGTTTTCTCTTTTACATATTCTTTAATAATTGTGTCACATTTTTTCTAGATGATGGAGCTAACAAATTTATCTAAATGACATAAGATAATTTATCTTCTTTAACATGAGATTAATAAAATCCTATATTTATATGGAGAAATATAAGAATCAATTCTTGCAACAGAAAATAACTATGTACTACGAGTAATATATAGTTATAAGGGATATAATTTTTTTTTAACATTTTAACTATATACTACTGGTAATATATAATTATAAGAGATATTAAAAAAATAATTATATATTATCTATAGTACATAGTTATTTTAATCAAATGATTTATTAGTTATATTGTAAACCCTTCTATAAGTGCTGAATTTGAAATCGATGATATTAATGTATTCATGCGAGAGAGATGTTATTACAAATTGGATTTGAGAAAGTCAAGATATGCATTTTTGCGTATCATTTATAAACTACATCTTAACAGATGGAAATATACCAAAATTAGTTTCAGCCTAAGAAAAATATGAAAGAAAAATGAAGAAAAAAGGAAACATAAAGAAAAATCTTAATTTTGTCTTGATGTGATGTGGTGTGGCCAAACCCTGAAAATGTGAAGCGTACAACAAAAATTGATAGGGTAAAACAGCAGCCACACACATGTAGGAGTTTGGTAATGGCATGTTGGGCAATAATTGAAAGGTATATATATATATATATATATATATATATATATATATATATATATATTATTTGTATAAATAACATAAATCTTTCACCAGAAATAATTCTGTTTGAGTCAAAAAATTTCATATCATAATAAAACTAACTCTAACTCTTTTAAAAGATTTTTTTTTTATATTCACAAAAATTTGAACTCAAAATTCAAGCGGAAGCAAATATGTATAATTTGAATATAGCTACAAAGAACCTATATCCTACCTACATGCATGCATATCTCTGTTCCTTTATTTTTTATTTTTTTCTTTCCTCTTTTTGGTTTTTGTTTGTTTTCAATGCTGTCTAGCTTTGCTTGCTCTTAGGTGTGGTTCGTTTCACTATCACAGTAACAAAACTCTGAAACAGGATTGGAAGAGGGACATGACAATCATAGCGAAATTTAAGCAAAAACCCAGAATCTTGCAGCTCTTGCAGTCTATACTTTACAGTAATAGTAACAAGATTCTTTAGGTAGGTGTTATGTTCAATCTGACTCTACTCAGTTACTGTCCTTTGACATATTATTATTTTTTTTTATCTTATATGTCTGCCAAATCTCTATTTTGCTTCTGACACTACTTAACAAACTCACCTGAACACAATAAGAGCACCAAACATAAAAGAATAGTGATCAAAGTGTTACTGGGACACTATCAAAATGTCACTGTTCATCAATTTTTTTATCTAAATGTCATGCGAACAGTGTTATTTTTTAATATGCCACAGGGGCAAGTTCGCTACTCTGTGTAGCGAACTCGGTTTGCTGACGTGTCACATTTTTAATGCATAACAAGTATCAAATTTAAAAAATAAAATAAAAAAAAAAAAATGAAGGTCGCCTACCATGTAGGCGAACTTGGTTAAAATCAAGTTGGTGTCCACTAGAAACGTGACACGTCAGCAAACCGAGTTCGCTACACCGGATAGCGAACTTGCCCCCGTGGCAGATTGAAAAATAACACTGTTCGCGTGGCATTTAAGTAAAAAAGTTGGTGAACAGTGACATTTTGGTCACTATTCCAGTGTTACTTTTAGCAAATTTTTTATTCAAATATCATACGAATAGTATTTTTTACGAGACTGTCACGCGATTTAATTCGCTACGATTAGTAGCGAATTACGTTCGCGTATGATTTCAGGACATGTGATCACATTGCGTACCAAATTCGCTATAACTAGTACGAACTTCGTCTAATCAGTTTTTTTATGCGAAAATATGTCACGTGTCACAAAATTATTGGTGAACATAATTCGCTACCAGTTGTAGCGAATTACGTCGCATGATAATCTGATAAAAAATACTATTCGCGTGATATTTGGATAAAAAATTTGTCAAACGGAGACACTTTGGTTGATATTCCAAACATAAATCCTTCATCATTGTTTCATTATTATATATATTTTTCTTATAATTGTTTGAATATTTTGAAAAGAAAAGGAAAATTTGTCGGGCCTTTTGAGCCATCTAATTTGAACTGTGTAACTATTCGCCAATTTAATTTTTTTGGTAAACGATTTATAAATTTATTGCATAAAGATGTGTATCATAGGCACACGCGTTCAAGTCATGCATCTCTCTATGTGTAACTTGTGCAAAAAGCCATCACACACCTGTCGCACATCGTCCAGGCAAGATTTGCATTGGAGGAGTGCGCGACTTTAACCCGCATTGGAGTGGTGGGCGTCTTGCATAGCGCAATATAAGGCAATGGTATGTCGATTTTTACACAAATTACGTATGAGGGTGATGCGCAACTTAAACACACATGCTATCACGATATGCGTATTTTAACATTAAATTAATAAATTGTTTGTCAAAAAAATACGATATGCGTATTTGTCGGTCTTTAAAGTAAATAATGCAAACCATACACTGATACACCCTTAAGAAAAGAGATTTAAAGGTTAGACTTTTTCAAAGGCTGTGTCAATTATATGAATTTTATCCTGTTCTTTCTTTTTCATTAATTTTATCTGAAATCATGTCAATAACATAATTATTTCATTTCCGATTAGTTGCACACTAGAACCAGTGGTCATGCACCGTGTTTTAGAATTGTGCCTTGATCAGCGTCAACCCAGTGATGTATACGTTGTGTATCAATTGAGAGTAAGGAGCAAAATTCAATTTCTTCAAACTCTGTTTTGAACGTTTAATACAATATGCAATCTCATACCTTATATATCTGAACAAGCTTATAAATTGAATTTTTCTACCTCGATCAACAATGTTTAGATCGTTAATTAAAGCAAAAAAGTACACACTTAGCAAGCTGTATAGGAAAAGATTATTAAAATGAAAAAGAAAGTACATTTGATCAATAGGTACAAAAAGAAAGGTACTTTGAATCATTTTTGTCTTTATCTGTTGCCTAAGTACTGTTCCTTTGCGGTTAGTATATTTGTATGATGGAAATAAAATACGAATGTGGTTGAGGAAGTTCAATAATGTCAATTGGTCTCCGCTCTATAACCCTAATATTATATTGGTCCACATCGCATTTCCCTTCATCAATGCAAGATGGGTTAAATTAACTAGCTAGGATTGTTGATATTCTTCGACAATCTGTATTTTATTGGTTCAACACTCACATCTTTTTTTTTTTTTTATAAAAGAAAAGAACAGAAAATGGAAGTGAATTATTTCCACCGTTGAAATATATATATATATATATATATATGAGGCAAGTTATATTTACAAATTTTTTTGTTTATAAACTCTTGCAAATTACACTATCTTCTTCCAGGAGAACATTAATTTCACTATGGGGAAGATATATAGTTTGTAAACAAAAAAAATTGTAAAGATAACCTTCCCTATATATATATATATATATTTTTTTTTTTTTCACTATATTTTTTTCATCTTTTTGATTGATTTGTTCTACAGAGCAAACAAATTAATAATTTGCACGAACATCTACAAGTAATTAAAGGAGTTTCCTTTGATTTTCCATTTTTAACTATATATTCAAACTAAAATTCACCCCTGAAATGTTTATTATTATAAGTTAGAATGCAGCCAAAAATGTGCTATAGTTCCATTTTGCGCGTCTTGCTTGAGTTAAAATTAAGACCTTGAGACTTCAATTGACTACTTTAAATTGAAAATTGACCATGATAGTGAATTAGATCTGTCAAGCCTAATATATATATTTTTCAGAAAGTTAAGGAGCGTATACGAAAATCTATCCGAATAATTAATTGGATAAATAATTACTCGAAGGGGATCAGCGCATTTCACATCAAAATCTTTACGAAAATTCAGGCAGATCAATCGTGAAGAATTATTATTATGATAAGAATAACAATAGAACATTTCCGTACACAATTTGCAGTTTATTTAAACATTCGATTTTTTTTTAGGGTTCGTTTTTTTAAGTAAAGGTCGTTCCTTCAAGGATTAATGCATAAGTATTAATTTAACTATGGGTTCATTTTTTCTGTAGTTACTGCAGATAAGTTATCTGCAGTAAGTCAATATGACGTCATTTTGGGACGGAAATCATAGTGTTTTTGTAATTTTAATTTATTTCAGGCTTATAATAGTCTTTATATTTATAATTTTTTGAGATTTCAATACCAAAACGACGTCGTTTTGGGAATAAATGCAGATAACTTATCTGCATTAACTGCAAAAATATTTTTCCCTTTAACTATTTCCCTTAAGTTGGAAAAGAAAGTTTGTTTCATTTGTGAAAATGATTGATTGTTGAAATTTTAAAAACAGAAATTTAAAAACAATAATATTTAAAAACATGCAAGAATTATCAAGAACGTCAAGAAAGTATAAGTTATAAAAAATTATAAAATGACTGTAGACAGGATGCACTTTACTTTCGATCTTTCCTTATATTCCTATATTGTATTTTATAATTAACTAATTGGTTTGCTAAGACAATTCATTATTTTCCTATAAAATAGTTGAACCCTAATATCTTAGTGATTTCAACCCTTTAACCTAATTAGAATCCCAGTGTCCTAGTAATCCCTCTTGAATTAAGCATTAAGCAAATGAATTAAAAATCTACAATCTAAATAAGCCTATGTCTAGGTCATGCACAAATTGTTATTCTATCATTGTCCATATTAAAACCTCAATATGTCTATTGTAAGCCCTAACCCTCAAAGCCTTATAATTAGAATGATCAGTTCTATTCAGGACATGAAAAAATTAACACAAATAGAATAAAATAAACTAACTAATTAACTTATAAAAACAGTATAGGAAATATAAAGGATTCACATCGGGTCTGTGATCCCAACTACAAAATGAAATTAGCCAGACATATTCATGTCTGCCTTAAACAAATTCAAATTATAAAAATTGTTCATAAAAGCAATAAAGAAGAAGAAGAAGAGGGAAGCTCAATGATCTTCAGTCTTCAACTCCGATAGAATCTTGATCTACAGCGCGAGTCTCCAAGAATTCTCTTATCCTCACAATTCTCTCCAGCCAAAGATCCCTTGTCTCTGAGGTATGAGTCTCTATTTATAGAGTTTGTGCCCTTGCTCAGAAATCTTGATCAAATCTTCATCGTATATCTTGGTCCAATCTCATTTGATACAGTCTGAATCAAGGTTTAAAATCACCACGCACCTCCCGCGCTACTAGCGTGATTGGCAAAATTGGCTGGCGCTGATAGCGCTAGTTCCACGCTAGTAGCGTGGAGGTTCTGTCTTAAAAAGTTCTTCTGGCGCTACTAGCGCTAGTTCCGCGCTAATAGCGTGGAGCTTCAGACTTGTGCTTCCAATTTGGACTTTTTTTTATCCTATTTTTCTACAAAATTAGAAGAAAATCAGTAACACGATATCTGATTGAGATTTATCAATTTAATAACAATTATAGCCCTTTTTATCCAAGATTGATCAAGATTCTTTCTCTTTTTGGCTTTAAATCATATATATGTTGGAGGCATATCAAAAACTTGTTGCGAAATCGGCAAGTAGCGTGGAACTAGCTTTAAAAAGTTCTTTTCTACCAAATAAGTTATCTGCAGTAAACTCAATATGACATCGTTTTGGGGCGAAAATCATAGTATTTTTATAATTTTAATTTATTTTAGGGTTATTACCGTCTTTATAATTATAATTTTTTAATCTTTCAATCCCAAATCGTTTTGAAAATAAATGCAGATAACTTACCTGCAGAAATATTTTTCTGTTGTTTTTATACATAATATTCATATGTTTTAGTACCCAGAAAATGTAATCGCATGTTTTATTAAAAATTAGGGTTCTATAATTTTATTATCCACTGTGTATTCATCTCGAAAATGATGTTGGGGTAACTATTTTCTAATCAAATATTCTAGAGGCAGTTTTACTTATCACGCGTTTATTATTATATTTTATTATCAACTCTATAATTATTATTATCATTTTCAGATTAAATTAGATCCAATTCCTATAATATCTCACTCACGTTTATTAAAATCGAGATTTTAAATAAAATTGGAAGTGGACTAAAAAATCGTAAAACTTAAAATTATAATATAAAAAAATTGTAAAAAATCGTAAAAACGTAAAAGCGTAAAAACGTTTGAAATATTGATAAAATAATTTTGATAAAAAAAAATTATAAAAACATAAAATCATAAAAATAAATCAAAATTTTAACAACTATGCATCCTTTGCTAGTAGAAGTGGTAATAAGACTTTATTAATCTAACGGTAATAGAGATAATAATAAAAGGTGGTGAATGTAAACTGGTATTAAGTATAACCAACAACATATTATATAACAACATTTTGATGCTACAGTTATTTTTTATTTCTAATTTTTTGTCAACCAAATTTTATGGGTCTTAAAATATTTAGGGGAGCCATGTCTCTGTAACCACGCTTATTGAAATTAATTAAAAAATAAAGGTCAAATTCAATACAAGAATAATAAAATATTTATATAACAAACTTCCAAAGCTTTTTACAGATAGGTGGAATCTTAAAGGTAGGGTGGTACTGCCAAAATAACAAGAAATTTTCAGAAAAAAGAATACCACTTAAATATAATTTGATATTATGATTATCTTTTGGTCGGTTTGTCAAGCTAGAACCTCTCCTTTGTCGTAGAAATAGACGACATTATAATTGGGGCTTTCCTTTCTAGTGTGGGATTATATTTTTATGTCCATATAAAATAGTTAATTCATTCAACCACCAAAACAAAAATAGTTAATTCAATAGGCTTTATTGATCTCGGAGAATAATTTTTTCTTATTATAGATATAATCACTGTTGTTAAATCCGATTCGGGCATCAATTTGGTTGGGGTACTAGGTCACTGGTCGAACCGGTGAATCACTGATCAGATCGGTTGACCTGAATATATATAGATATATATAAATATGAATATATAAATTCAATTATATTCTCCATATCTAAAATGAATTAAACAAGGTTCACTAAATAAGTTAAAAAATATGAAGCATAAATAAATAAAAGTGCATGCTATTACTATGTCAATTTAAATTGCAACTCAGAATCTCTATAAACATACCTCTCAATGACATTGAACTCATATTTTTTTAAATTCAACTACATTAAAATGACTTATGTCACATTCTCTAATTTATTATTCCACAAATTGCTTTAGTATTAGAAACTAAGAGGTCATTGTAGAAGAGTATACTAGCAAATAAAATTACAAAAAAAATTTAAAATGAGTTTTACATTTTTTTTTATAAGATAAAACAATTTTGATTTTGATTTTATTTTTTTAAAATGCATGACCCGACCGGGTCACCGGGTTTGGCCGAGTTTGTCCGGATTTGATCAGGTCGATGCATGACCGGTTCAATGCTTAACCCGAACCGGTCTGATGACCGGTTCACCAGGTTCTGGGTCAACCCGGCCGGGTCGGGTCGAATTTTACAGTAGTGAATATAATTATAGGTGAGGCTCATTCACTCGTAAAAAATAAAAAATAGAACTATATGAAAATCAATATATGTGTAGGAAAGAAAACTATTCTAACAATATAAGAATAATTTCCTCTAATTCAATTGGGAAAAAAAGATAGCTGAAACTAAAATTACAAGAATTGTTCGGTGAAGGGAAAAAGGAAAATAAATAACAATATTACGTTTTGGATTTAATTTTATCTATTATATACAAGTATGAAAATTTTGTACAAGGTTAATTATTCTGTTCTGGATTTATTATACAGGTTCTATCTCTTGGGTCAGTCATTAAATCTCATTTAAAAAAGCTACACCTTTAAAGTGCGATAAATATTATTTTATCATACCTAATTTTACTCCTTTGTACACGCACCTCATGCACAATGTTAGACTTAGAATACTTGTCTAAAATATTTTGGGATCCACAAGAGTAGAAACAATTATATTTTCTTCTATCATTTGGAGAATTTTTCCATTTATAAATATTCTTCTTCTTCATTGAAAATACACATTATGCATATTCATTCTCTTTGTTGTTACTTGGCCGAATTACAACCATAAAATCATCGTGCCCTTACACTCTTTCCTTGATTCTCAGCCGAGACTCACTTACACTGACTTTAGCGTTGAACTTAGGGATATATCTCTTTGTCTTACTATATATTGATATATTACACCCTTTTAATGGAAACAGACTTAAATCTACCATACAAACAACTGATATTCATAATTTTATTTGTATGATAAAATGATAAAATGATTAAACTATAAGAATGACAATTTGAGGTATGAATACTCTTTCATAATTTAAGGTGCGCACATAAAACAAAAGTTAAGAAGCATATATTATTTTCATTAAATTAATTTAATTATCTTGAAAATATAGTACATACTTTTAAAATTTTAAGATATTTAAAACTTATATTATTTATTTTAATTTTTATCTAATATATATCACGCTGTCACGATATAATGATTAAAATTAAACTTTTAAGCTTATATATGCCTTTAGTTTAGTGGGAAAAAATATATATTATGGATTAGAATTTAGAATCGTCTAAAGCACTCCAAAAACTGCAAGAACGTGTAGTTTGAATTCAACTATTTACTTTTATAAAATTATTTATAATTTTTATTTTGTCATATAATAAATTTAGTTTTATGATTGACATGACCATAATTTTTTTTAAAAGTAAAATAAAATATATAGGATCTTATTATATGAATAGGTCACTGTATGAACTATTCATCCCACTAAATCTTGGAAGTTCATGTAACCATAGGGAGAAGGTTCTCACCTGATGAGCCTATGTCTCTGGTTAAAGTCTGGACGCAACTTTTGTAATAAACGAAATAGCTTAATAGCTTTAGCTTTTGAAAATCAAATTAATTTCCATCTTTAGACTAGCTTCAGGATATTAGACAGCTTTAGACTGTGTAGCAATTTGAATTCTCGAATTAGTACTCAAGGAAGAAAAAAAAAAAAAAAAAAGACAACGAAAAGAGAAAACGTTCCTAACTTTTTTATTTTATTTTAGGGAAAAATAATATTTGTTATTTTAAGAAAAAAAATAAAACTTATTATTTTTTTATTTAAATTTTAAATTTTAAAAAAAAATCACCAATTTTCTTTCTCATAATTTTCATTGCCTATGTTTTTATGTTAGTTAAAATGACATAACTCTATATTATTTAAAAGAACAAATACTAAATTCTTTATTTTATAATGTGACCATAATTAATATTTTGGGACGAATCAGGTGTTTTTTTTTTCTTAAACGATAGTATGAACTCTTACTCTTTTAACCGTTTCTTTATATTTCATGATTTAAACTCTTACTTTTTTAACCGTTCATTTATTATAAACTCATATTACCATCCGAAACAACAGTGAAATTAAAGAAAAATACAAGTCTTATGTTGTATGAAATTTGTTATCTTATATTATATACACAGAGCATGTGGGGTTCACTTTTTTTTATAAAAAATAAAAAAATATTGACACAATTTTTGATGTAAAAATAGGAAGAATATGTTATCTTATATAACATGAGAAAAAGATACCCTAAATTAAATATTATTAATCATTTGATATGTGAACGTTGTGAATAGTATAATGATATGTTACACATTATTTTTTATGACCTTATTTTGTCTGACTTTTTTTTTGGCTAATAAGACCAGAAATATACATTCCATTTTTTTTTTTTAAGTAGTTATTATAAAGGGGTTTACATTTATGTAATTGTTGTACGTGCAACAGTCAAATATTTGCTATATATATATATATATATATATATATATATATATATATATATATATATTAAGGTATTAAATGTGAGAAATCATAACCATACACCAGTCATTGTTGTATGTAGGTATGTGCATGGGTCGAACCGAACCAATTTTTTTAAAAAACCGATTCGAATTTGTTTAAATGGTTCGGTTCAGAAGTAGTTCGGTTCGGTTCAAAACTGGTTTGGTTCGGAAGTGGTTCAGTTCGGAACCGGATCGGGTCGACCCTCTTTTGAAAAGAAAAAAAATTAAAAAACAGTTATAAAAACCAATTTGGTTCGGTTTGAAAATGGTTCAGTCCGGAAACGGTTCGGTTCGGTTCAAAATGGTTTGATTCTTAATCTGGTTCTAAAAACCAGTTCGGTTCATGAACTAGTTCTTTAAAAACTGGTTCGGTTCATGAATTGGTTTTTAAAAATCGGTTATTTTAAGGGCGGTTCGGTTTGGTTCATGGTTCGGTTCAGTTTGTTGGTTATTTTGCACACCCCTAGTTGTATGTAAAGTGACTGTAGAAACGATTTTACCTATTATAAATTAAGGGGAAAGATCCGTGTACAAACTTACAAATAACAGTCTAACTGACCAATAATACTCTACTTAAGAGTGTATAAACGGTCAAATATAATATAATTTGTAAACAAAAAATTTGTAAATATAATTTTTCTCTCCGTAAAAATGACGCATGCAGTAACTGTTGAACTGGCATACAAGATCTTAAAAGCTGCATATTCTCTTGCTAGGAAAGAAGCCCTTTAAATTTTGGGGTGACAGAAGTGAAATCAAGAGCTTATACTTAAAAGGGTAACTTCTTTTGGGGGTAAAAAAATAAATAAAAAAATTCAAAGTTAAATGGGAGAAGCTGTCAGTTATTGCAGCTGTTTCTGTCCCTTAAAATATTAACTATTTCTCCAATTTTGTGCTGTTGTGTCTTGTTCCCGAACTACCTTGGGTCCATGAGGATACTGACATTCAGAAGCAAAATTTTTGTGCTCCAAGTTTTGGTTAAGGAAGATGACATAAAGCTAACAATGCACGATAGTGGCAAACTTTTTTGCCTTTCTTAACACACAGCAAATGGTCCAATCTGTGTAAAAACCGTTTCACCCGTTTACATGCCAACCACACTTTAGTCTCATTACAATCTGAACTCTGCAGCTCATAAATGAATTGAATTAATGAATTCTCAAGTTGACATAAAATTTCATCAAGCTCATTTTACTTTCATATGGACCAAAAACATATCTGAGTAAATTTCATTCTATTTAAGTTCAATTCCATCACAAAACCATTTGACATGGTGCGTGCAGTTTCTTCTCTTGGTGTCTGCATTTAATTTCGCTTTTTCCATTTGAAAAATGGATATATTTGTAAACTACAGAACTGTCACGCTCAGATATTGGCTTAGCACTAAAGTCTATTAAACTTAACCAAAATGTTACTTACATTAAATAAAAGGGCAAATATCTATAGTTCTCAACCTTACCTTAATTTGTGATCCATGAGTCACGTGCAGACAACACCAACTGTTGTGACAAAGCTCTCATTCCAATTGGTGAGAAAACACTAACAAAAGATGTTGCTTACATGTAAACAGAAAATTGTGTATGAAACACAAACTTGAGAAATTCATTTAAAATTATTTTTATTTTTTTCAATGGGTTAATTCTACTGATTATCAGTCAAATCAAACCATATTTGCTTGAACACTTTGATGATAAGGTCATGATACTCATCTGAATTCAAAGAAAGGTAGCAGGCAAGAAGATCTTCCAAATCCTTTGATGTTCTTATGTTGTTCTGCACAATCATCTCCACCATTGACTCTCTGAAATCTCTTTGTGGATTGAATGATGACTTCACAATTGCAAAGCTATCTGAGAGGCTTCTCCGGGAGCCCGAGCCGGTGGCCGACGATACACTTTTCCGGCCATGTGCTTGAATTTTCCGGCTTGCAATTCTTGGTGAATTAGTCCTAAGCCTCACTCCTGGAGAACTCACAGAGAATCTCCTACAAGGGGTGTTCCTCTCTTCTTTCATTGATGCAGTGTCTTCCTTCAAAATTTTAACTTTAAGAGACCCTTGAATGTTTTGTTCTTCATGTGTAGTGATCCTGCTTCTGGGTTTAGTTCCTTTCTTCTTAGCATGGCTCAGCAATTCATTGAACTTTGCTGGCTTGTTCCCAATTGGTGGAAGCACAAGGTCTGAAAAAGAATCATACCCTTCTAGCTTATCATCTTTTCTGGCTATAGAATTGTTGTCTACATCAATAATGATATCATTGGAGTTGGAGAACACCCTGCAGCCACAAGAGTTGGACCACAAAACCATTTCATTAAAGGATTCAGTGGGAAGAACACGGTCTGTTCTGATTTCTGGCTCAGGGAATTCTGATTCAGCAGAGCTATCAAGTGGAGATGAGACAGAAGAGGTGACAAGCTTAGGTGAAGAAGTCCTTGGAGTTCTTCTCTTAGGTCTTTGTTTAGTTGATTTTCTGGGTGATTCAGGGAAATTGGTGTCTGAGATATTTTGGTTATTTGCTGGTGAAGTGCAGATTCTATCACTTGGCTTAAGCTCCCTTGTAAAGTAGTAAGACTTTCTGGGATTGGGATTGCATTGGTGGGGTTGCTTTGGTTTTGATGACACTGTGTTTGAGGCTGATAAAGATTGTTTTTTCTTCTTGGTTTGAGTTGGGGTTTGCTTTCTTGCTCTTCCCATGTCCCTCAGCTTGTAAAACCAAGCATTGGGCATCATATCTGATAATTTGAACCTGTAATTTCCCATCCCCTCTCACTCTTTGTGTAAATGTTTCTTCCCTCTTACCCTCTTGTGTTTGTGAAGCAGCCGTGTGCTTTCTAATTCTCTATATGATGTATGAGGGGTAACTCCATTAGTGTCTTTGATTTGGCACTCTTGGTTTTGTGAGATAAATAGAAAAGAGAGATGAAGCTTTTGGAATTGGAGGTAGGGATTGGGGTCCACAAGGGAAGAAAAAAGGTTGGCAAAAAAGAAAATTAGTGGGGCTAAAGGGGTGAATAACCTTATTGGTTTTTGACATTATTACCTAATCCAAAAAACTCTTTTACTACTAAAAAGGATAACAAAGTGGTTTAAAGTTTAAACACTCTTCCACATATGTGATTCCCCTCTAGAAGTTTTTTTCCTTAAGGGCTTTAGACTCAGCTTTGTTCTATGCTTAACATGTGCGTCACAGGGAAAGAAGAAGAAAAAACCAATTAGCCCACAATTGTATATGACCCATGCAATATTTGGAGTGCTTTTGCTGCTAGTGCAAGAAACCTGAATGAATGCAGACATATTAAGACAGTAACACTAACAAAGAAAACTGAGCCAGACCAATTGGTTATATGTTCAGATATAAAGTAAAAGCACTATGCTTTTGTAAGTGAAAGAAATGCTATTTTGCTGAAAGTTCATTGACTCATTGCAAACAGCAAGCAATGCGGTTTTGGTTAAAAATTTGTTCCGAGGAGAAAGGGAAAAGGGACACACAGAGATAACTTTTGAAAAGAATTTGAGAGGGCAGGGAAAAAGAGAGTGGCTTTCAGAATTGGAAGCTTGTTGCGTGGGTCAGGATTATATGCATTAAATATGGAAAATTTCAGTGGCACATCTAATAGAGAGATTGTGTAATCTTTGGATTACTCTACTTTTTTTTGTTTTAGCCTTTCTCATGATTGTTTCTCTTTCATGATTATAGAAACTAGAACGTGGGTTTGTTATATAGTCAGGTGTCTTAGTTCCGCCCTTTTAGTGTATCCATCATTTTCTATGCAAAACCTTGACGTACCATGTCTCTTTAGGTAAGAAAAGGAATCAATTTTTTTCAACCAAAGCAAAATATCATAGATACCCATGTTGGAAATAATTAAAAAAATTATAAATTCAGAATGAATTTGAAATGATAAACTTAAATCCGTAGAGCTTTGAATGATATTGGTACATAGTGTACATGAATCATACCAGAGAAGTCAATGTTGGTTATTAAACATGTAAATTTACATTGGAGACATAATGTATACAATCACATCTATTAAATCCCGACTAATAAGAGTGGGACTAGAACAATCCTTATATGCCGCCTTACTCTTACATAATTGTAAATAAGTTATTTTTCAGATTCGAATCTGTAACCTTTCAATAAAGGGGAAAATGTTTCCGCAGTTAATGCAGAGAAGTTATCTGCATTTATTCTCAAAACGACGTCGTTTTGATATTGAAATCTTAAAAAAATTATAAATATAAAGACTATTATAATCCTAAAATAAATTAAAATTACAAAAACACCATGATTTCCGTCCCAAAACAACGTCGTATTGGCTTACTGCAGATAACTTATCTGCACTAACTGCAGAAAAAGCGAACCCTTCGATAAAAGAACAGTTTTATCACTGATTCAGACTCATCCTCTTGTAATGGCTCATGGTTTTGGATGAGGCTTTGATGCATTGCTTTTGGGTTTGGGAGTAATGTTGAACCAGGTCAACATGGTCCCCCTCCATAATCCGTGGAAAGGTACAAGACCAGAGGCCACCCTAACGGTCTAGGGTAGCCGGGTAGTGTGTGCGTGTCTAAACTGGGATCAATGTTCAAGAACGAAATGAATGAATTAGAGAAAGAGGGTTGTGTGGGGGAAGAGGGGGGACCAAAGAGTGTTTCTGTCATGGGGTGAAATATATTAAGATTGTTTGTATTTTTAGGAAGGGCAGCAGGTACCTCGTGCTATTCTTATCACCCTTGTTTGTTACCTCTTTCTAGTATTATACAGCATGTCTGTAATGTAATGTTAGACTATTCATAATTTCATATAGTGTATTTGATTGATGGAAATGCAATGTTCTTGTTATTGTTTTTTTTTCTTTTTCTATGCAAGTGGTGCACATATAAAGTTTGGACTTGGATGGGAATGGAGAAGGACAATTCCTCATATTGGCCCATTTTTTGTGCTGTTATTGCTCTTATCATGTTGTAGTTGTTGGCCCAAAATAGTTTCAGATCATGAAATATTTTGTGCACTGAATAGTGGGCTGTATACAGAGTGAGAGAAAAGAGTTAGGCATCAAAATGGTAGTAACTAGTAAGTAAATTAGTTGACTTAGCTCCCTAGTTGACCCATTAGTACCAAACGAATTGAAAAGCAGTATTCTTGTAGTGTATCATGTGATGAGGCCAAACTATTTTCACAAAGGTTAAATTTTGGTTTGATATATGTGAATTATTAAGTTATTTTTGTTGTTGTAAATTATTGATTATCTGCCCCTGATATCGTTTGGGTACAAAATGTTTTGATGTTATTTTATGTTGAATACATGTTGAGAATTATATCGTTCCCTATTCCGCATATAACTCCTATTTAAATTGATATTTTTGGATGATGGATACTTACTCTAGTGATGCACAGGTGTTGAAATATTTTTTTTTAGGGATTAGTGTTTGTCATTTTAAAAAACATAAAATTATGTAATTTTAGTTAAAATTATGGGTTTGATGTTTGTCATTTTAAATAACATAAGTTATGTCATTTTAAGAGAGAGATAGATACAAGAAATGAAAATCATGGGAGAGAAAGTGAGATGTTTTTTTAATTTAAATTTTAAATAAAAAATATTTTTTTGTATCTAACTCTCTTTTAAAATGACATAAATTTATGTAATTTTAAATGACAAACATTTTTTCCTAAAACTATTGTGTTTTATAGTGAGAGAAACAAAAATCATGGTGAGAGAAAGTGTGAATTTTTTTTAATTTAAATATTATATAAATAATAATAAATTTAATTAAAATAACTGTCCTTTAAAATAATTTTTTTTTTCTATTTTTATTACCATATGGCCAAAGTATTGGTTTAAGTGTTGCATGTTGTGATTAGGGACGGCAAAAATGAGATAACTCGGGATTGGCTCGTAACCCGCATAAAATAAGTCGGGTCGGATTGACAAAAATGAGTTGACAATCCAAACCAACCTGATCCGAACCAATTTGAAAAAAATTGAGGCAACTTGCATGTCAAATGCATCAGCTCGAGTTATACATTAGATGCTTTCTTAGCCAAGATAAGAAGTGGTTGTGGTGATTTTTTTTTTTTTTGTGTGGTTGTGGTTGTGGTGATTTCTAATAAGGACAAAAAGGCACTGGGAGCTTTGAGCCTTAAAGTTGTAGTTTGGTTTCAAATTTTCACTTCTTTGTCTAGTTACTCTCTCTGCATATGTCGGTGGAGTGGTGTGAGCGAAGATGTTTAGATGGAGGAGTGAGAGGAAAAGAGTCAAAGCTATTTTCAAACTCCAGTTCCATGTCATTCAAGTAGCTTCTTCACATGATTCATTGATTGATTTATTACCTTTGCTTCATTTTTATAATGAAAATGATTATTGATAATGGTATTTCATATGCTGCAATCTGGGAAAGAGAGAGAATTATGATATAATGATACATACCTTTTCTTTTTTTTCAGCTAACCTTAACCCGACTTGAGTTGTGTTAGGTTGGATTTTCTGACTCAAATTTTTTTAGAGCCAATCCTAACCCGACTCGTTTTTTGGGTGGCAAATGAATTGGACCAGGTCGAGTCAGTTTGACCCATTTTGCCAACCCTAATTATGATGTCATGTATTTTGGTGCTAATTGAAACGTGAGGGGCTCCCTCTGAATTTTTATTTTTATTTTTTGGTATTTTGTACTCATAGCCATTGTTGAAACTACGAACAAATAAGTTTAGAGCAACACCTATTTAGCTTATGCTAAGCAAATATGCTCAAGCCAAAGCCTCCGCAAGACACATGCACATGGGGATGTAAATGGGTCAGGCTTTGACTTTAATAGTTTAAATTTATGTAAAATATTTAGAATCTATAACAGCCTATTAAAGGCTTGATTTATATATATGGCCTGACTTATTATAAAAAACTAAAAAAACCTAACACGGCCTGTAAGGCCTACCAAGTCGCAAACTAAAGTTTATAGGCCCAGTCCAAACTAAAATATAAAAGATAAAATTTCTTATTCACAAAGATCATATGAAATAATATTTTCATTAACAACACATGAAATAATGTTCATAAATATCACATGAAAATATTCATAAAGATCACATAAAAATTTCATATATGTATATATACATATAATTTGCACTTTCTTTATTAATTTAATTTATTATTATATTTTAAATTTTAAATAAATATTTATTATTTGTTACATTAACACCAATCCTATTACTTTGAAAATTAGTTTTAGAAAGCATAACCTCATAATATAAACAATATATATCATAAATATGTTATAATATTAATAAAAAAAATAAAAAGGATAGCTTGCAGGCTTTGATCAAGCTTTTAAAAGTGGGCCTATGTCTTAATTTTTAAATAAAAATTTCTAAAAGCCTAAACATGTTCTATTTAAAAAATAAAACAGGCCAAGTCAGGCCTGAGGTAGGTCATGCTATAGGCCCCTGATAGACCGTCTGACCCATTTAGACCCCTACACGCACGTTCCAAGTCCATGCAAGGGTAGTGTTATTAATATGATGTCAAAACAGTTTTCATGTCATAGATTCTAGCACATATTATCAACACATGATTATTTCATTTATATATCAACTTAACCTAATCTATAACTTGCTAGTTATTAGTATAAATTAACATTGATGAACAGTAATGGAGAGAAAGAAAATTCACCTGAGAGAGAAAGACCCCAACATACTAAACTTCTACACATACCAATGTTAACTGGGCTTAACCCATTAGTCAAGTCAAACTCTGGATGCTTATAACAAAAATACTTGTATGAAGCATAGCCCAATAACATATTTTCATAGCTTTATTTCAGAGATTTCATATATGTTCCCTCTTTTCATCACTGTAATTCCCCCATTACTTAACGAATGGATAAGTCCAAAGCATACCCATGGTGGAAGCATAATTTGAAGCCATGAACTTGTGTTGGTTTGTACACGAACAAACAAAGCATATGAACACAACGTTCCACTATCCAGTCACATAAAATTAGAAGAATATTCTATAATAAATATATTCACCAATATTTAAACATAAACCCTTAACGTGTCATGGACCAATGTCATTGACTATTTGTGATTATCAAATAGTTAAATCCATTACAATACCAAATAAATATATACCCATTTCAGATCAAAACTCAAAAAACACCTAATTTTGAAAGTTTGGAACATTGATATATAATTGTCATGGAGTTTTGATCTACTTCAAAATCATGGGTCATTAGAATCAACATGGATTCTTCCACTTCCACCATTGATCGGGTCCATTAAAGCTTTTTGTGACCTGCTATCTCAAACTCCTCCTCCTCATGGCTGTGGTTCCTCGTGTCCTTATTTTTATTAAGTTGTCACTCTCTATATGTCTTTGTTCCATCTGCTTTATACACATGAGCTATTTTTAAAACTGCTCTTTTCATTTTTTAATTAATTATTTAAGCAATTTTAATCTACATGCCATATTAGGTTAATTAAAAACTCCAAGAAAGCTCATGTAGGAAAATCATGAGACACATTATTTATTTCCATTAGTATTTGGATGTCAAACTCACGGAAGAATTTGACTATGCCAATTGAGTAAATTGAAGAATTGAATTCAAGAAAAAAATTATTGGGAGATCAGATCCCACATTAACAATAAATAAGAAGTTAAAAGTGCTATATTGAAGTTTTGGGTGATTGACTATTTTTCCCTTGATTAAAATAAATATTACTACTTTGCCCCTATTTAAAAATTTTAACCTTTAATCAAAATTATACATCAATCTGTCCAAGTTTGATCATTGACGGGATGAAATAATCGATTGCATGAGCCATGTACTCGATTAAGGATGCACATGACAACCTTGATTATTAGGTTAATTTACCAAACAAGTTTTCTATACATTTTTGTTTCTAAGAACAGAAATTAAAAATAAAAATTGATTTTGGAAAAGTTATCATGCACATCATTAAACCAACACTCCATGCGAGCCCACCTCTGATCCTGTTGACTCTGCATGCGAGTGCACCTCCATGACAAGCCATGGATGCTTGGCATGACATCATAAAGGGTGTACCCACCTTCAGGAGCAAGCATCTCTAAAGCATCAGCATGATCATCATCATCGTCGTTACTATCAACCTTAGCCTCAGTCATCTTTGCATCTTCCTTAACCACTGGGACTTCAACCTTAGGTTGTGTCTTCCACTTCCACACACCCCTCTCCTTTGGGAGTTAGGGCTTAAGGGGTACTCAGTTATCTCGTTTGTTTTAATCCCCTTCAGCCGAAATGGGGGGTTTTACAAAAATACTAATATGAAGCAAGTTAATCAATAACATGGCTGAAGTAATTGATTAACTTAACCCTCGACACTTAATCGATTACGTGACTCATGTAATTGATTACTTTGTTCAGTCGGTCAAACATAGGCAAATTGATATATTACTTTTGGATGGGGCAAAGTTGTAATTTTTAATTAATTCAAGGACAAAAGGGTCATTCACCCTGAAGTTTTCGTTCTTGTATTCATTTAAGGAAAAAATGTGTATCCTTTTAAAGGATATAAACTTATGTCCTTTTAAGATAGAGATAGACACACAAAAATGTGGGTCCCACTTAAAAAAAAAAGGTGTGGATCTCACTTCTTTGTATCTATCTCTCTCTTAAAAGAATCTAAGTTTGTATCATTTAAAAAGATACACAATTTCCCCTTCATTTAATGCAGTAAGTGGCAATCATAATTCATTAGTTTGTTGTCACTTGTCATTAGCACGCAGGGGTGAAAATGGGCTGGGCTGGCCTACAGGGACCTACGGCCTAGCCTATATCAGGTCGGGCTTGGCCTATTACATATAGTTAAATAGAATAGGCCTGAGCTTTTAAAGAAGCCTATTTAGAAAAATAGATGATAGACTTTTTTTTTACATATCGAGCCTACAAGCTGGCATATATTATATTATTTATTTTAAATAAAATAAAATAATACTATTCATAATAGTATCAAATGATGATAGTTCAGTTGGTGTATATGAGCTAAGTAGGTGGTGGAAGAACCTAGGTTCATTCCCTCACCAATACTATCTTTGAGAGTGACATAAGATTTGTACCAATCTCTACAGTACCATCAAAGTCAATATTTAGTGCTGGAGGAAGAGTTATTGATGCATATAGTTCTAGCTTGGCTGAAGATACGATCCAAGCTTTAATATACGACAGAGATTGACAACTTAATAGGTATAACTTGAAGAAAAAACAAAAAGTATAAATTTAATCAATTGAAATAATTTTGTAATTTAATTATATTCAATTAAATTTTAATAGAAATTTGACTTTATTTTTTATGTAGGAGGAACCAACATCTCAGCATATGAGATTGGCTATATGAATTTATTAAAAGATTTTTTGTTTCTTAATCTTTTTTTTTTGTTTCTATTATTTATTCTCTTTTTTTTTTCTACATTTACAAATTGTTTGCCAACTTATGTAATCTTGGAATTGTATTTTAGGGGAGAGAAGATGAAGAGAAGTTTTTGGCTACTACAAGCATCATGATGTGTTTGTTGGATTTATGTAGTTAATTTAATTTACATAATATACATTTGTTTGTGGGATATGATGAAATATATGTTATTTAGTTTGAGCATTTTGTTTTTAAAAGTGACCAGATTATGATGAGTTTTGTTGTGATTCATGGTTCTGTTTGGATGTTGAAATTGTGATGTTTGTTTTAGCAACAGAATTTGAATATTTTGTGAAGTTGATTCATGGTTCTGCTTGAAAGTTGAATATTAACAGGCTAACGGAGCAAGGCAGGCCATTTGATTTTTTTATAAACGGGACAAGTCAGGCTAATAGTTAGACTCATACTAGGCTCGGGTCAGGCCGAATTAAAATTTTTTAGCACATACTTGAGCTTTTCGGGACAAAGCTCGGCCCAGCTTAGCCCACCTTCACCGCTACTAGCACATACTGAATGAATACTATGGTATAAGGTGAAAATACGCGTTACAGTTATTCCTGAAAAAAAAATACGCGTTGCATCTAGTTATATCCGACTTATATTACTCTGGTATTGGGCCGGGTATAAGTATAACACGTTCCAAATAACAGACAACTTGAGCTAAAAGGACTAGAACAATTGAGTATGAAAAATTGGATTGATGTTAAGGTAAAAGCTTTAGACCAGACTGTTTGGGCCCCAAGGTCTGAGCTTCGTTCAGGTAGTTATACTTTTGTTGAACATTTCTAAAGTTTGGCTTGACAGATTTAATTTACATTATTTAATAATTGCACTTGTCTAAATCTTTTTCAGTCAGATGCTATTGGTCAGACCCACGTACGGGGATAAATTTTTAATAGTACTGTACAGATTATATTTACTTAAATTATAATATATAATTTCACCTTACTGCATTTACACCCATTTTCTAAATAATTTCTTCATTAAGAATGTTATATAAGTCCATGTATTTTAATTTAAATGAGTGTTAAGTAAAAATTTATCCCATATGCGGCCTATAAAATGGTTGGGAGCTAGTCAACTAATTAACGAAAAACGGATCAGATATGCTCATGTAAATAACTAGATCAATGAGTCCGCTAACTAACTAATCATCAACTAATTGAATTTAATTAATCAATTAACTACATTTGGTAAGATAGCATTTGGCCGAAATTAATGTAGCTCGATTGGATGGAACCTGATTAATATACTATTTATTAGTAATCTAACTTATATTTTAACTGGTTTGTCTGAGTCTGAGCCAAATCACCATCCGAACAGTGTATTATTGTCTAGTTATATATATATATATGTAGCATTCCTATTGATTAATAGACCGTTCGGTTGGGATTCTATCCATGCTTCTATCATTCAAGCAATATTAAATTTGCTTTCGCCATTATTGATTAATAGACCGTGCCGTTATACAAATATAATTTTATGATTACATTTTAATAGTTGCTCAGATGGAGGAGATGTTTGGAGCTATTTCTTCATTTGAGGCATTACGGTATATATTTTATGGGTTCTTTTTTTCTACAACTACGTTGAGCTCAAAACGATGTTGTTTTGAGGCAAAAATTAAGATAATTTTGTAATTATAATTTGTTTCGGGATTATTATAGTCTTTATTATTATAATTTTTCAACACAAAACAACGTCGTTTTGAAAGCGAATGTAGATAACTTATCTCCACTGTATAAACATTAAATTCATATTTTATATGTTTGGTTTGTCTTCTCGGTTGGGGTGTTTAGTTTTGCGGACTATCCCCACATAATTATCTTTTTATATTTGTTTTTCAATTATTTTAACGAGTTTAATTTGCAATCCCTTTCAGGAATTTTTTTTTTATTTTTTTTATTTCCCGCTTCAAATTTTGCGGACCTCGTTGAGAACTCATAGATAGCAATTAGCATAGCGCCATATGATGGAATCTCAATCATCCAAAGCCATCAACTTTAAAATAATATTAATGATCGAGTTCTTCAAGGGAGTTCGCGGAATTCAATAAAAATAAAAAATATATATTAAAACATTTTCGCAAGGGCATTTCTGCAAGGGCTAGTTGTTTAGATTTATGGCAAGTGCACTGGTCGTACAAGTAATATAATATACTAAGTAAAGAATCGTTTTCAAGAGGATTATAAATCAAAATTTGATTTAAAATTTAAAATATTAAAACTAATTAAGAATATGAATAGCAACAAGAATTTAAAGATTTGGTTACTTAATAGAAAAGAACGTAGGCTTCGATTTCTTTCAATCTCTCTATTATGATTGAGTTCCTTCTTTAAGTTAATCGTCTTTAATATCAATTCAATCGTTTCTTTTAATTTAATTAGGAATCAATCCCTTGACATCCTAAATATTTACAATCTTGCAAGAACCCTAGTTCCCCGGTTATTCCCCAAGAAAATAAGCATTAAGTTCAAGAATCATAAGATTTCGCAAAATCCTATGTTTATCCCTAGAATCATAAGGATTACGATAAAATTGTCAGATAAGGATTATGCACCAACATTTCTATTGCCATATATTTACCTAAGATCAATCTATAAGATTCAAGCTCATAGAAAACATTAAGAAAATACAATTTTATACATGATAAAAAGAAAAATCAACATAAAGAATTATTCAAAACATAACAAATAAATTGAGTTCCATCTAACCCTAACTACTAAAAAGATTTAGCCAGACATAATGAAATCAATCAAGAAAAGAATTAATAAAGCTCCCCCTAATTTTATATTAGAATGAGAATTCTTCAATAACTCCAGCGCAGACTTGATTTCGATCTGTCTCCATCTCTCAAGAACATGAACCGGTGATCCCCTCTGCCTCTACTCTACTCCCAATTGTCCAAGAATGTCAAAAAATTATCAATTCTACCCCAAATTGTGTTTTTATGGGCAAAGGATTCGTGCCCTAGGTGGATACTTTAATGGGCGTAAGTTGTGTCGTGATGAGCGCTTGAGCCCTCATTTGGACGCTTAAGCCTCCTTAAGACAGCCATGCAGATTTACGTAGTGCGCTTAAGCTCGGTAATGAGCGCTTAAGCGCGCTCTTCGAAATTGAGTTTCTTCTCTTGTTGCGCGCTTAAGCCCTGAGTTGGGGGCTTAAGTGCTATTAGGCAGAGGCAATTTGTATTTTTGGGGGTTTAAGCTCCGAAATGAAAGCTTAAGCCTCCTCTTCAAGAATATGATTTTCTTTATTTTCTTCACTTGAGATCTTCAGGTCTTCAGGTTTTGATCTCTATCTCTCCAATCTTTATATTTGCTTCCATTCAACATCAATTTCTTTCAAAATAAGCAAATATAAATTATTTACTTCATAATTCACATAGTTCATGTTTTTATGTCAAAAACCTTAGTTTTCATCTATTTAACTTGATAATGTGTATAAATTTAATTTATAAAACAAGATAAACTAAAAGTTTATCACTAATTGTGGAACTAAACGACCCAAACCAAAAAATAATTTTAAAGACTACCAAACAGACAAAAATATGATTCATACACCTCTAAATGGTCAAACAACCTATATTTGGAGAAGTTATTCTTCTTTTTGATATATTGGTGACATGTGGTTTGAACATATGATTTCATGTATACTATTCTTCTTTTTGATATACCGTCACATCAATCATAATTATTTTCTTGAAAAAGTTGTGATACTACTTCTAAGCTTCTCATTGACGATGATCCGACAGTTGTTTGAGAGGAGCTCCTCCATATTTCTTGTTTCCGGCACTTACATATATTTCAACACTGAAGTTAATATATAAACAATTTTAAAGTGTATATATGTCTATGCATAATTGAAATAGAGTGTAGACTGTAAATGAGTAAGGCAGTCTATTTAGAAAGGAGAGCAGGTTTAAATTTATAAAAATGCTCGTTTAAAATTAGCAATGGGTCCATTTTATAAAATTTGGCTAAAAGCCTACAGACTAGGCATTCAATTTTTTCTTAATTAAACAATGGGATTATATTTTTTTATACAATAGAAGATAAAATATCTCATGTTGTACTCACAAATTTATGTGGGTCCCACTGTATAAGAAAAGAGGAAAAAAAATTGAAGTGGGTTTCATACATTTTGAGTGTGTAGAAAAAATTTATTGTCTCCTATCGCATGAGGTTAATATTTCTCTAAAACAATATATTAGTGATTTTGTTAATTCTATATATAAGTATTTTAGTGATTTTGTTAAAATAACATTATTTTGATTTCATGCATAAGCCTACATGTTATTTTTTTTTTTTGGAAATATTCCATCGGTTCATCGTTTCGCGATTAGTCCGATTCGGGACGGGTCCAAGATTAAGGCTTTAAACCCCTCCCAAATGTGATACTGAGAATGTTCGAACACATACCACATGTTATTTTGATTTCACATGAATCAAACGGGGAGCCCACATGTATAACTAATTATACACGAAAAAGAGAAAAATATTGGAATATATTATCAATATTTTCTGCTTCTTCGTGTCGATGTCGTGTATCAAACATAAAGCAAATTAAAATGACAATAGTTGTTTTCTTAGTATTTAAGTTCATTTAATTTTCTTTTCGTGGTAGAAAAGAAAGCCAGGTGCATGCCGATAACGTACAAATAAAGTCAGCAAACTAAAAAGAAGACATTCTTCAAAAGTGAGAGACTGTGTCGACGAGGAAGATTCTGGGAATACAAAGTAGAAACCCATCATTATTAATTGATGTGGGTCATCCATGAAATTGAAGTAGCTAAGCTCTTATGCTTTTGATTATTACCTTCCTGACCTGGCTTTTCAAGAACAATTACCCACTCCGTGTATGGAACAGGTTCTTGCAAAGGCAAGCAAACAACACCTAATTTTAAAATACGACACGAAGGGATATTTCGACACGTTAATTCTAAAAAATATTAAATTTTGATACGTTAGGACACGTTTTGATATTAAATAATATTTTAAATTTATGTAGTATATATTATATTTTATAATCAATAGTTTAATAAAAAATGAAGCTAAACTTATAATATCCATCAATTTTGCAAAGATACATAAGATATACCAAATATTTATATTAAATTCAATAAAATGATAATAGTAATTCAATGAATCTAATAGTTTGAACTAACAACGCAACATAATACAACATTTGATCCCTTTTTTTGAATCTCTGCCATACATGTTGCAGTGTCAAAGTGTCGAAGAGTGTCAGACACGACACGTCAGATTTTTTGAAGTGTCGGTACTTCATAAGTAACCATTTCCTTGCTCCTTAATTAATTAATGTATGTCAAGAGGATTAGACTTAATTTTTTTAAATGTAAATAATATTTCTACAAAATTATATATATATATATATATATATATATATATATATATATATATGCCTTTCATCTTTCACACTTGACTCTATTTTTTTTATAGCATTCTTCACTTTTTTTAATTAAAAATATATTCTTCATATTATTTTTAATATAATAATGTAATGTAAAAAATCTCAAGACTTGGGACTATTATGACTTCTACTAACTAAAGTTGCACATACATATGCTTAATGTAATTAGTGTTCTACTTCATTTGGGAAAAGTTGTTAATAATAATAGTATGGATTTAATTGGGATCAAACGGTTGAATATGTAGGCTCTAAACAGTGTATGGCTCTTGAGAAGAGGCTCTCCATTAGTACATCGGGACATTTTCTAAAGTCAGATTCCTTTAATTTTCTTTATATCTTATTAGTCGACATCAATGTTGTTTATTTATCTGTTTACATAATCAGATTTTCAGCATGCTGCATGCCATACGCTGAAGTCCAATGCATACCTTATCTTTCAATAAAAAAAACTTATTTCGTATTTGGGTGGTTTTCATTTAAACAACATAAGTATCAATACCAGGAAAACAGAAAAATAAAATTCTCTCGCAACTACTTAAAATGATCAAAATTCAAACTTGAAAAAACCGATTATTAGAAGAATTATTTAGTCTACTGGTAAGGAGTTTTTCCGATAACTAGAGATTTTGAGTTCATGTCTTAGGTGTT
Source organism: Gastrolobium bilobum (assembly GCF_033153095.1). Lineage (NCBI taxonomy): Eukaryota > Viridiplantae > Streptophyta > Magnoliopsida > Fabales > Fabaceae > Gastrolobium > Gastrolobium bilobum. Next base: position 319,243 of record NW_026897921.1, on the reverse strand, counting down.
GTGTAATATGTAAAGTATTAATTTAATCCAAAAATTTAAATTGATAGGTGAAGATCACATTAATAATTTTATATTTTTGTAATATACCCTATTACACAAGAGTTCATTGGGACGGAATGGTGGACAATACATAGACTATAATAACCCTAATTTATAAAATGTGGAATTGCATTGGATTAATTATTTAATCATACATAAAGAAGATTAATTAAATAAGAGGCTTAATAAAAGGGAATAAATATCATGTGAGAATTATGAAGTAATTACTCAATTGAGTAGTTGTGTGTGGGTAAGTGAGGAAATGGGCTTGTAGGTAAAAAGTCATTGTCAGTCATTCCTCGTTGGGGAGCTCGCTGAAGCGAGTATTGTAATTGCTCGCTGGTGTAGCCCACTGAAGCGAGGAGCTCTGCGAGAGCAAACACGAAAAAGCAGAAAATTGAATAAGTCAGACTCTTTCTCTCAACTTACCTTCATTTACACCCAACCACCAAAAAAACACCAATACAGAGGGGGGGGGAGAGCTAGTGAGAACGCATTTTCCCTAGAGTTCATGAGAGCAAATGGTATAAACTACAAATTCTTCATTAAGAAACCCCAAACCATTCAATGAATGAAGCTTGGTATTGTGAGATCTTTACCCATATCTCCTAGAGGAATTTTCAAATTTAAACTTGTGAGAGCCAATGGAGGCTTGGAAAACTCCTCTTCCTTCATTCCTTTGTTGATTGTGGTAAGTTTCCTTGACTTGTATCAAGTTTCCTTGAAGTTTCATGCATGTTAGGGTTTGCATGAATAGTAAACTGAAAATGGATGGCATGTGTGGCTAGAAGATGAATTTCCTATGGATTCCTTGATGAAATATATTGGAAATGTTATCTTGTTGAAGAAAATCAAAGGGCTTATGCCTTGAGGCACTTTGATAATTTGACAATATTATGGTGTTTGAATCTTGAGGTTGATACATGATTCAAGCACAGTGCATGTTGGAGAAAATGCTTAGGAAATGATTTAATCGGTTAAAATGCGCTTGGAAAACCATTGGGATAATCTTCTTCATTTTCAAAATTTAAAGCCTATGTATTTAGTTTGCTTGTGTGCCGAGTAATGCTTGATTTGGTATAGATGATGATAGTGTTCATGTATGTTTCTAAGTTGGAAACTAGTGGACACTTGATTGATCAAGCATTGGAGAAGCCAATGGAGCTTGATTTGGTTACTTTGATTAGTTCAAGAGTAGGTAAGTTCATGACTTTTGTGTGTGGATTGCCAATGTTGTAATGAATATAGATGTATATTCAAGTGTTACAATTTGATTGATTGAAAGTTCACTGTTGCGATTACGGTAAGTATACCGATCGTTTCAAGTAATAAAAGTGGAAGTAAAGTATCATCCCACGAGAATTAATGCAACAAGTATTATTATAACTAGTCCCCTTAATTTGAAAAATTCAGTTTGGTTTATGAAATAGATTTTTGAATAAAATAAAAGTAATTAATATTAATTGTTGTAAAACTCAAGAACATTAGAGAATACTTAAGAACGTAAGAAAATATATGAGTAAAGATTGTATGGAAACTGTAGTCAGGATGCTCTTCACCTTTGATCCTCCTCTATAATTCTTAATTAATTTTTATAATTAATTAACTCAATAATTCAGACAATTCATCTATCTCAAATCAATTAGTTAAACCCTAATGTCTTAGTGTGTTTAACCCTTTAACCCAATTAGAATCCTAGTGTCCTAGTAACCCTTCTTGAATCAAGCATTCAAAATTTACTGTAAAATATACAATAATAAAAATAAAGATTATTTAAATAAATATAGATCATCAAAATCCAAACTTTCCAATAAGTTTTCTCTAAATGAATTATTTTAAAAATTAAAATCAATAAACAAACAAATATTTTCTACAGAACAACGTAGCTTTGAGTTCCCTATTGTACCGAGGAATACGTCGGAGCGGGATCCATCCCGTCAAGCACAAAAATAAATTTAATTCTTGGGGTAAAATAAAAATTTAAAATCTTATCAATAATTTGCACAATTAATATAAGGTAACCGTTTTTTAAACGGACAGTGTAGGGTGCTAACACCTTCCCTACTCGTAATCGAACCCCGAATTCATTTTTCATTTCAAAGACCATTTTTCTCAAACAAAGGGTTTTTTCAATTTTTTCCCAAAGAAATTTTGGTGGCGACTCCATTGTTTTTAAACATTCAATTTCTTTCGCTGTCACGTCGCGATCCGGTTGCGACACCCTAAATTTTCATTGTGAGATGAGCTCGGATGATGATGCAATGGGCGTGAGGGCTAGGGTTTCCAAGAAAGAGGTTAAGGTTTCTTGCCAAGTTTTTGGTATTTTGGACTTTTAAGCCCATGGTTGCCAAAAAAGCTTGAACTAGAACCTTATGGACCTAGAATGAAGTAATAATGCAAGTCAAAGAATGTTTTGGCCATAAAATATTGGCTTATAATTTTATTTTATTTTTTGTAGGAAACCATGGATTAAAGTTCATTTTATAAGTGCTTTCTTTTTATGAATATGTTAATTATATTATTGATAACATGCTTGATGTGATAACATGCCATATAGAATAGGTGGTGTCATAGTGTTGCATAACTTGTTAATTACATGAGCATAGTAGCTATTATGCCATAAAGCGACTAGTATGATAGTTATTATGAGAATATTTTGATTTTTAAATTATCCTTAAAAATTAACTAATAATTATTATGATTTTTTCTAAAAAAATCTAGATTAATAATTGAATTAGTTAATTTTGGATATTTAAAATCTAGACAAATAATCCAGAAAATTTTCTAAGAGAATTATCATTTGTTAAACACACGTTGCATACCATAATCATGTATCATGATTGTGTGAAGCACACGCTGCTTATTATGACTGAATTTTAGGATCTTAATGATTTCAAAATTTTGATAAACTCAGCGTTGCATGTTTATCGGCGCGCTTGCTTACATAGTTTTTGAAATCAAATAAAGGTTACTCTCAATTGAACGATTATTGGAAATTTAAAAATTGCTTATGTTGTATGAGAGGAGATTTAAATTAAGAAACTAATTTAACCTCAAGGTGCACTATAGGATCATTAATAAAATAATCATGTCATGCCCCACCAGATAAGCATGATTGAATTATATTAAATTGGACCTATATAATTATGGAAGGAGATTTAAATTAAGAAATTAATTTAACCTCCAAGCGCATTGTGGACTTGATAATAAAATAATCATGTGAAGCCACTTTGGATAAACGTGAATGAATTTTGTTGGGCCTTAATAATTTTAAATTTTCAATAAAGTATTGTACGACTCATCGCTTGACGATACTAAGTTATTAATGACAATTTTAAAATTAAAAGAATAAATTTTACATTTAACAAAGCTTATAAAAATTCTCAGTAAAAAGTATTGAAAGGGTGAATATTTTAAATTAAGTATTTAATTTTAAAACTTGCGTCTTCATTTGTGGGTCTATTAATAAAATGGTCACGTGAAACCCCAACGGATAAGCATGATCGGATTTTGTTTGATTGGATCTTAATAATTTCAAAATTTTAGAAAGTATTGACGACCCAACATGGCGATACTAAGTTCTTAAACATGAAAAGCTAAATTTTATCCTTACCATAACTAAGCCATGGCCACCTGTAGAGGGCTCATCAAAGGAAACTAAGACGCAATACTTAGATAAGGAAAGGGCAGATATGGTAATTCACTGCTATGATCTTGTCAGTATTTCCAAACACTTGCAGAAGAAAGTTATAACACCTCGCAATTTTAAATTATATATTAATATATTAAATGTGGATTAAAGGAAAGGATTAGTGGAAATCCTGAAAATTATGTCAAAATACAAAGAAATGGTAAAATGGTAATTAGCCAAACACGTAACCCTAGGAAGGTAAAATCGAGTAGGAGGTCTCAAATGATAAAAAATAACCCTGGAAATGGATTCAGAACGAAAAATTGAGTGGTAAGGCAAGTTTCAGAAAATTTGGTAAATAGGGTTTTTACCGGAAAAAAATATTGTGATACAGTTGCACCGTAAAACGCGCCGATTGAGTTTTGAGTTCTAGGGTTGGATATAAGTTATAAATGGTGTATAGACTAGGAAATATAATTTCTAATGAAAATTGACAGAAATTAGTGAGTTTGGGAAAGCGTGCCTACGCCGCGCGTAATAGCTTAAAACTGCGATTTCTCCAAACGACCGGAAAACTTCGGATTCATCTGATCAAGGGTAATTAAAGGACAATGGTTAATTTTAAAAATTAGTGTATCTAATTAGGTTATGAAATTATGAACGTCTAGCGGAATATGAGGAAAATTCGAATTAGTTTGAAATCGCGTGAGGTGGCGGTGAGGCCCACCTCACTTAAGTGGACTTAGCCACTTGTTCCCTTCACTATTCATCATCAGTTCCACCCCTTTTCTCTCTCTTAAATTCATGCTTCCTCCCCCCTCCATGACCATTTTGATTAAAAACTTCATCCTCTCATAACTCACTCCATACTCAACCGAATCCAACGAAATTTGTCATCAAACTTCAAGTAAACGGCAATCCGGACACAACCATACCATCCACAAGCCTTTAAACTCACTCATTTGAGAGGGAGGAGGCAAAATCAGCCACGAAAATTGGAGGGATTTTGTGATTTTTGGAGTTGTTTGCTCAAGCTATTTTGGCGATCACTTGGAGGAATCTTGTGACTTGATTGTGGGTTGCCTTCCGCGAATTTGAACCTTAAATTGTGAGCTCAGTTGGTTTCCCTTGGTCCCAGACCAAAAGGGATTGTGGCATTTCTGTTGTACCTAACTCGGGAAGTATTGCGTTGGAGCTTTGTGAAGGAGATTAGTAAGGTAATCCCTTGGTACTGGGGTTTGATCCCCTTGTGTGTTCCACCATGCCCGTTGAGGGTAATGGTAGGAAATGTATGTAAATAATATAAGATAACATATTCATGCATATTGTATGTGTGGTGGTACATAGGATGTATCGTGTGTCTGGCCAGTAAACTGTTTTCCTTCGGGCGTTACGGACTTCCACTGGATAGGTCTCCGTGCGGGAGTTCCAGTTGACCTGGGGTCGTGGTGTGTGGTCTGGATAGGAGCACACTAGGAAGTATCAGGTGGATATGGATGGAAGGTGTCTTGGACGATGTTCTAGGAACACGCCTTGGTTTGAAACCCGTAGGCTTATATGCCGAGCTAATAGGCTGGACGTTGTGTGGTTTTTGGCATTGACCATTCCAGCTTCATCGTGTTTTATTTTCCTATGCTCCCCTACTTCACTAAATCCCTTGCTTTTTTCCGTTTTAAGATGTTATGTTGTATTATTTATATGCATCGAAGTGAGCCATTGGGCGGAGTATTCTCCAGAACCTCTGGGTAACTGAGATATATTCGTATATCTCACCCATCTTTGGGGACTTTATTTCAGGAGATAGCAGTGGTGTTTGAGCGGAGGGCAAGAAGCCCGTAGGCTGAGCTGGAGGATTTCTATGTATTTTGCATTTTGGTGGCCATTGGGCCTAGGCTAGACTTAGGGCATGAACATTGTATATGAATTTAGGATGAGGTATATTGTCATATTTGTTCATGCCATCTTTTGCCTAAGTCTAGTTGCATATGTATTATGTTTCATTTTGAGATTATTTCATTATGTTGTATTTGGAGAATTGTAAATTGTAATATGTCATTTGGAGGAATTGTGAATTGTATATGAAGACTTGATGTAATATGAAAGTATATAATATGAGGAAAGGGAAATAAGCCTATTCTAGGATGTGAATGATGATTTATGATTTAAAGAATGCATGTAATTGAACCTTGTGATTGAAATAAGTTAAATTGAGAAAGTAAGCATGATTTACGTATGTTGATTAAATTGGATATAAACTGTGAAGGGATGTAAGAGCAACAAGGCATTGCTGGTACTTGTGTGCCACCCAATGATTATTAGGTACGAATTGAGGTTAGAGAGCACTGTTGTAAATTTGAGATTTATTGAAAAAACAAAGGAAACTCTGGCGAATTTTCTAGAAATTGACAAAATTTAGGCGAACTTTGGGAGATCATATCTCCCTCCACCGAAGTCCGATAGGGATGTGCCTTACGCCGTTGTGAAGCTTGAGATGTCCTCTATCTTGTGTCAAAATTTGAAAAAAATGGGTTGGGCGTCGGCCTGTAGAAGGCAGAGAGCACGGACTGCTCATTTGGCTACTGCTCATTTGGCTGCTCATTAGGTGTATGATATGTCAAATTGAACTTGAGGTGTCTAGTTTGTTGTATAAAAATGTGAAAGCAATTGGTTGAGTGGATTTTCCATAATAATTGATTGAGTGAAGGATGTTTGGAGTCGTTTTGGGGTTGGCTGGCGGATTTGCTTGTCCAACTTCAAACGGCGATATCTGGAGCAAACGATAACTTTATGACTCGTGTGATAGCTTCATAGAAAGGTAATTAATTCTAGAATAACATACTAAAAGATGAAAGGCTTGTAGAATGCGGTTTATCCGCAGAAATTCAAAGACCGAACCATGTTCGGATTGGTAAAAAACGTAAAAGTGAGATTTTAGCTAAGTTGGTTTATGGGAACCCCTTAGTGAATTGAGAGAAGTATTTTATGGTATCTAGATAGTTTAAATAATTATTCTGCGAAATATTTACAGTTACGTTCACAGCTTTTATTTATTACGCTTTTTTATTGTTTTAAATGCTCGCGTAATAAACGGAAAAAGTTTACTCGCATTTTTATAAATGAACTGCTGTGATTGTAACTGCACTTAATATCATAATTAATATTAACAATACCGGTATACAACGGGCTGTTACACAAGTGTACATAGTTAAGAGTGGAATAAAGATGTTATAGACTCTTAATGACATGTTTGCTGCGTCTAGCAGCTCTGCTAGACAAAATGTAGTCAGTGCAGGTTTTTTTAAAAGTCTTATTAAATCCAAAGGGAAACCCAAGGGTGGTAACAAGAACACAATGACTTGGTTATTAGTTGTCAAACCAGTTCCTATGAAGAAGCCGCAAGGCAAGTGCTTCAAGTGCGGATTGAAGGGACACTAGAAGAAAAATTGCCCAGAGGTGATGTAAAGAACCAGACATGGGTAAATTAAGGCTTGATCATTGGATGAATCATTGATTCAGGAACCACTAATTATGTTTGCTACTCTTTGCAGTAGTTAAAACTTGGCATGCCTGTCAGCAGTGGAAAAAACAAATTAAAGCTTAAAAATTGGGAACTTGTTTCTGCATTAGTAATAGGGCAAGTTATTCCAAGGATTTTGATTTTGGGTGATTGTTTATTTGTTTTGGATTTCAAGAGGAATTCAATTATTGTTAGTTGTTTGGTTAAAATATGGTTTGACAAAGCAATTGATTCCTCAATTACATTTCGAAGTTCATTTTCATCTTGTTTGTTCTCGTATATTATTTAAATAGTTTTTATTACCTATATCCTATATCCCATTGAATTTATTATGTTGAATTAAAAGGATGATGAACAAGAACATTCCCCAAAGAAATAAAAGTTTCAAATGAAACATATATGTGACCTTTATGATTGAGTCATATTACCTCAAATAGAAAATATGATTTAGTTAAAAGATGGCCTGAAAGTTCCATAATGTTTGAGCTAAAAACTACATGTAAGTCCTATTTGGAAGGTAAAATGGTCAAGCAATCTTACAAGGTCAAAGGAATTTGTGCAACTATTTAACTGGAATTAGTACATACTGATGTATATGGACTATTTAGAGTTCAAGTCATAAGAGGTTATGAGTACTTCATTATGTGAGTGGTTACTCTGGATTTGCACAAATGAACCTATTGTGCCATAAGTCTAAAGCTTCTGGAAAATTCCAAGAAGTTTAAATCTGAGGCAGAAAAGTATCGAGGTGTTCAAATCAAAATACTTTGGTCTGACTGAAGTGTTGGATACATGTCTGGTAAGTTCTAGTCTTACCTGATATAAGAGGGGATAGTTTTACAAAACTATCAACTCTAGGAACGTTTTAGTTGAATGATGTTGCAGTATGCATAAATCAAAAAAATTTAGACTTGGTGAAGTCTATGTTTAGTTATTCATCCTTGGCAATGTCGTTCTGGGAAAATGCCTAGGAAAAGGAAATATAGCTTCTTAACTTGGTTCCATCAAAGTTTTTGTAAAGACACCTAAAGAATTATGGAAAGGGTGCAAGCCAAGTTCAAATCATATTCGGATTTAGGGTGCTCCGGCACATGTCCTACAATAGCGGTCAAATAAGATAGAATCTTGTACGTATATCTTTTGGCTACCCTAAGAGAACAGGGATGGGATCTTATTTAGTCCAAATGATAAGATGATCTAAGTGAGCACTCACATAATTTGTTTAGAGCGGGACTAGATGGTGAATTATAAGCCCTTGAGTAAAGTTGTTTTTTATGATACTTATCTCATATCAAGAATTTCCAAAATCTCTAGAAGCTCCATCCTATATTCCCTTGATTATTCAAAGAGGGGAAAGATATACCTCTAGGTGAACAAACATGGGAGCTATAATTGAAAATTCAATATGATAATATATAAGTGGAATTAGTAGAAATATTAATATCACATGTAGAAGAACAATATCAAGGAGTTATTAAAGATTCACCATATGACCCAAGCTTGGATCTACATGTAAATGCACAAGGTCTAGTGCGGTACATTCGTAGTGAGAGAGAACCTTGTTAACTCTCAAATTAACTCTTGTTGAGTGACAGATCCCACTAGTTTCGATAATGCACTAGAAGATGTTGTTGACTAAATGTTTCTCAAAGCTATGAACCGTGAGGTGGAATACTTGTATTTCAACTCTAAGTAGTCCCTAGTAAAAGCATCAAGAAGGATGAGACCCACTAAGTGTATGTGAACGTACATGGAAAAGAGAGGATGGATAGGAAGGTGAAAACATTCAAAGCTAGCTTGGAGAAAAATTTTGCCAGATGTCATGCTTGAGTCTATCTAGATTCTTTTAGTTGCTGCTACAAGTCTCAATTATGAGACTTTATTTTGGGAGTTAGATGCCAAGATATCTACATGCAACAACCAAAAGGGTTTATAGCAAATGGGTAGGAATACACGATATGCAAGTTGTGAAATTCTACTTTATGGGCTTAAGCAAGCATCCAGGTCTTGGAACATCAGTTTTGATTAGGTCATCAAAATTTTAATTTTGAGAAAACCTTGTTGAATTGTGTGTATTTTTATGTAAAGCATCTAAGAGGAGGCAGTAGCTTTTCTGGTACTTTATGTAGATGATATATTCCTTATTGGAAACAACGTGGAGGTAATATGAAGCGTAAAGAGTTGGCTAAGTAAGCGTTTTGGTGTGAAAGTGCTGGGGAAGCCAATTATATTCTTGGTATAAAATTCTTATGAGACTGAAAGAATAAGTTGTTGGCATCACCTTAGGCTACTTACATTGACAAAACTCTTGACAAAATTTTACATGAGAATTATAAGGGGGGAATTATGTCTCTCAAATATGGAATTCATCTTCCTAAGGAGTAACCTCTAAAGACTCCTAAGAAGAAAGAATGCATAAGTAGGATACCTTATGCTTTGACAACAGGTAGTCTCATGCATACCATATTGGGTATTAAACCAGAGATCTGCCACACAGTGGAAGTAGTAAGACAGTACCATTCTGGACCTAGAGGAACACTAGATTATTGTTAAGCATGTACTCAAGTTTCTTCAGAGAACGAGAGATTATATGCTGGTATATTCTAGTGAGAGTCGTGAAAAGCTAAATTCCCACAGATTTAGTTTTTCAAGTGGATATTGACTCAAGAATATGAGTTTTTTCCACTAAACTAAGATAGCATTAGAGATGGATCTTGCAGAACCAATTACTAAGAGTTTGCCAGAACTTGTGTTCAAAAGGCATATTACTTTTTCGGGTATTAGAAGGATCTCAGGCTTGCATTAAGCAAGTGGGAGATATTGTGTTCATTATGCTCTTGGAGTAAGACAATGAAACAATGTAATCATTTTTCTGAATTTTACAAATGAAGTATTATTCATTGTTTAGTGCACACAATTTACAAACACTAAGGTTCGAATCAATTGTGGAGTATATGATCATTTGGATACGTTCATAGAGGACATGATCATATGTTCTTACAATTGATGAATTGGTTCACAGCTGTTAAATAAAGTTGGGCGCTTTATTTAGGCTGCAATATTTTATGAAATGCTTTTGTCTGAATTATTGTAAAATATTGGTGTGAATTAACATTCGCATTGAAAGGATCAAGGAGAGATTTGATTAAGGTTATTTTTTCTGTCATAAGGTATCAAATCTCCAGTTAACTATAGATATGTGATTGCTCTTAATCCTGAGTTTATTATAAATAGGTAATTTAATGATTCTCATTCTTTGGTTTACCAATGGGTGAGGTTCAATCTTTTGACGCCTAATAACTCGATATTTTGGGAGTGAGATTATTTGATTATCGGTATTTATGAGATAAACAACATGCAATTTGTAGGATTTGTCCTCTTGATATGTTTCGGTACTTGGATATTGAAGACACTGGCCAGTGCAAGTATTCCATTAGAGAAACTATCATAGTCAAGGAAATAAGTAATTGATTGAATAACAAAAAATTAGTTAATCAATTATAGACATTCTACAAAAGGGCGATGCATATTCATGTTATAAGTGTTATTAATCTTGGAGTTCAAGTTCGGGGTTTTAGTGGAGTAGCACCGAATTAGATAATAATTCATTGATTATCAAGAGCCTTGATTAATAATATATGGTAGATTCCCAGGCTAGCTTGACACAAGGGATGAGGTGGTTTCAATTAATGATGACTTATGAGTTACATGGTCTTAGGTTTTAAACTCATGTTTGTACCCAAAAGAGCAAGTGATAAATTGTTGGGTTTGTGCTCTTTTACTTAAGTCCAATTGAGATAATAGTATGAGAAGGGCCCAAGAAACCTAGAGTCTAATGAGCTTAAGGCTAGGGTTTCTTGGAACTCATATAAATATTACCACTTAAGTCATCAGTCTCCTAGGTCATTGAACAGAAAAGGTAAGCTCATATATGAAAAAGTGCTCACACACTTCTCGTTTCTCCTCGAGAGATAGCTTGGAAGGTTTACCAGAACCTGGAGAGATCTGTTCGTGTTGTGATGCAGAGGAGATCGGTTCGTGAAAGGGAGTTACACACAAGGAGGTTGCTCATAGATCTGCAATCTAATAGGTATATGTGTTGTGAGACGATAATGATTCGGTAAGCATACTAATATATTAGGTCCTTAAATCGCTTCCGTATAAATCCAATTATACCAACAATAAAGACCATATAAATGAAATCATTTATAAATCTAATGTCTTAAGATTTTGAATTGAGCTTAACTTATTCAGTAGTAGTTCTTCCCTGCTATGTCCTTATCAAATAGTCTCTAGTAACTTGTATCCTAGCTGCATATTAGAATTGTAAAGTAATCAGGACCCTTTTAACTACGTTACCAAGACTTATTATTTATAAACTACGATGAGAACCGGTCGTTGCATTATTCAATTTCTATATCTCTGTGATGGTGCCATGCGTCTAGGCGGTCACTAGTTTGTTCTTCACTGTCATGTTATAAGTCCCGTATACTAGGATAATGTGTACATCTTTTAAGGAATATTTGGTAAAGATAACTACACATTTCTTCATAATGGGGTAGAACACGATCAAAGTTCAACTATTCATTTAAGAAAGTCACGTGCTCATCTCTGTTATTTATTTCCTTGCGTTAAATTCTCTTAAAATTTCATTGACAAACATCAGTATTGTTGCTATGTAACTTACAATTATTTCTTACGAATTTTAATACATTTAGAGTCTTCTATAATATCTCTGGTATTATTGATATGCACTATGTCATAACTAAGTCTTTTTATATAATATCCTTGTCGACAAAGAATCTCTTGATCAACCAACTTGGACAATAAATATTACTAATGATAGCGTCTGTATTGTAAAAATAACATCAATGACAAGCTTAATATCACCAAGAATTTTTATTTTTGTTAGTATTTCTCTATCAATAACTTTCAAATAAATTTTGTTTCAAAGTTAAGACAATATAAGTTTTATTCCTCATCAACAAATCTTGCTTTTGACCCGTCTTCCCCCCCCCCCCTGTTTTTAACAACTGCTTAACAGTCTCAATATTATCACGTGTCATGCTTCTCCACATATTAGTACTTTCATCACGTATGCTTGTTATTGGTAATAATTTTTTTTTACTCAAACACTTAAAACAGTTTGTTGAGAAAGAATTGTTACATATATTTAATGTTTCTACAATGAATTAATATAGATAAGTTATCTTCATTCACTCCTAGAATGACGTCGTTTTGAGTTTAAAGATTAGAAAATTATAATAATAAAGACTTATAATCCTAGAATAAATTAAAATATCAAAAACACCTTGATTTCAGCTCCAAAACGACGTCATTTTGGATTCAATAGAGATAACTTATCTGCATTCATTGTAAAAAAACGAACCCTACATATATATAATAAGAGTTCAATCTGCCTCAAACTCGAATAATATATATATATATATATATATATATATATATATATATATATATATATATATATATATCATTGATGGGCTTTCACTTCTAAACTTAAACTTTTGGGTTGAAATTGTTCTTTACATGGAATCAGAGACAAGGTGACCATAGGGTCATGAGTTCAATCATTATCGCCCCTCACTTTCTAGCAATTTAATGCAATATCCACACTCCAAGCCCAAATGGTTCATGCGTGAAGGTTTGTGTTAGAGAGATTTAAAGGCTCATCACTTACAAGCTTAAGCTATCAGATGAAATGATTACTTAATATAGTCGGTGATCACGGGGTTGAGAGTTCGATCCACGCTTCAAGCCGAAAGGACTCTTGCGTGAGGGGGGTGTTAAAGAGATATAATATAAAAATCATTGATGTAATTTCATTTCTAAGCTTAAGCTTTTGGGTTGAAATGATTCTTTACAAATATTAATTATAGCGTATAACAATCATTATAAACTCTTAGGGCATGTTTCGTGGTCAGGATAGGATATACTATAATATCCTACACTTATCCATTCTTTGGTGAACCAATTAGGATATGATAAGCTTATCCTATTGGCTCATTTTATCCTGTCCGTAGCAGGATAAGTTATCCTGAGATGAACTCGTGAATCGGGATTCGGAATGGACAAGATAGGATAGCAAATATCACATCCTTCTCATTCCAAATATAGCCTTATAGTCTTCACCTACAAACTTTGTTGCCACCGACCAGCCACGACCGTCAGTCGTCAGCAATTGACCACTTCTACCACCCACTACCTACACCACCACCCATCAGCTAGCCACCATCATCGCCACCAACCATCACCAGAAGCTATCAATAACCACCATTGTCATCGACTACAACCACCATCCCCAACCACCAGGCACCAGGGAACAACAACCACCCCCGACCAACCCCCCAATTGGCAGTGGTCATCGCCGGCGCCGCCACTTCCACCTGCCACCATCATACCAACCACCACCACCAATGCTATTGTCGCCATTGGTCACCGCCACTATCATTAACCACCAGGCATCGACCATCACCACTACTACCGCCACCATTAGTCAATCACCACAATTATCACTGGTCACCGCTGGCATGGTCACCGCCATCACTTCTACTAACCACTCCCAAATGCCACCACCATCATGGGAAATGCGCCACCTTGGGCCACCACCACCCCAACTACCGTCACCAACACCACCATCCATTTTCACTAGCCTTCGGCTACTAAAATTGACAATCAATTTAGAACGTAATTTCAAAAAATTTATTAGGTGATGGTATAATTTATTTATTTTTAAAACTTTTGTAAGTTATTTGTATTTTAATATATTTTATTGAAAATTATGACTTTTAAAAGTTTTTTTACTAATTTAAAATGAAAACTAATGTTTAAATAAATTAAAATAGTTTAAAAATCATATAAAATTATGTTAAAAATGATATTTTCGTTTATTTATATCATATCTTGAATTATTTGATTGGTCTCAAACACCAGATAGGATAATATTATCCTATCAGACTGCTTATCTAGACCACATCAAATACAGGATAAAATATAAGCTTATCAGTCTCATATCACATCCTACTCTTATATGATCCTCTTATGATCCTATCTAATTCTTATCATATCGATCCTGTCCTCCAAACGAGCCCTTGATTGAATGACATATCAAAAGAAAAATACGTATGTGCGCATTTTATTTATTTTTTTGTGACCACAAACTTCTTAGTAAATTAAGTTTTACAATATTTACCAAAAAATAAATAAATTAAGTTTTACAATTCCTATTACGAGAAGTTTCAACTTACTATTACCTGAACTTTAAAATAAAATTTGAAACCAAACTTCTTTGGCACAGGTGGTAAGGGGCCCCTTCACCAGAGGTCTTGAGTTTGAATCCTCTGGGAAAGAAAAAAAAATTGGGAGAGCCTCCCCCGAAAGGATCCAATCATATTTCATGGAGATTAATCTTCGGTTACGGATCAAGGATACCCTTAAGATTTCTCAAATATAATAATAATAATAATAATAATAATAATAATAATAATAATAAACTTTGAAACACGTTTTGTATATTGGTAATATCCATATATTACTCTTCTCTTTTCCTTTCTTGGTTCGAATGAAAAAAATTCCTAGAAGTAATCTGTGCGTGCATGGTTTCTATCTTACTTATACGGGGACAGATCTGTTTACAAACTTTTTTTGAAATTTTTTACAAATTACATTATGTTCTCCTGGGAGAACATAGTGTAACCAGTGTTCTCCCGGGAGAACATAGTGTAGTTTGTAAGAGTTTGTAAAAAAAAAATTTGTAAATATAACCTGCCCCTATTTATATATGTGTAAGCACCCCTTCCCTTTAACTTTAACGGATAAAACACGACAAATATGTACACAAGGAAAAGAAAACATATTCTTTCAAGAATTTAGTTTTCTTCTTTTGGTATTTTTTTTTTTTCTCAATAAACCACAGGTATCTTTTATGGGAGACAATCTTTTTCGAGCCAGAAACCTTCACATCATGGTACGGTTAGTTCTCCTAAAAAATTTTTTTGCATTCATAATAACTTGAACCCAAGACATTACTTAATCAGAATCAAACATGTAACACTTGAATCAATCCCCTTTGGTTTGGTAATTTGTTATCTTCTTTGATATTTAATTTTCAGTATAATGAACAAATTAAATTTTTATAATTTGTGGTTCGCAAAAGTTTTACCATACAATACAATGCGGACTTCGTTTGGATTTATGCATGAAAATGACTTGCCTTTTGGTAACATATGAACCCTCCATTTGTTTTTCTTGTATGCTATCTTCCACGAAACTGCTATGAGGAACGTGGTAGTACCTCAATGGGGGCTACTAAGGACTATTCAAGTTTGAATCTCCAGAGTTTTCATAATCGATTTGTTCATGCGAGCCCAGTTGGATCTCGAAAATCTTTTTTTTCTATCTTGATAATTGATGTCGGTGTATCATATCTGTCTAAGATTTTCATTTATTTTAACGGAAACGCAAAGCTTTTAAAAATGACTTTTCAAACCATTTTTGCATATAATTTTGGCTAGGTTCAATTGAAAATGACATATGAATATGCAAAAAAAAAAGAGAGAGTATATCTTGATATACAGCTATGGAACTGAATATATTATCAATATTGGTAACGTATACACAAATACTGTATATCTATCAATTTACTTAATTAATTGTAGTCATTTGAATACTGTATTAATTATAGTTTATGTAAAAAATTTATTAAATTACTTGGTAAGTCTCTATAATTTTACTAAAATTTTAAATTTGTCTTTATAATTCAAAAAATTGTAATTGAGTCCGTACACTTTTAAAAAAATTCAAATAACTCTCTATTCACTAATGATATTAAAACTCCGTTAATTATTACTAAATCACAAGGACATATATATGAAACCTCGAATAAACTATAGAGACGTACACATAAATAAAATTGTGTTTTCTATTAAATAGATCCTGTATTTTTTCTTGTACGCTCAAATATCCTTGATTACGCTTTTTGAGTATGATACTAATTAATATCATTCAAGATACTGACTCTGTTTCTTTTAATCTTATGTTTTGCACGCTCGATCTTTCTACATTATAAAAACTCCTCAACCGCTTAACATAACCACATTTTATCATCATTGAATTATTTCTTTTGAAGAAAAAAGAAATTATAAGCGGGCTTTCCATTTACGTTAATTGATTTATAGATGTTTCAATAATTCAATACCATCAACAACTGTAAGTAAAAAATAAAAATAAAAACTAAGAAAGTTTTTAAATTGATTTTTGGCTGATAGAGAATAATATAAATTATTAGGGGTGTTCATTAACCGATCCAAACCGATTTAAACCGCGGTGACCGAACCGAAAACCGAAAAATCAAAAATCAAACAAAAACTGCAAATTTTAATTGGATTGGATCGGTTTTCGGATTGATTGATGAAAACCGATCCAATCTAAACCGATCCAATATATTAATTTCCCTCTACCCACTTGGGCATTTCCCCAATCATAGCCCAAAAAATTCTAAACCCAAAACTCATTAACCCATAAACTAAACTTAAGAAAAAACCTAGCCACATCTCATCAGCAAAATTTCATATATGTAGAGCTTCATATGTCATTGCCAAAAAAAAACTATATTATCGTTTATAGATGCTTTTGTATTTCGAAAAAAAAACTTTACAAAGCTAATTTATACATAGGGAAAAATATTTGTTCTTTTAAAGGATATAACTTTGTGTCATTTTATATCCTAACCGTTGATTTCTGTCAATCAACAGTTAGGATTTATTGGGTCAAACTTATTAATTAATTAATAATTCATAATAAAATTCAATATATCCTTACCGTTGATTCCGTCGGTTAAGATCTAAAATGACACAAAGTTATATCCTTTAAAAGGACAAACGTTTTTCCCATATACAAAAGATATATTATTTGCACAATAATCATGAAATAAATTTTAGGCTTTTCAAAATATCGAAAATCGATCCAATCCAAATCGAAAAAAATTGTATTGGATCGGATCGGATTTGAAAAAAATTCAAATCGAATGGATGATTACATTATCAAACCGAAAGGACTGGATCAGATGATTTTTGTTTCTAAATTCGATCCAATCCAGACCGCGAACTTCCCTATAAATTATTAAAAAGACTATCATCCAACACCTTAAGGTTTTGGGTTGAATTGATTTTTTACATTATATCAGAGCTTCAGTGATCATACCATAAGGTCACGAGTTCAATTTTCACTGCCCCCACATTCTAATGGAAATATCCACGCTTCAAGCCCAAAAAGGCTCTAGCATGAGGGGGGTGTTGCGACTTCGACAAGTGCACCGGTCCTACAAATAATAAAGTGGTAAATGAGTGAGGTTGTCATTCCCACGAGGACTGATTACCAGTCAATAACTTATCTATGCGATTAAAGTTGGATCGATCGGATTTCTTGAAAATATTGATTTAATTTGTAAAATAGAATTTTTAAAGAAATTGTTTTTAGTTTTTAATATCAAGAATCAAGAACAATATTCAAGAAATAAGAACGCAAAGAAAACAGTTTTAACTTTAATTAATGTGAGCATAGCTAGGGATTCGACTTCCCCAACGATTTTCATACAAGTCTAACTTTCATGCAATCAACATTCGCAATCAATTATCAACAATCCTTTCTAAATTAACTAAATTCTCAATCTCTTGGTGGTTTTAGTTCTTTACTTTATTCCAAGGCCCTTACCCCTTAGAGCCTTTTTCTAGAGCAAGTCTTAAGGTCAAGAATTATACGTCGTAGAATGTATAAGCCTATTCCTAGAACATACAAACTCTAGTAATTAACCAATCGGAATCAAGAAAATAATATTCCTATTGACAGGCAAGATTCTAATGCTCATTCAAGATTGCTTAGATCATAAACAAGACTAAGAATTTAAACAAATTAATTGGATAATTGAAATACGAATATTAATTACAAGAAGAATTAAACAACGTTCAAGAACCCATTAGTTCCATCTTGCCCTAACTACAAAAAGTAATTTAGCCTAGCATGTTCATGGAAGCCAAAACAAAAAATGAAAGAAAACAATAATTGTTTATAAGCACTTAGCAGGGAAAATAAACGGTGATTTCTTCTTAATATCTCCTTCCTTCTCCTCTAAGATTTTGCTCTCCTTGCTCCTTTCTATCTCTGGCCTCTTGCATAATGCCTCCCACAGCCCTAGCCTCATCCTTTTTAATGAAATAAACTAAGTTTTTTTAATTTGGATCAAGCTCGTTGAGGAGCTCGCTTGGGCAAGCACTTAAGTGAGATAATTTAACTCGTCGCTTGCTATGCTCGCTTGGACGAGCTGCAAAGCGAGGGAAATTGAACTCCTTGCTTGCAATGCTGGCTTAGGTGAGCTGCAAAGCAAGGGGATTGCGAATTGGAGGACTCCTCGCTGGACTTGCTCGCTTGGGCGAGCAAACCAGCAAGCATAATTTAATTCTCATTTATTCATTTGATTTGATCTTATTCTTTGCAACTGTCTTTATCTCTCAGTATTTGTAATTGTCCTTTAAAACCTGAAACAGTATGGAAAAGATATCAGGATCATATAGAGTATAAAAACTTTATAATCTTTTGCGCTTATTAATTTATATTATATTTTTTATCATATTTATCTTTATTTAATATATTTTTGATCTTAAAAACATAGTGTCTATGACACTCATCAGTGTGTTAGAAAATAATATAAATCATTAAAAAGACCATCACCCTAATACCTTAAGATTTTGGGTTGAATTGATTCTTTACACTAGCATAAGCATTTTTGGGTTTGACTCTCATATATACAGGTGAAAATTCCAAAATGAGAAGGACAATTCGAGATCTCCATGCAAGCACCCTAAGTAAACCGATTCTTTAAGATTTTTGTAAATACATTTACATTCCTGGAATTTGAACTTGTACATGAGGAAGAATATGTATAATATTAACAACTAAGATACAACACTTAGTAATATATTTTTATATAAATTTATTTCAAGCGGTTGAATAATAATTCATTAGTTTTTTTTTATAAATCACAGATATCTTTCACGGGAGACAATAATATTCGAGCTGAAAACATAAACATCAGAGCTCTCTCAAAAGGGAATTTTTTCTATTCATGAGGACTTCAACCCAATACCTTGTTTAAGTAAAATCAAACATATATCACTTGAGCTAACTCCCTTTTGAATTAGTGATTCATTTATTGGTATTACGACCAAGTTGATGGTTGGTCTTAGTTTGGTTGGTCTTAGTTTAATAACAATGATAATTAATTTTACAAATTTTATAGTCTAAATTAAAAAAGGGTTATATTTATCTACTTTTACATAAGATAACTACATTTCCTACACACACAAAAGCTAGGTGGGTCCCATTTCTTTTTTTTCTCTCTCCTCTTATCTATGATCTCACTTCAATCTTATTTCTACAACATAAGATAAGCATTTTCCTACAACATAACAAAATTATTTCCCATTAAAAAATAAGTGACAAAATGTTATTTTATATATAAGTAAATTTATGTTGTAATTTAATGTAAAATAATAATGTATTAGTTGGCTATTGGATTAATCTCATATTTACATTATTTTTATTATTTAATTACAGTTAATTTTATCTATTTTTTATATATGTATACTCTAATTTTACCACTGAACATAAGTGAAAGATGTAAGGCAGCATATGGTCAAAAGAATCATTGGTTAATTGAAAAAGCTGCTAAGAAAAAAACAAGCTCATGAAAATTTGTCTTGTTTCTAATCTATAATATGTTAGTTTACTTGAGAAACTCATGTTTTTGGTGCTAGATGTGCACTGGTGCTTAAATTAGTCAGCGTGATGTGACTTGCTCCCATATTTCTTTGTAAGGGCTATATCAATCATTAAACGAGATAAAAAATAAATAAATTATTGTAACAAAATTACGTATAGCTTACAAAACATGTATAGAGAGAGGGGGGAAGGTTATTTTGATTAATTTTTATTCTTCATATCAGTTGTCAATCTCTGTATCATATGATAATAGTTTATTTAAAATTAATAATTAATTAATGAATATAATTTAATAAACTATAATTATCGGATTTAAGAAAATCAACAGATGAGATGTGAAGTAAAACTTTTTAATTTTATACTAGAGTCAGAAAATTCTCTCTTATATATATGGGTCGGGATCATTTTACACGATATAAGTTACACTCATTAATATTGATTATTAATCCTATTTATATCTAACGATTTTAATTTATTAGATATTTGAATTATTAGATGAAAGCAAATTAATGACCAAAATTTGGAGTAAGATTTTTTTTTTATAGTCGGGGTAAGATTTTTTATTCTTATACTGGTGTAAGAATACATGTCCTATATGTATATATATATATATATATATATACATAGGGGTAGGATCAATTTAAACCTGTGTAAGAATAAAAAGTCTTATATCAAATCTCAACCGTTAATTTTCGTGCATCTAACGGTTATAATTTATTGGAGCATACTCATTAATTGATTATTAATTTTCAATAAATCACAACTATTAGATATCGAGAAACTAACAGCTAAGATCTGGTGTAAGACTTATTATTTTTATACAGGTATAAGTTGATCCTGATATATATATATATATATATATATATATATATATATATATATATATATATATATATATATATATATATATATATATCATTTGACTCCAGTATAAGGTGCACTTTAATCTTGATTGTTGATCCTATTTAAATTTATTGGCTCTAATTTATTATATATGTAAGTCGTTAATCAATGACCGAAATTGGGTGTAAAACTTCTTGTTTTACACTTATTCATGGTCATTGATTCACTTTTATCTAATGGCTCACATAATTAAAAAATAGGGTTAAGATCATTTTTCACCGGTGTAAGTTACCATATCAATCTTGGTCGTTGATCATATTTATATCTGATGCCTCTGATTTATTAGATATGTGAGTTGTTAGATACAATTAAATCAATGATGAGATTTGGTGTAAATTTTTTATTATTATACCGATATAAAAATAACTTTAGCCATTAAAAATTTATGACCGTTAAATATAGATTATATGAATATAAACATAACCTTGGACATATCTCTGTGTGTGTGTGTGTTGATACGCTCAGGACATTCTTATATCGGTACAAGAAAAAAAAAAGTCTTATATCAAATCAATGATTCTTATACCGATACAAGAAAAAAAAGTCTTGTATCAAATCTTGTTCATTGATTTACTTGCATCAAACGGTTCTAATTTACAATATATTAGAACCATTAGATATAAATAAGATAAACGATCAAGATTCAAAATATAAGTTACACCGGTGTAAAATGATTCTAACCAATATATATATATATATATATATATATATATATGGACATGATCATTTGATATCGGTGTCAAGTTATAAAGTTTGACATTAAATCTTAACCGTTGATTTCTGTGAATCTATCTGTTATAATTTATTGCGAATTAATAATTAAATAATAAGTGTGACCCAATAAATTATAATATTTGTAAGTCCTAAATCCATATATACACGAGATTAATGTTTCTTATATTCTAGTGGATAATTTTATCTAAAATATACATATAAAAGTGTATGGAGCAGATAGGGGTGTTAACGGGCCGAGCCGAGCTTTGGTCATAAGAAGCTAAGCCTATGTTTATATGTGCCAGCCTGACCAAGCCTGTTACCTGTTATGAATATAATTATCGGCCTGTGGCCTGACTCATTTACAAAAAATAAAAGCCTGATTTAACCTGTTAGTCTCTTTAAAAAAATAAGATAACAAAAATTTATCCAAGCAGAATATAGAATCAATAGCACTAGTAATTACATATATATTCATAAATTCAATGTATATCCAAACAGCATAATATAGAACAAAATCATTCAAAAAGTCTGTTTAACCAATAAAATGGGAAGAAATGGATTGAGAAGTGAGAGAGGGCTATTACAAGCAGTATAAAAAATATAAAATAAAAATAAGAATTAATATACTAGGCCAGCCTGAGAGGCTCTAAGGCCGAGCTTTTCAATTGGAGCTTGAGGCCTTTTTATTAAACAAACTTTTATACAAGTTCAAGTCTGGTTCTAACAACCAATTTTAGACATGTAAGCTCAAGCCTTCACGAGCCGAGTCAAAGGCCCCTGATATGTTTAGCACTCCAGGAGCAGATATGAGATCATGTAAAAATAAGAGGAAAAAAATATGAACCCTACATTGTTACGAATTTTTTAGTTTTTATTTATTTTATTTTATTATTTTGTTATTGCTGCTAGCTAGACTAGTATTTGAATTTGTTTGACTCTTGGCAGTTTCCACAAGCCTAGCAAAGTGAATAGAGGTAGTTTTAGGTGGTTTCTATTTTCATGCATTGTGGCTTTCATGTGTAATTATTTATTTAATTAGAGTTTTGATTAATAAAACATAACAGTTGAAATTATTAGTTTGGCACTGTGTGCAAGCAAGAGGTCAGGCTTCCTCAGTAAAGCCACCATTTTTATTTCTTTTTGCTTTGCCATCTCTTTGTTTTGTCATCCTTGTGTTACAAAAATAGCCAAGATAGGGAAGAAAACCCAAGAAAAACCCTTGTACGTACCAGAGTGTTACGAATTTTTTAGTTTTTATTTTATTATTTTGTGATTGTTGCTAGACTAGTATTTGAATTTGTTTGAATAAGTCTTGGTAGTTTCCACAAGCCTAGCAAAGTGGGTAGAGGTAGTTTTAGGTGGCTTCTATTTTCATGCATTATGGCTTTCATGTGTAATTGTCTATTTAATTAGAGTTTTGATTAATAAAACATAACAGTTGAAATTATTAGTTTGACACTGTGTGTAAGCAAGAGGTCAGGCTTCCTCAGTAAAGCCACCGTTTTTATTTCTTTTTGCTTTGCCATCTCTTTATTTTGCCATCCTTGTGTTACAAAAATAGTCAAGATAGGGAAGAAAACCCAAGAAAAACCCTTGTACGTACTAGCTTGGTATCAGATCACAGACATGGATGAATGTGTGGAGAGATTGGAAAATGCAATCCAGTCATTGTCAGAACAATTTAAAGAGATGTTCGCTCAACTTTCCAATTGGTTGGATGTTATGGCCACCACACCAACACGTCAGAAAGGGAATAATTCTGGAAGTAGCTCCCATAATGCTTCAGAATCGCACGCAACATACGCTCCCAAGGTGGTCAAGTTGGATTTTCCGCGATTCAATGACAATAAAGACCCAACTAGTTGGCTATGCCGAGCTGAACAATTCTTCCAATGTCATCACACCCCAGAAGAAGAAAGAGTTTCACTAGCATCTTTCCATTTCACAGGAGATGCTCAGTTGTGGTACCAATTACTCATCCAAGACCATTCCCATATCACTTGGTTGAAGTTTCAGGAAGAAATACTGCAACGCTACGGTGCCAATCAATTTGTTGATTTCTTTGGAGAATTGACCAAGTTGGAGCAACATGGTACGGTGCAAGAATACCAAAGCCAATTTGAGAAATTGCTCTCCAAGTTTGGACGATTGGAGGTGTCAAGGCAGGAAAGTTGCTTCATAAGTGGGCTCTCTGAGACTCTTCGGGCAGATGTGCAAAGCAAATCGACCCACTTCCTTATCTAATGCTATTGGGCTTGCCAAGATGTATGAGGCGCGGAATACCCAGACCTCCCCAAATACCACAAGTCCAACCCTTTCCCTCATGAATAACCCAACTCGAAGCGAAAATCCATAGGTCAAACGATTATCCTTTGATGAAATCTTGGAACGAAGACGGAATGGCTTATGCTTTCGTTGTAATGAGACTTATGTACTGGGTCGCCGTTGTAAGAAGTTATTCGCAATTCACGCTATCATGGAGGGTAGCGACGAAGAAGCTGATATGGAGCTCGAAGAGGAGCTGCCCGACAGGTGAAAATAAAATAAAAATAAAAGGAATTACTCTTAGGGACAAGAGTAATTTTTAAGGAGATGGAATGTTACGAATTTTTTAGTTTCTATTTTATTTTATTTTATTATTTTGTTATTGTTGCTAGACTAGTATTTGAATTTGTTTGAATATGTCTTGGGAATCTCCACAACCCTAGCAAAGTGGGTAGAAGTAGTTTTGGGTGATTTCTATTTTCATGCATTATGATTTTTATGTGTAATTGTCTATTTAATTAGAGTTTTGATTAATAAAATATAACAGTTGAAATTATTAGTTTGACACTGGGTGCAAGCAAAAGGTCAGGCTTTCTGTAAAGCCACCATTTTTATTTCTTTTTGCTTTGCCATGTCTTTATTTTGACATCCTTGTGTTTCAAAAATAATCAAGATAGAAAAGAAAATCCAAGAAAAACTCTTGTACCTATTATACATATTTTTATATGTTATATAAATCATACTAATTAGGTCTCAACGCCCATTACATCAATCACTTTTTGACGTGGTACTCCCGTCATTTTAAGCCATTTATTTTCTGTGTAATGTATTGCTTTAGTGCACACGTAAGAAGAAAAATAAGTGGTACTCTCGGTGCATGATAGATTATCCTATCCTGTATGATTTAACATCTGCCGCATTGATTAATTTTAACGTTAATATTAGTGTATAATAATAAAAATAATAATGACAACACAACTAATACAATGCATACAAAATGATACAATGTAACTGAATTATTGTTTGGTGAGTTTATCCACGAATCGCTCAAGAGAAATCGCTAAAGTTCCAACAATTTCTTATTTAAAGAAATAAAAACAAAAAAACATTATTTTATAAAAATATATGTAAGCTTCTAACATGATAATTGATAAGTGCTTCGTCTCAGGCATGTGCATGTTCATGTTCATATTCAGACAGAGTGTACAGTCGTACGATGTCTATCCTTATCGCTTGCCTGTCCATTTACCATTGATTCTGTTGTCGATACTCTGTGTCTCACTCACGCGCCCTTTACACCATAAACACCAATTTCAGAATCAAACCGTGTATACGGCAGTCATTCAGCTCAAACGTGTTTTCGTACTTATTACCGATGTTGTTTTTTTTTTTTTTCCTTTATATATATATACGGACATCAATTATCTTGCACTAATTATCTCTCTGAAGATAATTTGACTTTCGAATATCCTTATAAATTTTGATTTTTTTACGCTGGCTATGCAATTAATTTTAAATAGAAAATTAGTGACTGTTAAAACTATTTATTTCTTCCAAAGATGTATTGAATGATAATTGAATTCAAATTCTCTTCCTATTCATGTGTGAATCGAGTGGTTCGTTTTAACCATGCTATTACTGTGACAGTATATTATTATTATTATTATACCAACATCACCAAATCTGGTTATATTAAAAAATAAATAAAGAAAAATAAAAGGTTGAAATTGAAAGGGTAGTCATCATCTTTAAATAGCCATTCTTTACAAGCCTCTTTAACACAACATTGCTTGCTCCTCTTTTTCTGTAACAAAAACACTTCAATTAAGTCCCAATTCCTTCTAGTGTGTGGCTCTTGTTGTTCCTTAATAAACAAGCAAAGCCAGTTAGCTAGGAAATCTACAAAATTATTAATCACTGTTGCAACCCCAAACCCAAACCACCCCCTTTAGTTCAGTTAGTTAGTTGCAACAACCATGAGTGAAACACAGAACGACACCGTTACAGAAACAGAAACAGAGACAGCGTTGTCGACGACAAAGGACGAGGTGGCACCGGTTGTCGTTTTGTTCGGTAAATACGAGCTTCGGAGGTTGCTGGGAGTTGGTGCATCCGGCAAAGTCTACCACGCGACGAACTTGGACACTGGTCAGAGCGTGGCGGTGAAGGTTGTCAGCAAGCACAAGGTTCTCAACGGTGGCTTCGCCGCCAACGTTGAACGCGAGATCTCAATCATGCGCCGCCTCAACCACCCAAACATCGTTAACCTCTTCGAAGTCCTAGCCACCAAGACCAAGATTTACTTCGTCATGGAGTTTGCCTCCGGCGGCGAGCTCTTCAGCGAGGTCGCCGACAAGGGACGCCTGACGGAAGACCTAGGCCGGAGATATTTCCAGCAGCTAATCTCCGCCGTCAAGCACTGCCACTCCCAAAGCATCTTCCACCGCGACCTCAAGCTCGACAACCTCTTAATCGACGAAAACGGGAACCTAAAAGTCTCGGATTTCGGGTTGAGCGCAGTGGAGGATCAGATCCGACCCGACGGGTTGCTCCACACTGTTTGTGGGACCCCTACCTACGTGGCACCTGAGATTCTCGCGAAGAGAGGTTACGATGGTGAAAAAGTTGACGTCTGGTCATGCGGCGTCGTTTTGTACGCTCTCACCGCTGGGTATTTACCCTTCAATGACTACAATATTACGATCCTGTACAGAAAAATTTACCGCGGTCAATTTCGCTGCCCAAAATGGACGTCCAATGATCTGAGAAACCTCTTATCACGTTTGTTGGATCCGAATCCACAAACGAGGATAACGGTAGATGAGATTCTCCAAGACACGTGGTTCAAAACGGGTGGATACCGGCCCGACCGGGTTTTACTTAAGCAACCCGAGTGGGAGGAGGCTCGAACCGGGTTCAAGTCTTTGAACGCGTTTGATTTAATATCGTTTTCAAGCGGGTTGGACATGTCGGGTTTGTTTTCTGACCCGAGTGTGTTGGATACCGTGGAACGGGTCGTTTCAGGGGAGGAACCGGAGAGGATCATGGAGAAGGTGGAGGAGGTAGCGAACGGTGCAAGATTTACGGTGACGAGGAAGGGGAATGGAGGTGGGGCCAAGTTGGAAGGGCAGGATGGTAATTTGATTGCTCTCGTTGTGGTTTACCGGTTAACGGATGAGCTTGCGGTAGTTGAAGTGAAGAGTAATGAATGTGGCGCACAGTTTTGTAAAGATAAATTGTGCCCTCAACTTCTTGAATTAGCTCATAAACAGATAGCGCCGGTCTTCCGGTGACTTCTTATTTGATTTATCAAATTGCAATCAATTTTGGTATCTATCTTTTTTAGGGTGCGAATATCTTAATCGAATCTATTTATTGTTGAGTATATTTATAAATGTTAACTTAGAAATCGAACTACGGCAGCATCAGACCAAATTTAAGATTTGGTAGTGATGTATCTTCTATCAGCATTGAATTTTATCTCATTTTTTTCACAGACAAGCTTCTAACAACCTATATATATATATATATATATATATATATATATATATATGGAGAGAGATCATTTGACTCGAGAGTAAGACTTATAAGTCTTACTCTCCATCCTAACCGTTGATTTTCGTCTATCCAACGGTTATAATTTAGGAAGTTATATTAATTAATTAATTATTAATTATACTATTAATGACAACCGTTGATTTCTGTCCATCAACGGCTGGGATTTGGAGTAAGACTTAAAAGTCTTACTCTGGAGTCAAAAGAACCCTCCCCTATATATATATATATATATATATATATATATATATATATATATATATATATAGTAAACACCCTTTTTAGTCTCTGGCAATATCTACGAAGTCCTTTTCAGTCTCTGGCAATAAAAAAGGATCAAATTGGTCTCTGAAAGTACAAGAAAAGGGTCACTCTACATATTTGGGAGTTGACATAAGGACTAATATGACCCTTTTTTGTAATTTCAGGGACCAATTTGATCCTTTTTTATTTTCAGCAGGGACTAAAAAGAGTGTTTACTCTATATATATATATATATATATATATAGGGTTTGGTATTTGTCATTTTAAATGATATAAGTTATGTCATTTTAGGAGAGAGATAGACACAGAAACATGAAAATCATGGGAGAGAAAAAGTGAATGATTTTTTTTAATTTAAAATTGAAATAAATTTTTTTTCTTGTCTGTCTCTCTCTTAAAAGGACAGAGTGTTATGTGATTTAAAATGACAAATATTTTTTTCACACACATATATATATATATATATGGAAAAATGTTTGTCATTTTAAATAACATAATGTTATGTCATTTTAAGAGAGATATAGACATAAAATATAATTTTTTATTTAAAATTTAAATTAAAAAAAATCACTCACTCTCTCCCCATGATTTTCACTCTTTGTGTCTATTTCTCTTCTAAAATGACATAATTTATATCATTTAAAATGACAAACACCAAACGCATATATATATATATATATATGGGTTCGCTTTTTCTAAAGTCAATGTAGATAACTTATCTACATTGAGCTCAAAACAACATCGATTCAAGGCGGAAATCAAGGTATTTTTATAATTATAATTTATTTCAAGGTTATAATAGTCTTTTTTATTATAATTTTTTAACTCAAAACGACGTCGTTTTGAAAGTGAATGTAGATAACTTATCTACATTCACTTTAGAAACATTAAAGCATATATATATATATATATATATATATATATATATATATATATATATATATATATATATAGGGTAAAATTAAGATTTATCTTCAAAGATTTGCCTTATTTAAACTGAAGAGATCAATATTTGCTAGGCTAGCTACAAGAGTATTTGTTTTTTTTTTTTTTGGTGTGCGTGTGTGGGGGGTTTATATTCTTATTCTACCTACTTGTTGAGAGTGCTTATCATCTAATCCACTTAAGTGAATTGTTTGTAAATCTCCAAACATATGATTATGAATACTGAAGGAAGAGAGTTATCGCACATGTAAGTATACATGATCAAGAAGTATTAGTGTGTGAGTATGAGTTTATATAAGGGTTTTATGTTTATTATGTAACATAACACAACTTTACTTTTCTACACACACATTAGAGAGGTGGGATCCACATGTTTTTCTTTCTCTTTCATCATTCCACTTTCTCTCTCACTTTTGTTGTGTGTTGAAAACAAAATTTAAGTTATGTAACATAACATTAATAAAACCTTTTATATAATAATGTATTCAATGAAGTTTCTCACGATCAAATGAAGTATCATGAACTAAGAGAAGAAAAGCAATTGAACTAAGTATAAAATTGATATGCTGCAAAAATTAAATTACTGATTCATAGAGAAAAGGTTTTATTGATTAATGAAGCACCAGATCTGAACTACTTTTAAATATCTTATTTTTTATTAAAATTTTCAAAATCCACTACAATATCTTTATCAACTAACTAATTCACTATAGCGGTTCTGCACTTTCCTGTGACAAAATGCTAATTTGATCATGAAATGCATTATTCCTAATGACATTCACTCTCAAATGTAATGAACGTCCTAGATATAAGTTATCTGTGATTGATTATTCGGATCAAATTTCGATAGGAATGTGTTCTGACGAAAATTTTGACGGAAATTATTTCGAGGGAAATGTTTCATTTGAAACTTTCGACGAAAATTAGATTCTCTAAAGAATTTTGACTAAATATTTTTTTCGTCAAAATGTTTTTTTTGTCAAAAAAATTTACGGAATTTTTTTATAGAAATGTGTTTCGTTGAAAATTTTGATGGAAAAACTTGACGAAAATATTTAGTTGAAAATTTTCGATGGAAATGTGTTTCGCTAAAACTTTCGATGAAAATTTTTTTTTGTCTAAAAATTTAACGAAAATTTTTTCGTCGAAATTTGAAATCTGTAAAAAATTTCGATGAATTTTTTTGCCGTCAAAATTTTTTGATGACGAAAATGTTTCCGTCGAAAACTTTTGCCGAAATTTAAAATCTGTAAAGAATTTTGATAAAATTTTTTGCCGTCGATATTTGTTGCCGTCAAAATTTTTTGATGACGAAAATGTTTCTGTCGAAAACTTTCGCCAAAATTTGAAATCTGTAAAGAATTTTGATGAATTTTTTTGCCGTCAAGATTTTTTAATGACGAAAATATTTCCGTTCAAAACTTTCGCGAAATTTGAAATCTGTAAAGAATTTTAATGAAATTTTTTGCCGTCGAAATTTTTTGATGGAAATGTGTTTCGTCGAAATTTTCAATGGAAATTGTTTTGAGGAAAATGTTTCATTTGAAACATTCGACGAAATTTAGATTCTCTAAAGAATTTAGACAAAATATTTTTTCTGTCAAAATTTCTTATCGAAATATTTTTGTCAAAAAATTTTACGAATTTTTTTTACAGAAATGTGTTCTGTTGAAAATTTTGATGGATATATTCTTTATCAAAAAACTTGACGAAAATATTTAGTCGAAAATTTTTTATAGAAATGTGTTTCGCTAAAAATTTCGATGAATTTTTTTTTTGTCAAAAAGTTTAACGAAAATGTTTTCGTCGAAAACTTTCGCCGAAATTTGAAATCTGTAAAGAATTTTGATGAAATTTTTTTCCGTCAAAGAATTTCGATGAAAATGTGTTTCATCGAAAGTTTTTATGAATATATTTTTTTGTGAAATATTTTAACGAAATTTAGATTCTGTAAAAAAATTTGACGGAATATTTGTCAAATATTCCGTCAAATTTTTTTAACGATATGTTTTAGTCACAAATTTTAATGAAAATATTTTTCGTCAAAAATTTTTGCGAAATTTTTTTTGAAAATATTTTCCATAAAAAAATTTGACGTAATTGTTTTACGTTAAAACTTTTCTTTTAATGTAATTGTGATTTTTTTTCACATAATGGGTATGGGTCAAGTTTTGGGTCAGTGGGGCAATATTAAAACGAGTCAGGTCTAAAACTGACCCAAATAAAAGTGGGTCAGTATTTAAACCAGTTCAAAAAAATATGGGTATTTATGGGTCGGGTCAAGGTCGGATCAATGGCAGGGCAAGTTAATCAGTTTTTTTGCACACCCCTAATTATTCCTAATCAAGCCAACACAGTGCTCAAGGTGATTTCAGATGTTGTTTTCCAACAATCAATCCTCAATTTCCTCATTCCAATTGGCCAAATAAG
Organism: Gastrolobium bilobum; assembly: GCF_033153095.1. Taxonomy (NCBI): domain Eukaryota; kingdom Viridiplantae; phylum Streptophyta; class Magnoliopsida; order Fabales; family Fabaceae; genus Gastrolobium; species Gastrolobium bilobum. The sequence continues at coordinate 288,185 of NW_026897921.1, read as the reverse complement.
AAGATAAATGTTCTTCAAACAATCCTTGAACAAATTGATAAAGGGTCATAACAAGATTCAGACTCAATTATAAGGTATTTGTGAGTGCATTCAGATATGGATCAAAAGTTTAGCTTTCCATAGATTTACGGTACAAATTCACAAACTGAATCAAACATTCCATTATATTACTCAAATTCAATGGTTACAAAAACTGAAAAGTAAAATTAAGATGAAGAGAAGTTGAATCTACTATAAGAACTTCAATCAGAAGTTTCTTCGGGGACGTTTGGTTGAGGAGAAATTTTTTGAATACTAGGGAAATGGTTGAAAAGTGAGTTTGGTAAGAAAATGTAAAAAAAGTTATCTGGTTGATCGAAATATTACCAGGGAAATTTATTTAAATTTGCAAAATCTATGTTAGAGAGAAACTTCGCACCTGTTTTTTCACTTCCTCAGTTATCTCAAAATACCACATCTCAAATGGCATTCTGTAACAGTGAATTTCATCCAAAAATCAACGCAAAAGTCATTTCTTCATCTATCCTATTTGTCTAGTATTTTTTTCAAAAACCTGAACTAAACGTGATATTTTCCAATATCCACTTACACTTTCCCATCAATCCCAAAATAAATCTTCTACCAAACACTACCTTCAAGCTTTCCAATTAGAAAAGTTGCACAAAGGAAGAGGAAGAAGGAAGAAAGTTGTAGAGAGTAGGTTCTGATTATTGGGAAACTGAAATTTTTAAAATTTTAAATTTTTAGATATTATCGTAAACTGAATGTAAAAATCATATTTTAAAAATTGAGATTTTCAGACAAATAAAAATTTCTTATGTACCAAATGCTTCCTAAAAACTAAGAAATAACTGTTTCTCTCTCTAGCTACAGTAAATTCAAAAAGTAGTTGAAATGTAAAAAATGATAAAAAGCCCTTGACCGCTTCTAATCCTATTTATAGCATCAGTCTTCTATTCAAATTTCAAAGTTTCACCAAATAAGAGGGCAAAAATTTCGTACTAGTGTTAATTTGTAAAAGTATCTCCACGCTGAAACACATCCGTAAATATTGACGAGAGTAGAGCAGTCAAACACGTAGGGTTGACTGACGTGACCAGTCCCGCCACATACATCGACGTGATCAGCAGCCACATAGGATCCAATTCACGTGTCTGCATGAATCCCGCCATTTGGTCTGACTCATTTGAGTCCCCGCCATATCAATTGGCGAGACTATTGCAATAAATCAATACCCATTGAAAAGAAGGGCGATCATGATATATTTATCAATTCCAACTCTCACCCACTTTTTTCAAGTCTGTCTTCAAACAAATTAAAAAAAAAGAAAAAAGAAAAAGAGTAATCCATGCAACAACTCTGAAAAACAATTTAACACGCCAGAGACCAAACCAAACCAAACAAAATTATAAAAAAATTGGTACTTACCCAAAGGTGGCTTTCTGTTATTGGACGAGGATCGCCAATGACCCTCACCTTGTTTTTTTCTCCAATTAGCCATGCCCCAGATGAAAAAGGGTAAGACCCAGAAGAAGAAATTTGAAAACTTTGCTTGCAAGCAGTGCAGAGCCACAAAAGAAGAAATTTTTTTCCAAACTTTGGCGGATTCCAGGAATTCCCTCAACAGAAAGAGAGAGAGAGAGAGAGAGACAGACAGGTGTATATTATTGTACAGGGACACAAAGATATAAACAAAAAAACGATGGTGTGAAAAAGTAAGAAGAAGAAGAGAATGAAATTAAGGAGTTTAAAGAAGTAGCATGATGATGATGATGTCCTCAGTATTACTATTGCATAGTCTCGCCAATTGATATGGCGGGACTCAAATGAGTCAGACCAAATGGCGGGATTCATGCAGACACGTGAGTTGGATCCTACGTGGCTGCTGATCACGTCGATGTATGTGGCGGGACTGGTCACGTCAGTCAACCCTACGTGTTTGACTGCTCTACTCTCGTCAATCTTTACGGATGTGTTTCAGCGTGGAGATACTTTTGCAAATTAACACTAGTACGGAATTTTTGCCCAAATAAGAGTTATGCTACACTCGATATGGTCCCACAGCCCCTTTAACTTTTCACGTCAGCATCTTTTCTCTTTTCTTTTTAGACATCAACCTGCAAAAATACAAAAGAGAAATATTATTTTAATTCCAAAAGTCCAATCAATGCTAATTTTTTATGTTACCTATCTTTTAATTAAACATTCCTTCAATTAGTGCAATTAAAAGCACATTTTTCCTGCCATTATCAATAAGGTAAAGTCATAATTAGACTCAAAACATCAATTATTCACATTAAAACACTTATCTAAAATTCCCTAACATGAATAATTATATATATTCCAGTTACTAACTATAACATAACCGTTAGTATTTTTGTACTAATTTTTATATATTTTAAAAATATTTCAACTTATTATATTATGCTTAGTTAATTTAAAATGAAATAGCAATATATAAATTAAACACTTGTGTTTCTAAATAAATTAAATTATAAAAAAATAATAAAATTCATTAAATTTTGACTGAATATCTTTTTTGGTCTTCAACAAATTTCACGATACCCATTTTAGTCTCTAGAAAATAAAAAGCTATTCGTGGTCGCTAAGAAATTCAAAATGGACAAATTTAGTTGAAATCGTGGTCCCTCGCAAATTCAAAAAAAACTCACATTAGTCCCTCAAAATGACTAACGTAAGTCCACTTTGAATTTCTTAGGCACCACAAATAACCTTTTTATTTGTTAGGGATTAAAGCGGACATCGTCAAATTTGCTGAGGGAAAAGGGTATTTATTCTTAATTTTTCTATTTATATTATATTTTTTCTATTTGTTCACTTAATTATCTTCTTTGAGTTATTTGCAAATTTTCTCTCTACATCTTGTTTGAAATTTATTTATTTTTATACACATTTATCTGTGTAAGCTATTGAGAGTATGGTAATCATAAGGGTTTAATTAATTTTAATTAGGGGTTATAATTTATAAGAAAATGAAAGATAGATACATAATCAACAATCATAGATTCAAGTAATAAAAATTTTTCTCCCCAAGAGATCTCGAGTCTGAGTTTTGAAAATGGAAAAATAATTTTAAGAAAGTCGCTCCTATAATAAATTCGACAATATTTGAACTGTGTTAGTTAGATAATCAATTAACCAATGAAAATATTAAAAAAAACAAACAAATACATACATGTATGCGTGTTAACTCGTAAATACAGCAAGGAAATTAAACGAGAAATTAATGAGGAAGCTTTCAGCATTCTCAAAAAGAATTTAGTAGAAAGAACCTAAGAAAAATTAAATAAAGGAAAATTACATCAATTCAAAATGGATTGTAGTGCAAATACGACAATAATTTATTTGTTTTATAAGGGAGAAAAATGAAAGAAATCGAAGTTAGGCAAGGCTGCGCACTAAACTGTAAAAAGTGAAGTCAAGATTCGAGATTACACCAGAAATGGTAACAAGGTGACGGTGGATTCTATCATCAGAAATCAATCATTCTTATTGACAACGACAGTTGTGATGTATAAAAGAAAAGGGTCCACTTGCATCATATTCTATGTGTTAATTGTCTTTATTTCCTTGTCTTGATTCATATAAATAAATAAGTAGTGCTTGGTTAGATGTTAAACTTCAATTTGATGCAATTGAAAAATAAATCTACAACAAGTATTTATTATTTATTAAAACCACTTATTAAAAGTATATTAAATATTTGTTATTTTTTGAAATATTAAATATTTATAAATTTTTGAAATATCAAATATTTTTATTTAATAAATTTTATTTACTTTTAACTTGTGCCGGACACAAATTAATAAAACCAATAGAATAATAAGGTGATGGAAACTGACACAGTACCAAACTCTCACGATTCACGAACTTGATGATGTAGAGCCTGGGCTTTCAATTTCAACCGTCAACAGGTGGGTCTGCCTTTGGAAAATTTCTCAATTGCAGCGGGAGTATTTATTTGGGTACTTTTTTAAAAAAAATGAAAAAAATTCTATTTGAATTTAATTTTTAATTTTTAATTTCATTTAAGTTGATTTTTTTTTTCAATTTAGATAGAAAATAAATACATCCGTTGCATCCAAAATCTGTTCCTGTTTTTGGCTTCTTAAGGATTTGGTTTTAATATTATAAGATTTTTATTATTTTTTAAGATGGGATGCAAAAGTAAAAGATTTTTATTATTTTTTAAGATGGGATGCAAAAGTAAAAGATTTGTCCTATATATATATAATCACTGGAACTATATGTAGGTACGAATGAATCGAGTGGTCCATTTGGAATTTATGGGACGCGACCAATGTATCACGTTTTTAAAAAAAAAATTGCCTTACAAGCCATGTGATTAAAACAATTTTTTTTAGGAAATATTATTCTCCTTTCACATAAAGTAACTTATCTCATTTTCTCTCACTTCGATTTTCACACCCTACTCTTTTTTTTTCTTACAATGATGAGACCCACTCATTTTCTCTCTACCACGTAAGATAACTATCTTATGTGGAAGGAGATTAATAAAACCTTTTTTTTTGTAATATTAAAACAAATTTTTAGACTCACACACATTCAATTTCGCTACAACTGATAATAAGTTTAGTTAGGCTCTGTAGCACGTTGTCCGAGGTCACCAAACTCATTATTAGTGATAGCATTATGGTGATCAAAGCAATCAATCATTCTTTGTAAAAGTGTGTTATATGTTACAAAATCAGAGGCTACTAAACTCGTTATCACTGACAGCGACTTTTGTAGCCTATGATTTCGTGACACGTGACATAAAATTCTGAAAATTTTATCATAAAATTTCTAAAGATAATAATTTTTGACTATAATATCCAAATCAAGTATTTTTTTATTTCACATAACTTTTTGATATTTACGTGCTTATAAAAAAATGCTTTTTGTGAATAACATTGTTTACTTTTTTTATTTTTACTTTTCAACAATAAAAAATAATTCTTCCAATGCATAAATCTAAAAAAATTATATGAAATTAAAAAAATTCTGATCCGATACAAGAACCAGAAGTTATGAGTTTCTGAAAATAAGTTACCTTACCGTTAGCGTCAACATGCCACGTAAGGGTGTGCAAAATAACTAAAAAACTGAATCGAACCTTGAACTGAACCGAACCGCCTTTAAAATAACCGGTTTTTAAAAATCAGTTCATGAACCGAATCGATTTTTAAAGAACCAATTCATGAACCGAACCGATTTTTAGAACCAGTTTAAGAACCGAACCGTTTCCAAACCGAACCGTTTTCAAATCGAACCAAATTGATTTTTATAATTTTATTTTTTAAATTTTTATTTTTTTTCTTTTCGAAATAGGATCGACCCGAATCGAATCACTTCCGAACCAAATCAAGTTTGAACCGAACCGAATCGAATCATTTAAATCAATTCGATTCGATTCGACCCATACACATCTCTACTGCCACGGATAACAAGTTTGAAACTAGTTTGGCCCGCTAATGAAAACATGACAACCAATCAAAATAGGAACTTGTGTTTAGGGCTTCTCTGTATTCGCAACCCGTGTGGGGTAGCTTTTACCTCTCCGTTTCCACACTCCTCCCTCTAGCGGTCTTCTTGTTCCCGTAAGCCCTTTTCTCTCAAAGCTATATTTTTCCTTTTCAACAACGCAACAACGTTGTATTTCAATCACTTTTCAAATATTCAAATGAAAATCCTTTTAATTTGTTTTTATCTAGGTACACTTAGGGGGTGTCTGTTACTCAGATTATATTGAAATTCCTTGGAAAGTTTCATATGGAAAATTAAAATGTTATGTTTGGTTGCAACAAATGCAAATCTTTTCCTGGTAAAAAACTTGCCTGATTTTTGTTGCTATGTGTAAATTGTTGTACGGTTATGTTGTTAGAAAACCCAAAGTTTAGGTGGGATAATTTTTTGCATGGAAAAGTAAAAAGCAACTAAAATAATATTGACCAAATTAACCCTACTTTTTGTGTACTAATTTTGAAAAAAAAGTAAAAGTGGGGTTATGTTTGTAAAATAACCTACATTCCTACTACTATTTCACAGTCAACCAAACATCAATTCATTAAACTTAATCAAATATTCCTAGGATAAATTTTGATCAACCAAACACATTTTTGTAACTTATCCGAAATAAAATATTTCCAATCACATTTCGGCAAAATTATTTTCTCAGTAAATTTTTTTTTTCTCCATAAACCAAACTCCCCCTTAAAGGAATCATAATTCAATCTGTTTGAGAAGAAAGTTTACATTTTTATATTTTGGGTTTCTCTCTCTCTCTCTGCGTTAATTGAGATTTGAAATGCCGTGGAAAAAGGTTTGAGTGGGAAGAATATACATTGGTAGTTAGAGTGTTTGAAGGTTTAAGGCAAAGTGAAGAACGCCCCTGTCCCTTGCTGAGTTATTGCATTGTGACACTCGCAACTTCTTCTACATCAAAATTAATGTGTTTGTTTAAATTTATTTCCCACGACATAATAAATATTAAATCCTTAAACCATAGTGTAATTTGCCGAGACCATTTACGCTTCTAATTAGAACTCTTCAAGTAGATCGAATGATAGAGGTAAAGGTCAAAAGCATAACATCCTATTATGTAAAGAACGCGGGGAAAAAATGCAGCAGCTGTAAATTAACGAAAGGAAACTGCATAGATTTATAGAAGATGTTAATTATGAAAATCGTATTTGCTAATTAGCAAGCACTATAAAAAGTCAAAAACAACAAATAATGGAGGAAATATTTGGAGAACGTAGACTAATTGAGATTAGTAATTACCAGGTTATTTGTTTATGAGTTTCAATTTTCTCACTAGTTAAACACATTTTATGTAGAGTTCATATCTATTAAAAATAAAAAATATTGTTGCATAAAAATTGAAGGATCGTTAATAAAAAAATAATTCTCTTATTATATGAGAAAATTATTAATTAACTAAAGTTTAGCTCGTGTAGACGTGTACAGCACAATGATGGCATCTTTTGTATGTAATAAAGCTAAAGCAGACAAACATTCGCAGATTCTTTCCAAATTCCAATATCTGTTTTTATTTATTTATTTGTTTACACAACGAAATAAAACTCCATATTAGCAATCTGTCCCAATCAATTGATTTTTTTATTTAGTTTTTATTTAGTTTTTCTTCATCAATCACAAATGCGCCACTTTATGTATATCTCTCTTATATCTGTTTTGTTAACAATTACGCATCGAATATTCGAATCTGAGCCAAAAAGATAAAAATGAAATTCTTAAATAAATAGTCTATTATAAACACCAACTCCATTATGATTATATATATAAAAGCATTTTTTAAAATAAATATATTTTTAATTTAATTTAAATAAATTTATACAGATTATACGTATAAAAGCATTTTAAAAAATATTTTTAATGCATATTGTGCATATTTAAGAGTCTTCCACACAAAGAATCTTTCACGCATTAATAAACATAAAATATAGAAGCCAATTATTGGATTAGTTGAAAGTAAGGGTGTGCATGAGTTAGGTCCGGTCAGATTTTTGTGCCGACTCGATTCAACTTAGTTTTTATAGGTCAGATATTTTGACCCAACCCACTTTAATTTGATCCAAGTCAGGTCTGACTTGGTTTGAATTTTTTTGAACTAGTTCAGAATCGGGTCGGATCTGACCTGACTTAGTTTCTGAAGTGGGTCTGACTTGGTTTCTGAAGTGGGTCATATCCGACCTGACCCGTTTTTGACTTGGTTCCAAAACATGTTTTTAATTTGATTTTTTTTATAGTTATGATTTATTTTTAAAACTCATGTAATTTAATTATTTATTTGTTTTAAAATATATAAATTTTATAATAAATTTGATATTTGTTGAATAAATAAAGGAATGTAATTTTAAGCTGCTGCACATGTGAAGCAAAATTAATGAAAAGTAATGGATGAGAGAACGCTCTTCCCATTTTAAGATGACAAATCACTAATTGTAACAATACTAAAAAAGCTCTTATTTTCGATGAAATTTTTACGTTGCAAACGACAAAAATTTCGTCACGAAATTATTTTTTCGTCGAAATACTTTTGTCGAAAAGCAACGTAATTTTTTCTCTAATGAAAATTTTTACAAAAATAAATTTTCTATCGAAATTTAGTTTCCGTCAAAAGTTTTGACAAAAATGATTTCCTCCATCAAATGTTGTAAACGAAAAAAGAATTCCGTCAAAAATTTTGACAGAATGTTTTTCGTTCAAAATTTCGATGGAAATGTGTTCTGACGAAAATTTCGACGGAAATTGTTTTCAAGAAAATGTTTCATTCGAAACTTTCGACGAAATTTAGATTCTCAGAACAATTTTAATAGAATATTTTTTCTGTCAAAATTTTTTATCGAAATATTTTTCTCAAAAATTTTTACGAAAATTTTTGACAGAAATATGTTTCGTTGAAAATTGTGATGAAAATGTTTTTTATCAAAAATCTTGACGAAAATATTTAGTCGAAAATTTTCGATGGAAATGTGTTTCGCTAAAAATTTCGATGAAATTTTTTTTGTCAAAAATTTTAACGAAAATGTTTCCGTCGAAAACTTTCGCCAAAATTTGAATTCTGTAAAGAATTTTGATGAATTCTTTTTCTGTCACAAAATTTCGATAAAAATGTGTTTCGTCGAAATTTTTGATGAATATGTTTTTTTGTTAAATATTTTGAGGAAATTTAGATTCCGTAAAAAAATTTGACAAACAAAATTTTTCGTCAAATTTTTTTACAGAAATGTTTTTAGTCACAAATTTCTGTGAAAAATTTTGATGGAAATATTTTTCGTAAAAAATTTTGACGTACTTGTTTTACGTTAAAACTTTTCTTTTAACGTAATATTATTTTTTTCACATAATGGGTGTGGGACAAGTTTTGGGTGAATGGGTCATTATTAAAACAAATCAGGTCAAAAACTGACCCAAATAAAAATGGGTTAGTATTTAAAATCAGTTCAAAAAAATAGGTATTTATGGGTCAGGTCAAGGTCAGATCAAGGGCAGGGCAAGTAAACTAACTTTTTTGCACACCCTTAGTTGAAAGGCTCTTTCAACCCAATGATGGAGTTTAGTTTGATGAAAGGGAGTTGAGTGGATGGGGAAGGATTTGGGTTCGATCTTCATCAATGTTACTTTGGGAAGGGGCATAAAATCTTAATTTTTGATCTGCCCTATATTTGGGATTACTCTTATAGCCGGCTCAAAGAGCGGAAGCTAGTAGGTAGGGGTGTGCATGTAACGGTTCATATCCGGTTTTAAAAAAAACCGAACCGAACTGACTTTAAACGGTTTGGTTTTCAAACCAAACCGGTTTTCTTCTTTTAAAACTGGTTTTTAATCTGGTTTTAATACAAAATTGGTTTTTCAATCAAAACTGGTTATGAACCATAAACCGGTTATCAAGTTCAAAACCAATTTTTTAACAAATTCAAAATCGATTTTTAATGAATTGTGCTATTTTTATAAGTAGTCGTTTGTTTCTCCCGATTATAGGTAGTTAACCAACTATTTTTTGCAAGAATTTTAATTATTTTGGAACTCTTCGGACGAAATGATTCTTATAGAAATTGTTTCACGTTGTTTTGAGAGTGATTGGTAGAAGAACAATTGAATTATTTTAAAATTAAAAAAAAATTCTCTTCGTTCTCTCAAGATTTATGTTACTAAAAGTTTTATTTGAACTAATGGAGGAAGGTATAGGTAGGGGTGTTCAAAATGTCCAAAAGAACTAAACCAATCCATAATCAAATTGCTCCACATTTTAAAAACCGGTTATTTTTAAAAATCAATTTCATATGAAACTGTATTTTATTTTTACAAACTGGTTATTTACCAAACCATAAAAATAATTGGTTATCCATAACCAAACTGCTCTACAATTATAGAACAAATAAGAAAATCTGTTGTGAGTTATCCTTTTAACGGCGCTGATTCATCACCTTAAACATCTCAGAGACGTTAAGCCAATTGATTAATTTTGTTGCCCTTTTCGTTATGATTTTTTAACTTCATCTTTGTCATTTCAAAGCCTTCGCCTTGTCAAGTTGTGAGTTTACCCAGAGGTCTGTATGCGGTTTTTTTTTTTAGAAAAAAAGTTGTTACATTACATAAAAAATGCTTTCTTAGGATGCGACATTTCGATTTATGAGTAATTTTTTTAAAATAAATGTTTTCTATTTGAGCTGCTTAACTTTTACTGCTAGTTTATTGTTTGGAAGTTTGAGTCAATTGACTAATATAATAGGCATGATAAAAGGTAATACTTATTTATTTTTTAATTTTAGAGCAGTTTGGTTATGGAGAACCATGGATAACCAATTATTTTTATGGTTTGGTAAATAATCAGTTTATAAAATAAAATGCAGTTTTATATGAAATCGATTTTAAAAATAACCGATTTTTAAAGTGTGGAACAGTTTGGTTATGGATTGGTTTGGTTCTTTTAGACATTTGAACACCTCTACTAGTGGGGATAACCGAGAGAGCCTATTCGCCTCAAAGAGGTAATTAGGATTGATATAAAAAACTGTCTTTCATGTACAAATCCTCTGTTTCGGGTTCAACTTGTTGGGCTTCCTCCTTAATGCTAAGCACAAAACCCTAAACCTTTTCCTTCCCATATAAATACATTAGTTGTGGGATGGAGGTAGGTTAGAAAAAGAAAAAGAAAAAAAAGATTGAATTGTGAGATTTGAGGGTTTTGAGTCTCTAAGCTTTGATTTTGAGAGCACCTTTAAGGAGAAGCTTGAGTGTTATACCTCCTTAGGAAAGTTTGAGAAAAAACCACCATTGTCGGTCAGGTTTGAGTGTACCACCATTGTTGGTGATGCTTGATCTTTTGTAACCCATTATTTTCATAGTGGAAGTTTGATTCTGGAATAGTGTCCCGTGGATATTTTACTTCTTCACATTGGAAAAGATTTTTCCACATCAAAATATGTTGTGTTCTTCTCTCTCTCTCTCTCCTCTGTGTTTTTTGTTTTTCCGCTGCGCAGACCGACTTATTGATACAGGCAGACCTCTGATTGAAGAGACGAGCTCCTAGCTTGACATTTGACTTTCGCAAAAGCTTCTTAGCTGAGATTGAGGGAACCAAGTTCCCAACATAACCCGGATCTCTTCTTAGGCCGACGTATGAACCCCTTCGACTGACTTGCTCCTAATACCCAACTTATGACTTAACCTGTTAGCCCGGATCGTGGGTACGATCCCCTCTCTCCTACGTAACTGCCATAACCACCTTCGGAGGAATTGCTTCAGATCCCCGATCCTCCTCTATAACTGCTCAGGACAACCACTATAAATATAAATATGTCTATAGTACTAAAGTAAGTGACTCAACTACATTGCATTCACTATTCCTACCAAGCCTGTACATTCGCCATTCTATACACTTAAACATATATGCTATTGTTACTAGATCACATATAACCTAGTCTATTTCAAATACGTATCCTATTGTCCTATACCGTAGTTGATGTTCACTATGAACATCCTTGATCCAAACAATGATGTTAGCGCTACTTGTCGATTAAGTGTGAACTCATGGATGTGACAAAAAAGGAAAATAGATCTTTTGTTGTTCTTTGATATCGTGCAATTGCTACTATAAATATATACAGTCTTGTTAATAAGATAAGAGAAGCCATTCCTCGAGGAATAATTTGATGAGGCTTGGATGCCCATGATTGATATAATATAGCACCTTCTGATTCATTTAATCGATGATTTGTGAAAAATAAAGAAATAAAAAGTTTGTGTTAACATTTATATTAATATGATTTAATTTGACAAGTGTCTCACTTTGTTTGAGTGCTAAAGATATTTGTACACTAAAAAGGTTACACTATTTTCACCAAAGACTCATAGCTCAGTTGGTAGCAGTGGAAGCTGAGTAGTGGAAAGAAAAGAGTTTGATCCCCATATGTCATCTTTGGGAGGAGCTTAAATATCTTTATCTCTGACCCGCTCTGCCCTTTGGATTAGTCTTATAGCCGGCTCGAAGATTCGAAACTTGTAAGGATACTGGGGGGAGCCGACTCGCCTCAAATAGATAATTAGGGTCGGGTAACTCCAAAAAAAAAAAATTACACTATTTTTACATTTTGCATTTCATGAAAAAGAGAAAAAAATATTATAACAATTTTTTTATTTTATTATTTAAAATATAAGAATAGTACACTATTTTGGTGTATGAATATTATTTCTATTTTAGCGTGCTGCACGATCCAAATTCAGGTCCAACTTATGATATCACTTAGGGAACGGGATGGACACCTATAAATAGGGAATATCAATACCAATTGAGTTAGTTTTTTATAATGGAGAAGAGCGAATCCTAATTTGGTGACAGAAGCACATCTTTCATGCTTTGGAGCATTGGAGCGGGTTGATTTCAAGAACACATTGGGAGCTTTGAGTATTCACAACGCCATCACACCAATGGAGTTTGGGGAACCTTTATTTCCTTCTCTTGTCTTTGAATTCGCTATGCTAGGCTAGATATTTATGTAGTTAGGGATAGATGGAACCCAATTGAATTATTATTTTATTGAATTAAATTGTCTCTGTAATTTTTCCTTTTTCATAATTGTTTGAATTTATCTTTGTTTAATGCTTTCTATGAGTTTGCTCCTTATAGATTGATCTAGGAGAATTGTATGACAATAAGAATGTTGGTGCATGAACCCTGATAAGTTCATCATAATCCTTGTGATATAGGAATAGACATAGGACAATTATGTAATCTTTAGATTCTTGAACTTAATGCATATGTTTCTCGAGGAATAACCATAGAACTATGATTCTTTCAAAATCACATAGAATTAGAGTAACAAGTGATTGAGTCTTAATTGAATTAGAGGAATTGATTGACATTATATTAAAGGAAGTTACTTGATTATTTAATTCATAACATAAGAAGGATATTGAGGAAAATCGAAACTCTAACTACACTTTTTCTTGATTATCAAAACCAACTTCTTTTTAATTGTTTGTTTTAATTTTGAATTCTTATGCGTTTGATTCATCTTAGTTTTAATTCAAAGTTCTCATAATCCTTGTCCAAATAAAGTGCGAATAGTGAACTAATACTTGAAATCTAATCCTCGTGAGAACGATCTCTTACTCACGTATAATTTTATTACTTTTATGAGCGGTGCACTTGCCGATGTCACAAGACAACTTACAAATAAACTACTAAGGTATCTTTTAAGGTAATACACATATGGGAAAAATATATTTGCTTTGATGCATAATTTTTTTTTTCTACCACATCCACATAAAGGAGAGAGGGTTCTATTCAAAGAAAAGAAAAGAAAAAACTATGGGACCCATTCACCTTTATGTGAGTGTGACAGGAAATTTTTCTATGATAAAAATAGAAATATCAAACCATACACATACATTCTACATGTGAGCAAGTTTAAAAATTAATTAAAAATAATAAAAAGTTTGATGTATTTAATATGTATCGAGCTTTATCTGCAAAAGAATTTGGTTAAATTTAAATGGTTATATTATTATAAGAAATCATTAATATAAAAATTATGTAAATATTGTTCTTTTTTCTACTTATACGGGTATGTGTTTCTTTTTCGAAACTGTATCGCATAATTTGGGCCTAGATGCTAGATCACTTGGATGCGGTTCTCCAGCAATTGAGCCCATGGCAAGACAAAACTTATTGGGTCCAAAACTTGTCTAGGTAATAACTATTCTAAGTTAAAACATCTAGACCTACCTTAGTCTAATTCTCAGATATGCAAAAGGAGAAACTGAAATATTCATGCTCTATTTTAACCCATACAAAAAAGAAGTACTTTTGCAGCCTTTTGCTGATTGAGAAATGCAGGACAATATGGATTTATAAGATTTTAAAAAATTATATGAATTTTTAGCAAATATTCAAAATTACAAGAGTCAATAAAAATAAATAACAAAGAAATGCAATGATGTTAATAAAAAAAAGTAAACTTAACAACGGGTTGAAAATTATCTCAAAAATTACTAAACAACAACTCTCCACATATCAATAAAATCTAATATAATTTTCTCAATGAGTTTAAGTTTGAGTTTGAGTTTGATTTGCGAAAATAATAATCATATATCAATGGTTAACTTCCAAGTTAAATATTAATTAATGAGTTTGATTTGTGAAAATAATAACCATTGATTGACGGAAATCAACGATTAAAATATGGTTGTAAACAAAAATAGGTTGTATGTATAATATTCCCCATAAAAAAATAACAAAGAAATGCCATGAAATTAATAAAAAAAAGTAAAACCTAATATAATTTTCTCAATCAGTAAAACATAATATAATTTTTAACAAACATTCAAAATTACTAAACAACAGATTTTCACATATCTAATGGGTTGAAAATTATCTTCTTCATTTGGTATCAAAGTTATGCATATATGATTATAAGACCCAATTTTTTTTTAATTATAAAAATAATTCTAAATTTGCATATAGAACCTAAAGTTCATGATAAAATTTCGTTTGAATTTTTTTGCAATTGATTTTGAAAACCTTGGGATTTTTATTTTACGTGATGAGAGTTTTCTAACCATATATCATATGCATATTTTCATTGAATATTCTAAGAAAATTTTGAATCTGAAATTTTGAGTTTAATTACATGAAAGTTTAAAAAATTTCTCAAATTTTTTTCTGTCGATACATTGAAACCTTAAATTGCTTTGGGACTTTTGAGAAACAAGTTTTTAGTTATCTATTGACACAAAAATTGTTTGAAATCTTTTCCTATAATGAAGGAATTTCGTTCATGAATGTATTGTTACGAAATATAGGGTTCATATTATGAAAGTTTCAATATTTCTTTAAATTGATATTGCTTCATTTATCTAAAACGAAAAATTGGTTTGAGGGTTTTAGTTTCCCTGTTATTTTTTCACTGTTTTATGTTGTTTTTAATACAAAAATCACACATTTTTGTGCCAAGAAAAACCGCGACCCATAGCTTGAAAAATCACTTTTTAAACTTTCAAAATTTCTCAAAAATAGCTCAAAAATATGTTATTTTTGAGATAGATTATATTAAAATCTCGTTGGTTTGTTGTTTCTCGATTGTTTTGTAATAAAAATCGCTCAAAAATATGTTTTTTTTTTAGTTTTGACGAAACTCCCATGGCAGAACCCAATTTCGAGCAGTCAATAGGAAGAAGAAAACACTGCAACAGAAGAATCTCAAGAAATCCTAAGGGTTAGGGTGAGATTGTGAGAGAGACATCCTATTTATATTTTTCACTAAAAAGTCTCACGAAATCCACACCAATAGAAAATCTATTAAAATCGTCGGATTTTTGAATATCACGAGATTGTGATTCCATTGTTTAAAATCCTGATTGAATACCAACGGATTTTAAAATAATTCTTTAAAATCCTAATCGAATACCACGTGACTTTTTTTTAATCTATTAAAATCGTAATCGAATACCAACGGATTTTTTTTGTCCAAAAACAATCCATTAAAATCCTTTAAAATTCCAATCCAATACACCCCCTAAGTCTTTAGACTTATATTTAGTTAAAGTACTAGGGAGAGGGTAGAGAAATTTTAGGAGTAAGTATAATTAAGTCTTTAGAATTACATTAAATCTCTCATCATTTAGATCAAGATTATTCTATAAATAAAAAGAGATGATAATGTATTTCTCTGAATGCTTGATAATGTATTTCTACACTAACAATAAGAGAGATTGAAATATGTATATATATATATATAGGCTTATCGTTTCTCAAGCTGCTTGAGATAATTTTTCTGCGGCTACTAAATAATACCGTTCAAAGATGGATCAATGGTGATAAAGAAAGAGAAAGAAAAAGGAAATCATAATCATTCAAAGGTGAATGAGTCAATTAATATAAGGAAATAAATAAATAAAACGATGTAGTTTTGGGATAGCCAGAGATAAACTTATCTCAAGGTGCTTGAGAAATATTTTTCTCTATATATATATATATATGGGGAAGGATATTGTAACAACCAAGTTGTGTTACTACCATGTTACTACCACTCAATTTCACCGTTAGATCGCTTATGTTGATCCAACGGTTATATTTATTTTCATCTTTGTATGGATATGATTCCCCATATTTAAAGTGAAAGCATTAAATATGAGAGATCATAATCATACAAAGGTAGAAATAAATATAAAGTATTAATTTTTTTTTGGTAGTAACATGGTAATAACACAACTTGATTGTTACAATATCCTTCCCCTATATATATATATATATATATATATATATATATATATATATAGGAGGCATCTTTTGAAATAAATGACAACCATTAAATGTGATGTAAATTAATGACTGAAATGAAGAGTAAGACTTTTAAGTCTTATACCAGAGTCAAAAGATTTCTCCTCATATATATATATATAAGGATCCGTTTACAAATTTTTTTTACAAATTACACTAAGTATGACCAGTCATGTGCTCTTGATTGAAATATGATCGGTCATACTCAGTGTAGTTTGTAAACAAAAAATTTATAAATATAACCTTCCCCATATATATGTGTATGAGGTTTACATTTCTGCAGCTACTGTACGTGCAACAATCAAAAACTTGCATATATATATATATATATATATATATATATATATATATATATATATATATATTTAAAAGCATTACATGCGGGGAATCATAACCATACAAATGATGAAAGCATTAAATGTGAGGAATCATAACCATACACCTATCGTTGTTGTACGTAAAGCGGCTGCAGAAATGATTTTACCTATATATATATATATATATTTGATAAATAGATTGAAACATATTGATGATAACATATTTTATTTTTTGACTCTAATAATCAATTTAAAAATTATTACTAAATTCATAATTTGTAATATAGAATATAACTATTATGTTTTAAAAATATAATCTTAAGAGAATAATAAATACATGATTTTAGCAAAAGAAATATTGATTATGAACTCTATTTATTAAATTTAAAAAATATTATTAATTAGTTTATTATGATGTCTTTTATTATTTGAACAACGAATTTTTAAATACTCTTAATTCTTTTAAATATAATTATTTCAATGACATATTTTAACAACATATTTTTTTATCAAGTTATATTATTAATATTTATAAGTAAAATATAAAACATTATAATTTATGTCAACACCATTTAATAATAATATTTATAATATTAAATTAATTTTAATAATATATTTGATATGTTTAAAATTTATTAAATACTAAAAATGACAACTTTCAATAAACGGTATATATAGATTTCACCATGGTCTTGCTTAGGGTCTCTATTTTTTGTTAGTAAGACAAGAAAGTTTGTTGTGTGACTTGAGGTTAGGCCCTCTGAGAAATTCTTGCTCTGCTTCATTCTCAGCCATAACAACCTGTTGGAGCTCAACTATATCTGCCTAGTGCGCCTCTCTATTAGGTGATTTTGATGCATGATGGCCTCCATATGTTCTTTTATTTATGTTAATAAAGAAATAAGATTTTTAAACTTTGGTGCATAACTATATGACCCCAACGTACAGGAACTTTGGTGCATAAGAGGACGATCACTTCACAAGGTTGCCCGTTTAAAGTACCATGAACCATTTTTTTCATTGATAAAATTCTGGGAGTTTTTTTTTCCTTTTTAATAATATAACAATTTACCAACAATAATTGCTTCAAGTAGCAAGGAGTTTATTCCCTTTAACTAGAGTTTTCAAAGTTCGAATATTGGAAATTGAGAAAATAGTCTCGAGAGAGTTGTCCTTATAATAGGTCCGGCAATGTTTGAACTGAATTAGTTGAAGAACCAATGAACCGATAGGTATATAAAATAATAGAATAATATAACACTTTGCATATTTATTTATCTATAAAAAAGTTCCTATATTACAATTTCAAGTGAATTTGTATTCCATTCTTATAACAAAAATGAATATGATTATATTTTAAAATTCTAAATTTCACTTCATATCCACATTAGTGCATCTTTTCCAGTACACGAAAACAATAACTTTTATTGTAGGAAAAACTTTTGTGATAATTTGCAGAACTAGGTTCACAGTTTTTTGTTGTATGTATATCAGTAAATCCAATGAAAGAGATGAGGATGACAATGGTTGCAACGTGGGTGAAGTGGATAATATAAAAGTAGTTTCTCCCCATAAGGCAAGAGTCGAGGCTATGAATTGTTTTTCCCCTTAATTTGAAGAACCAAAACAAGCCATTACTTTCTCACGAGATATGTGACATACCAGAGCTAGACAGCTAAAAACAATGGAGAACAGTGTAGAAGCTCTTTGATTTTTGATTCCGTGACACAACACACAACCCCCACCCTTAAACACATAGGTATGCATGTACCTATCTATGGGTCAACACTCCTCCAATAATTAGTGTCCTTTTCGTCCAACCAACGATATATCAGTCTCAACAAAATATTAGGGAATCATCTATAATCCTATCTAGTTATATTCACAGGCGGAAATATGATTTTTTAATTTATGAGAAGAGTCGAAAATAAAATACTAAAGTTATAAATATTAGCAAGAATAATAAGATGAGTTAATTATTATAAATACTTTTTTGAGAGCCTCATTATTTGCTCTAACAATTTATTATTATTAAATAAGTATTATTTTATATATAATAATAATAAAATAATCAAAATTTAAGAAGGGGCGGGGTCGCTTGCCCTTCCCTCAGTCCATCTTGGCTATATTAACACACTCATTTTCATTGTGAATAATCTGAATTTTACACATGTCTCATTAATTTCCAAGTTGATGAGATTTTCCCTAACTCATCGCCTCTCCTTTTATCTCCAAGAGCAACGTGATAAGTGATAACAAACTATAATGCTTGTAAAATATCTTGCAAAATCATCTCAGTTTTTAACTTGTTTTTCCTATTTCTTAATTCTTATTCCTATAATATGATGATCAAAGTTAATTAGATAATAATTCCCTCTACACCTCGAGTGCTTTATCATCTCCTTGGTCATGATCAACAATTGGATGATTTCTATTTACATTTTCATCTGATACTCCCTTCAACTCCACCTTAATCAAACATTTTCTCACCAACTCCTCTCCCCACTCCCACACATGCAACACAAGGAACGTTCCAATGCCACCTATTAAACCATAAGCTATGGAGTACGTTAATGGCATCAACACAATGGTCACAAATGCAGGTATAGCTTCCCTCATGTCATCCCAGTTAATCTCAACCACACATCTCATCATCAACACCCCAACCAAGATCAACGGTGGACCAACCGCCCAAGGGGGTATCGAGGCCAACAAAGGCGTGAAAAAGAAAGCCAAGAAAAAATACCCAGCCACGGTTAACGCCGTCAGCCCCGTCCGTCCACCTTCGCGGATCCCCGTTGACGACTCAATAAACGTCGTTACTGGTGACGTGCCCAAAAGTGACCCCACCACAATGGATGACGCATCAGCCATGAAAGCAAAATATTGACCCTCGAAATCACCGTTCAGATCAAGAAACCCCGCAAATCTAGCCATTGAATATAAAGTACCCGTGGTGTCTAATATATCAACGTATAAGAACGTGAACAAAGCCTCCCAAAAGCTACCTTTACCCATAATACCCTCAAAACTCAACGCCCCAACGGTGCTCCTAATCACGTGCACATCCACCACCTTCTTAAAATAGTGATAACCCGAGTCACCCAACTCAGTATTCGGGAACACCGTAACAGCAGTGTTCCTGAACCAGGAGATAACCGTGACGAAAACGATGCCGTATATCATAGCCCCTTTGATGTTTCTCATCAAGCAATATGCTATAATAACGAACCCAACCAAACCGAGCCACAACGTTGGACTCTCCATCCGGTTCTTCAAACACAATATGTTGTCAGAGACAGTGCCACCAGGGAGCAAACTAACGGTTCCGTTAATCGCCGTTATAACCGGAGCTAACGCCGTTAGATCGGATCTCGGGCAGGCTCCGAGTGTGACAAGGGTTGATGGGCTGTACCCGATAAGCCCAATACCTTCGTTGCTTTGAAGCCCAATGAAGGCTAAGAAGAGACCGATTCCAGCTGAGGACGAGACTCGGACGGGTTTCGGAACGAGTTTGGCGAGTTTGGCGCGAAATCCAACGGCTGAGATTAAGAGAAAAATTAACCCTTCTAAGAAAATAGCCGTTAAAGCTGTTCTGTATGGTACAGTACCCGACCCGTGAAACCCGACAACTGAGTAAGCGAAGTAAGCGTTGGCACCCATACCCGGAGCCAAGGCTAAAGGAAGGTTCGCGAAGATACCCATTATGGTGCATCCTACGAGGGAGGACAACACTGTGGCAACGATGAGGTCCTTTCTTGTTCTTTCCACGCATGCAGCGTAACCCGGGTTAACGGGCGGGTACTTGCATGAGTCGTCGGGTCGGATGACCTTTCGGGTCAGGCCGGTACATTGTTGGAGCGGGATACTTGGGTCGGAGCAGATGGGCGTGCAGTCGGAGACACTGCAGGTTCCGCCGGAGTCGGCGATGATGCTTGCGTTGACGGCGAGGATGTAAGCCATGGTGAGGAATGTGGCGGTGCCGGCGCGGAGTTCGGTGGTGAAGGTTGTGTTTCGCTCTGCGAGCTTGAAGCGCTTGCCGACTCGGCTTTGAGCCACGAGGGAGTTGAGCCGAGCCGAAAGGGAGGGTTTGGGGTTTGGGGTTGGTTGGGGTGGTTGTTGGAGTTGTAACGGTGCAGGTGCCATTGGTTATATTGCAACAACGAGAAAGGGTGTTTTTTTGTTATGGTGCTTAAATGTTGGAGGTCCTCTCGTATTTATATTCATTCATTCTTAGTGCTGTCGGACCTCACCTCCATTGGGTCCTTAAATGTTGGATATCCCTTTTTAATTTTTTTCTTTGGGTTAATCATTATCTTTTCAAGTGATTCATATATGACATAGAAAGAAAGGAAAGAATATATTAGAGAAAAATAAATAAAATGGTGTTGAGGAATCTAAATGAGTGAGTGAAGTTTTATATTGGTTAAAAATAAACTAAATGAACATCATATAACTGCAAGGACTAATGCACGTAATGTTTTAATATTTTGGGTTTGATTTTAATATTGTTGATATGAGAGCCACTAGATAAGGGTGAATTGAAAATATGTGAAGCAAAGTTTCGATGAGAAGTTAAACATTGATGAGCTTCATGAATATTCGAAAGAAGCGCTGCAATCACAATTCTTTTTCAGCCGCGTACTCCTCCCGTGGAGAACACTTTTCATACAACTGTAGTACATACGACTGCGAATTAAAAAAATACACCTGAATTTTTCTTTTTTCTTTTCTTTAATCTGTATCTATGACACTCAAAACAAAATACTTTAATTGGATTGTCGCACCCAATCAACGGTGCGACAGTAGCATTAAAAATATTTTGTCGCCCCCGTGGGCCCAACACATGACAATATTGGTATGACCAAATTTGTTTTTATATGAAAAGAATAAAAATTCATGTTTTGCTATCATAAGTCAATATGTTTTTTAAAAAAAAATAAAAAAAATGAAAGGGTTATTGGACAGTCCATACTTTTTCTTTACTCGAGCAATACTTGAGACTGGTATAGTGATCATGGGCTCTTGGCGGGTGAGGGTACTTGTTCCATTGGTTAATTGATTACTATAAACAAGGGTATCCCTCAAGAGGAGGGTATGTTCTTTCCACTTTGATGCTTGTACGCTGTGGAAATTAATCTTAACTGATGTGAATGTTTGAGTCTCTTTTGTAGGTAACACCCACCTAGCATGGACTACCCTACCTGCACTTTGACTAGTTTAAAAATGAAGTGATAACTACCCAAAGAAGTGAACAGGAATAGTTATCTTTGTGGGATTGAAAAAATTGATATTTATTTATCATTTAAAGAGAATATTATATTAATTAATATTTCAATTTTTCAATTTTGATTAATGAAAATATTTTTGTTATAAATTATTTGTTTAAATTATAGCACAAAAGATATAGTCCATGCATGATGCAACAACAACAGAAATATATAATAGTCCAAATTAGGTAATTGAGTTTTTATTTTTTTAGTTTTTAACTGGGTTAGATTGCTGAGATTAACTAGAAATTTCTTGTAATAATTACCTTTTCCAAAATTCAAAATTTAGTGTTCCCCTACAAGGTTACTGAAATTTAGAGCTGATTGCTGAATTTAAAAGAAAAAAAAAGTGGTGGAAATTATCAATCCATCCAAAAGTCATTAAGTATATATGTGATTATTATCATTAATCCTTTTTTTACTTAATTTTGGTTGTGTAGCACTTTTTGATTATACTTTTCATGTCAATAATTAGACTCTGGACTAATTGTTGTTCTTGAAAATAAAATAATTCACGGTCATGCTTCTAATATAATTACCCAAAGCATATATATAGGATGTAATTTATCACAGTGGCTAACTGTTACTTGCAATGAAAGGGTGTACTATCAATATGAAGGGGGATTAGGACAAGTGATTAGTATGCTTTTGAAGGATAGAATTTCATTTTACAAAAAAAAAAAAAAAAAAAGGGATGGAATTTCATAAAGAATATATAACAGCGTGAGGTTGAGCGTGTATGAAGGGAAATTAAATTATACATGAAAAGGACATAACAAATTGCACCAACAAAGGTTCCATCCCATGAGTGACCACAATGCAGTAACATCATGTTTTCTGTTTACAACCTTATTCCTCCAACAAATTTGGAATGCTTTTTCCAAAAAGAGTTTCATTTCCATTGGTTAAGTTCCTTTTCATATATATATTTTTAAATATTAGTTTTTAAATTAAATTAAATCCTAGCAACTAAAGCTTTTCAGAGTTAATATATGTAATTCAAATTAATTGATGCCGGTTGAACACGTGAGAATGACATAATTTTCTAAATAATTCTCTTATACGAGTACACAAACACAAGCAATGAACATTCCATTAACTATAGAATCTTCTTCTTCATTGATAACCATAGATAATTCTTCAAACCATGATATGTGGAAAGAATAAGAACTAATTGACTGAGAAAACGAAAATGAAATAAAGGGTTTTTGTATGGAATATGGGGACCCTTGTCTCTCTGAACTTTTGCACCTCACGGGGGCTTCTCAACAAGTGATGGACTCACTCATATGTTGCTTTTACATGTTTTATGATCACACCCATCAATTTCCACCACCGCCCTCCATCTCCTATCTCTTTCCTCTCCCTTTTTCTCTGTTAGGTCAGAAGTGCAACTTTTAGGTATGGTGGGGGCTCCTTTTTTCTTGCTTGATTGACCCTCTTCAAATATGTTTTCCATCAAAATAACTATGGAGTTAATGTTTCTCATATTGTGGGAGATAATTTTATTTCATACACACACATAAAAGTGTGTGAAGCTAGTATATGTTATCTTTCTTTCTCTCTTCTCTTCACATGGGCCCTACACACTTTTATGTATATATGAGATAAAATTATCTCCTACAATATGAGAAACAATAATCTCAATTACTATTATTTATACTATTGTATTTGTTCCGACCAGACAACACCCTCTTAGTGCCAACCGGAAGGGCTGTTTTCCCTTCCAAGATATCAATCAAGGCACATTCACCCTCCTACAACGCAGATAGTGCATCCACCTTGACATTGGCCCTAAATATCTTAACACCCTGACTCCGTAGGCTATTAAGTTGGGGGGCTTTTGTTTCGACCAACCCAAATGGTTGGCCCAGTAGCCAGGCCCAATATGGAAGCCCATAACTGAGGGCTGACTGAAGACCCCCTTCCTTTGAAGAGCAGCTGGTAGCACACCCATATACTTGGTACCCCTCTTTCGCATACAAGCAGCCATTATACACTGACAATGGCTGCCTAACATTTTGATCATATAAGATAGGCTATGATGTCTAGGTTGTCCCATCCTCCCATACCGTCTACCTTACAAGGAAGCTCTACCCACCTATAAATACCTCATCACTCTCATAAAGACAAATACACTGTTCTATTATCTCATGAGTTGTCACTCTGTTTATTTGGAGAGCCATCATAGCCATTAAACACCTCCCCCACCACCATTACACAACATCTATGAAGCTCTTTAAGAAGAGTCTTGGTTCATATCATTGTCATAAAGAGCACCCTATATTAAAATATATCTGATTCTCTTGATCACCGGATAACTCAATATTGGCAACACATACTTATCAATTCGTATATTTTATTTTTTGTTAAGATATAAAGTAAAAGCACAATTTAAAATAATTATATAGTGAAAATTCTTAAAGACAATTATTACGGCAGAGTAAGACTTACTTGTTTTATATTTATCTCTGAATATTTGAATGAGTGATGTTTTTTAAATAATTATCCTTAAATGAGGAAAAAAGACGCAATTACATTCTTTTTATATTTATCTTTCAACTTTTAAATAAGAAATTAATAATGGTAACTTTGAAAAGACAAAAAATTGTATAGCAAAATGGATAGTCTCCTTAAAATAGTATATCCTTTACTCCTAGATCAGATTTTAGAAAAAATCGTTTTAAAAGAACATGTCCTGAAAGAATTGATTTTAAAAAATTAATGTTAACAAACTTAATTTTTTTTTGGGGGGGGGGGGGGGGGGGGGAATGTGGATCATCTTGATTTCCATAACCTTTGACTTGTATCTCATGCATCTCAACACATACCTAGTCAATGTTTCACTTTTATATTTCGAGTTAAGGTTTTACGTTTATATCTTGAGCCAAGGCTTTATGTTTATATCCTTTTTCCAGGTTTTTTTTTTTTTTTTTTGGTAACACCTTGCTCAAGGTTTTACCTTTATATTCTACACAATAATTACCATAATCTTCTATCATTTTACTAACTTCTAAGATTCTTATATAAATTTACTATATTTAACTTACGTCTTCCATAAAAATATTAACTAAATTTTATTAAACAAATGTTATGTGCACTGTCATGTTAATATTATGCCAGTACTTCATTAACTCGGTATATTAAGTTTATACAAAAGTAAGTATCTCTTCTTTGACATTGGTAAAAGCAAACAGTCACTACAAGAAAAAAGTTTATTTGTGACAAAAATTTTCATCACAAATTTTGTCACAAATGACAATTTTCGACACAAATAATCAAATTTCGTCACAAATAAATTTGCGACTTAGAAATTTGTGACGAAATTTCATATGTAGTGACGAAATTTGTAACACTAATAAGATTTTTTCTTGTAGTGAGTATAATGCATTAGTGCAATGTGTGTCAAGTGCATTGCATATAGCTTAATTCACTGTATCAAATCAGAGTTTTGCGAGCTTTTTGCTTTCTTTTACATCATTCTTGGCTAATTAATTTGCATTACTTGTAAAGTGGCATCATCCTTTCGACATTGTTAATGGATTACAGATTTGATTGCCAATTCATTGGATGAGCAAAATACTATAAAATTCAAAACCGACCATGAGAATTAATTATTATTATTTATATTATCACAACTACTTTACAATGACCAATGAGAGACTTAATTGGTTGATTTATTATGGTTGTTTGGTTGGTTTTCACTTGCAGTAACATATCCGAGCAGGTTTTGTCAAAGCTCACTCTATTATGTTTGTTTGGTTGGTTTTCACTTGCTCTTAATATGACAAGCAACTTTTTGGTGGGATTTACACTGTCTCTCCAATGTTCAAAAAGTTGAGGATCATTTCAAACATGTAAATTGCCATAAATTATTATAATTTAGAAAAACTAAACTAGTGCTTCTTCTGGTCCTCTCGTTCTCTCAAGAAAGAAGAAAAAAGGGACAAAAAAAAGACCGATTGCTAAGTTATAGTGTGGAGTAGGCAGAAAGCACTTTTGACATTTAGAATGTACCACACTATTTAAGGACAATATTATATTGTTCTTTTATTGATCTAGTAATATATGCTAAGCTTTTTCGTTAATTGCTAGCGTTTGATATATTTTTCTAATAAATTATTTGTAAAGAATTATTTTAACCCAAAGTTTAAGTTGGTGAGTGAAAACCACAGTAATGATTTTATAATATATCTATCTAACACACCTCATCTTACAAGAGCTCATTGAACTTGAAGGTTAGATAATACATATGTCTCTCCTACTTATACTAAAAAACTTCACAATATTTAATTATTTATTAATTAAATAAGATAGTGAGAATCGAACTGATCTCGTAACCAATTGGTCATATAGACTGTGATATTATGTAAAAAATAATTTTAACCCAAAGTTTAAGCTAGTAATTGAAGGTAACAGTAATAATTTTATATTATATCTCTCTAATACTATTATTATTATTATTATTATTTGTTTTTCTTTGGGTGGGGTAAACTGCCTTTGATATATAAGTGCTAGATACTTAAACCCTTTTGTGAAAAAGAATAAGAAAATGAAGGAAATGTAACTTGTAAAGCATATGGCCGACAAATTGTTGAATTTGATATCCAATAAAAAGACAAGGCTTTGTGCTCCTGAGACTTTATCGAATCTTTTGATTTTATCACTTCAATGAATTCGGTATGGATTATTGTTCATTTGTTCTTCGTTTGACATATATATTTCGTAGAAGAAATTAAGTTCGAACACTGAATGACAAATTTCTATCCATTTATGTTCAATAAAAGTTGGGAGAAGAATATGACAAGTTCGGAAGTATTTTCTTCTGGTGTAGAAAAAAAAAATAAGTGCCAATTAGTGCGGTCAAATTTTTTAATAAATAAAAATCAATTAAACATGAATTTTGAAGTATATCCGGTGAAAAATATGTTTTATCATATTGAAAAACTTATGTATACGAAGCATTATATCAAGACTTATATCACTAAGGTCCAAGATAATGGGTTCAAGTCAATGACTTCATATTTGGATCATTATCCACAAACACATTGCAATATGTACTTTGTATTTGGGCTCTCCAAAATAATAAATGGTCAAGTTTTAGTAGGTTTTTTTTGTAAGTCCAAAGAGGAAGAAGAGTGAAGTGTCCAACCTTTTCTAAGTGGGGCTCAAGTGAGTAATGGTCCTCTCCTTGGTGTTTGTTTACAGGAGATTGCAAGGAAAGAATAAAACAATGTCTCAAGAACCCGTGGAAATAAGACAGCAAAAAAAGTTTTTTTATTGTCCAGTCAAAATATAATATTTAGATACTTTTTTTGAATAATAAATTTATGAGTTACTAACGTTAACATATACTTCAGTTGATGATAGAACCATATAAGTGGTAGCATATTTATAATCAAATTTTAAAATGTGTATATTTGTATTTTATATATATATATATATATATATATATATATATATATATATATATATATGGAAAAATATCTGTTTACAAACTTTTTTTATAAATTTTTACAAATTACACTATATACTTTCGGAAGTACATAATGTAACTTAGCGTACTTCCGAGAGTACATAGTATAGTTTGTAAACAAAAAGTTTGTAAATATAACTTTCCGGCCTCATATATTATATATATAAATATATATAAGGGTTTATTTTTTTGCCATCAATATTGATAAGTTATCTATATTGAGCCAAAATGATGTTGTTTTGCGACAGAAATAAATGTATTTTTGTATTTATAATTTGTTTCAATGTTATAATAGTTTTTATCATTATAATATTTTAATCTTTCAATCCAAAATGACGTCATTTTGTGAGTGAATGTAGATAATTTATCTGCATTCATTGTAAAAACATTAAAACCTATATATATGATGAAAAATAATAGTTTCACGTTGTAGGAGACTACTATATTATGTCATAGACACTTTAATAATTGTGCTGCTAATTTTTTTTCCTTTTAGTGATGAGCTCCACCACTTTATGTCTTAGCATAAAATATACTCTCTCCTGCGAGCTAAGAGTAGATAAACCCATATATGATTCTCATTAAACATTACACTTTATAAGCTTAGTGATAAGTTTGTGAACTGAATATTGATACTATAAACTACGAAGCATCCGAGATGATGTAATTTATGGAAAGGAATTAACTAGTGACATCTACTTAAAACTCGTCCAACGCTATTATTTTATTTGACCCCAAATAATTCAAAAAATGGGATAATTTGAATATATTTACAATTACTATAAATATTATTTTTTAGTTATTAATTATGTAATTAAGATACATTATATATTTAGTTAATTTGTTTCAAATATTAATTTTTTAATAGGTATTAAAATGAAGTTGATTTGAAATAATAGTTAAATTTTAATTACAGATGAGGGTTGAGTTAACTAGCAAAATTGAACAATTTCAATGAAAATATTTTAAGTTTGATTGTTGCTAGTGGACGACATTTATTGTTTGGATTTTATTAGTCTCCTTTCAAATAAGATAATTATTTTATGTTGTAAAGAGAAAACAGGTGGATCCCAATATTATAAGAAAAGAAAAGAAAAAGATGGAGTACGAAAATCAAAGTGAGAGAAAATACCTTATGTGAAAGGAGAGTAATATTTCTTTTATTGTTTAATCTTGAAATAGAGCGACCTCTCTACTTTCCAATATTCTCTTTATAAAAAATAGTTAACATTTTTATGACAGAAAAAAATATTTCTTGGACACAATGCGGTAAGATTATCCTACCTTTTATATTGATTAATGATTAATAACGTAAACAGTAACAAATTATCATAAATTAATGAATTAGTGTTTATAATTATATTTATAAATATAAATACCATAACACTGATTTTATTTTATAAATGAAAATTTTAAATTTTTAACTAGGACCAAGACCATTTGTAATATATAACAACCAAAGTAATTTTGAAAAACACCTAGAGGAAGAATATTAGGCCATATTTAAACTCACGTAGAAACTATTATGGGCTATTTGACCATTTTGTCCCTCATTAATTAATTAATAACTATTTTGCCCCTGATTCAAAATTATCCACCAATCTGCTCCTCTTTAATCGATTAACTTGCATTTTTAATCGATTAAATGGTTGTTGGGAGATTTAATCGACTACATCTCCCTACTTAATCGATTAAAAAATCATACTGACTTGTTTCCCTTTGTTGCCTGTTGGGAGATTTAATCGATTAAATAGGGAGATTTAGTCGATTAAATCTCCCAACAGTCATTTTTGCCTGTTTTGACCATTTAATCAATTAAAAATGCAAGGTAGTCGATTAAAGAGGGGCAGATTGGTAGATAATTTCAAATCAGGGGAAAAATGGTTATTAATTAATTAATGAGGGACATAAGAGTGAAAAAGCCAATTATTATGAGTATATATGTTGCAGATCTAGCAAGTGTACTAGTCGTACAAGTAATAAAATGACGAGTAAAGATCGTTCCCACGAGGATTTGTGTCAAGCACTGACTAACCATATGTACTTTGAGTTGAATCAAACAAAAGTTCATAGATTGCATAGATTTCTTGTCACCAGAAACTACACTGAATTGAATTAAAACTTGATAAATAAATAAAATGTAAATTATAATGTAAACAAGTAGTCAGATGTCATTTTCCCTCAAACATGAATTTATAAATGAACCAATTTCCATTATGAATTATCTACTATGTGATGTTGATCAACCTTTTTCTTATCATCTCAAGATGTAATCCCTTATTACCCTGATAGACACATTAATCAGAAACCCTAATCCCTTGGTGATTCCTTTCTTAATACATGCATTAATTACTAAGGTCTTAAGAACACATCAGAATCCTAACATCAATCCCTTGACTACTAGAACACTGATGATGAAGTTGTCAAAAATAGAGAAATAATGTAAACATGTCTGTTCTACACCATTCCTCAACATGAAGAATTAATCAAGACAACTTCATACAATCACATAATAGATAAACAAAACATCTAATTAACCATTCATAAATTCAAACTTGAGTTCCATTGAATCAGACTACAAAGGACTCTACTCAGACATAATACAAATAATAACAAGAGAAGAAGAAGAAAGATCAAACTCCATTGTCATGATAGTTGAGTCTTCAATCTTCAAGTACAATTACATGAAAATATTCTAACTATTACAATACTAAGTCCTAAGAATTTGGAAAGTCAAAGAAAATGAGGAGTCAGATCAGATCTATGAAAGATCTGACCTGATCTCCCTTCTCCTAGTGTGATGGGGAAAGTCAGAATGAGATATGATAGGATTGGATTGTATGTCAGAGTATGAAGGCCTCTTGTCCTTTTATAGTTTACAAATTACAACTGAAAACTGACTTGGGCGCTAAAACGTTCACTTATGGGCGTTTTAGCGTCCAACCTTGACGGATGCCCAACTGCTTTCAACTGTCTTGGGCGCTAAAATGTTCGATTTGGGCGTTTTAGCGCTCACGACCAGAACCTTTTTGCACATCAGAGCGCTAAAACGCTTGACTTGGCCGTTTTAGCGCTCAGCACCAGCACTTTTTGGCTTCATTTTGCAGCAGGGTGCTAAAACTCTTGACTTTGGGCGTTTTAGCGCCCAACAGTTAGAATTTTCCCATTCTTCAGAATCTTCTCCATTCTCTCTTTTGCTTCCTGAGCTTCATTTCCCTACAAAAACAATGTAAATTTTCAACATAAGCTTCAAAACTTGTATTTGAGAGATTTCCAGGACATTAACCTCTTTTTCATCCATTTAATCACACAATTTGATATTAATTCATGCTTAAAAACCTGATGAACCAAGGGTTTATCAATATATACAAAAGTAACATAAAATTATATGGGTTATATATCTCTCATGCTAGAGGAGAGAATTGTATCTTATACATACACAAAACACAGGTGGATCTCACCTGTTTTTTCTCTTTCCTCTTTGTTTGTGGGCCGCATTTATGCTTTGTGTCTGCTATAGGAGACAATCATTCTCCTACAGCATTCTCTCCTAGAGTAGGAGCGATATATTATATATACCTTTATGGTATTAAATTATGAGTTAATACTTGTTAAATTATGAGAAATATCTTAAGTTATGAAAATTGAATGATTTTATTCTTTAAATATGGATAAGAACATAACAACTTAAATGAAAATATGATAAGGTGACCTTTTCTTATTGCTCTAATTAATTATGATTTTTATGATTGGTGATGGATACATGACATAATTCTTACAAAGTTGAAATGAATGAAAAATATTTATTTATTATTAATTACTAAAGGCTAAAATGCTTGAAAGAAAATAAAATACAAAAGGAAAAACATAAATTAAAAATATATTAGCTCTAATCCACAATATAACATTAAATCATCGGCAAAAAATAAAGGATTCAAGCTCCACGGGGGAGAATGAGAATCTAGCCAAGCTTCACTTGTGTGAAGAGCCGATTTGGTGAGTTGATCGGTACAAGAATCTAGCAACCTCTAATCTTACGCCCACCAACTCAAATTTCATTTTTCACAATGCGTGAGATATATGCATCACAGTTTTGTGCGGTTACCTTAGAAATGGTGGATTCAAATTCCTCTTCCATCACTAGGCTTTTGCACCCAAGACTTCAAGCAAGCTCGATTCCTTTTAACATTCCTTGTAACTCAACCATAAGGAGAGTGCAATCACCTAAAAAGAAAGAGAAGCCCTTTATCGAGCCACTTGCTTTATTTGTGAGAAAACATTCAGAAGCCCTTTATCGAGCCCAATAAGTGCTTGGATTTCTAGCCATATCAAAATTTAGCTTCACCCATACAACATTTGGAGTTTCCCAATTACGATTGATATGGTGCTCATTAGCCACTTGCAAACCTTGATATCAACTTTGGTTGGAAGAGATTATATTCCCCATGTGTGCATTGATGAAGGCATGAGGGATAAGAGGTACTATAAAACCTTCGTCATGGATATACTTATTGTGCCATTCCCATAAGTATTAGCAAGAAACTATAAAGATACTTATTTGGTCTTGATTTTGATAGGTTTTCCAACTAAATTTAAGGCCATCATAAAATAATTGATCTCTACTTAGATAAAATATGTTTGTATTTTCTATGTAGGGAATCTAAGATCTCCATTTAATTTTGGCATAAGAATTATCTGTGAGCACATGAGTATGCTACATTTTCTCCAAAATCATATACAACACATCATCATAATCCAAAACTCCAAGGAAATAAGCCATCTCTGTGTGGGCTTCTTGCCCTGTGAGGTTCCACCTCTTTCAGCTGAAGTACCTAAAATATCATTCTCCAAAAAGGGTGAGATTCACATCTCAATCAGCTCAGGGTTCTTGGAGTATTACTCCACCCATGAATTAATTTCCTGCATGATAGGTTCGATAATATAGTATAATAACCTCATATAAACATAGACAAAATCTGAATCTTCCAAGGTTTGTCCTAAAGGATAAATGCCCCAAGGAATAGTCCATAAATAACCATTCTAAGGACTGTCCCAAAGGATAAAATCTCCAAGGAAGGTTTATACATGATAGTTCAAAGGTTTTTTTTCAAAGGATGAATGCCCCAAGGAAAGTACACTTCTAAGGGTTGTCCTAAAGAATGAATGCCCCAAAGAAGGTTCACGTATGAGTTCATTGGCCAAGAACTAATCAATGAATCATCATTCAACTCATTACATAAATCATCACAGAAGCTTCTAGGTACTTGTCCATTGGTTCATTCATCAATGATATAATAACCTCATGTGAATGCATCTATAATACTTATCTAACATTCAATCAATTATCTATTCTTAACCATAACTCCTAAACAAACATAATGGAACAACATAAAGGGAAATAACACTTCAAGAGCAAGAGTTTACCTCTTGAAGTTATTTCTTTACAAGCTATCTTTAAGCTTAAGCAACCTATTCACAATTAGCCACTTCACCAATACAACCTACTCAAGGTATAATTCCAATCAAACACTTACATAACAATATATTCATCATGTAAAACCCTCTAATTCCCTTCAAAGTGTTAAGTTTAATAACTTACCAATTCCTTGAAATATCAAGGACCAATGTCTTCACCAATGGATTGATCCAATGGTTGATCTTCCACTAAGATACCACTTAGTTCAACACTACACAACCAAACAAACATAACTTCACCATCAAAAGCCACATCAAATCCATGAACACCAAAATCTATAATTTCTCAAAAACCTAGTTTATGATTTCTTCATAAAACTTAGAGTAAGTTGAGTTATCTTACCATAAAGTTCCTTAAAATGATTGTAGGAGTAATTTCCAAGCTTTAGAGAGTCAAGACTCTCCTCCCACACCAAGCTTCAAGAATGTCGCCTTACTTGGAGAAGAAATTTCTCTCAACACAAAGCACCTCAAAGGAAACTAATTGGTAGGTTTTGCTAATTGTAAGAAACTAAGCAACTTTCATTACACAACCTAAGTGTTTCAATGGTTAACACTCAAATGAGTTTTTTTCAACAATGGTGAGGCGGTTTGGAGAAAAGAAAACATGGTGAAACATGAGAAAGATTAAGTGTTTAAGTCATTTAATCAAGGTTCGACCTTGGTCAATAAAACACACATGACAAGTTACTAAGTTGCCCTTCATTCTTAATCACCTTCTAATCCATGACTTAGACTATCTAACATGATTTTAAACTCATAAAATTTATGAATTAACTTTATCACTAAATTCCTTCTAAGTTTTGGACAAATTTGCTTAATTGCATTTTTACCCCAAAACTTTCTCTATTTGCACTTTTACTCCGAAAAGTGACTTAATTCACATAATTAGATTTTTAATATAATCAACCTCTTTTAATCTCTAATTAATTCCTAAACTCATAATTTAATTAGTCAAGTTATTATAGAAGACAGGGCCTAGGTCACCTAAATCCAACATGTAACAAACTGACAATCATCCAATGCAATAGCAAAAAAAAAATAAAAAAAAGTAAAAGATCCATTAGATCTCCACCTTTTTTTCCCTGGGTTAAGGCAATTTTATTTAAATTTCCCCGTACGAACCAATGATCAGATATGGAAGAACTTAGCCTTCTCAAGTAAGGCAAAAAAGAACTCATTTCCTCACACTTTGAGCTTACATAAAAAACTATAAACATGACAAAATTGTTAGTAGAGAGTGGGATCTTACATTGAATGTATTGGTTGGACTACTCCAAGGGAGTGATCTGCATATCCCTTTCCATTCACATAATCCAAATCCCTCCCTAATAGATCGATAACATATAATGTACTTAGAAAGGCCAAGTTTGCTGATTTTCTCCTTGGCCCGTAGTTCACTGATCCTGGGCTTAAAGAAAACAACCATATCTATTGATGTTTTTTTATGAGAGTTTTTAGGGTCCTACTAAAACTCGCTTTAACCTTTATAATCTAGATTAAAGAATTCATAAAGCCATTTCCTCGTTGGAGATTTAATTGGAAGCTACATGTTCCTATGCCATTACTACACTTGTATTGTGGACAGTGAAAAACTCCACCTCTATATATGTACTGCCACCATATTAGTATTGGTGACCGAGCCCACTAAATCAAACCCTTTTCTAATTGACACTCCATGTAAATATAGGGTATACATGGTGTTGGAATCCATGTTTGGGTTCATAATTGGATGGTGTTGTGATATCCTAAACCCTAAACACATAAAATAAGATATTAGTGTTTCTCATGTTGTAGGAGATAATTTTATCTCCTACATATATAAAAGTGTATGAGACTCATGTTTTTCTTTTTTCTCCCTTATCTTTACATGACCCCAAATGGACCCTACACACTTTTATGTATGTATAGGAAATAAAATTATCTATGTTCTTCAACATGAGAAACATTAATCACATAAAACAAATTATTAATGTGATAAATTAATTTTTAATGTGATTAATGAATTTAAAGTAAAGTATAATAAATATTAAGAGAATTTTTTTATTTTAAATATCAAAAAAATATTTGTACATAATTAAATGTACATATGTATGCATGCATGCTTTCAAAGAAATTATCATCCATCTGCTTATAAGGAAAGAAATTTCAAACTACAAAACTTGAATAATGCATTTCTTGTAAATCTCTGAAAAATTAATATTTTTAATATAGGAGCTACTAAAAAGTTATAGTCATGGATTATTATATATTAATTATGTTATTTTGTATTTCTTTTAATTATTTTTTAATGATATGCTTAGGTCCTCTTAGAACATATAATGCATATAAATTATATGTACTTATTGATTTCAAAATATTGGCAAACAAAGCTCCAATAATTCCCACACAGATATTTTTTTTTTATAATTATTGTGTAACTATTTTTTATTATTACATTATTAAATTTATCATTTGCACAATAACTTCATTTCCTTAGACAAAATGAGGCACAAGGACACATTTGTAAAGTACGGATCTTTGATACATAGAAATATCCATATTTATGAGAATATCTTTGCAGGCAAGGTTATATATTTTCGATGGTAGACTATCTTAATATATTATGATTTTAGCACGATTCATTTAAAATCATGGATGAATTTTTCATGCTAAGTTATGACTAAATACATTATATTTTTGCGAAAGCCCTTTTTTTTCCGTAATCACGAAAGCCCTTCTTATTTGTTATATTTGATAGGATAAATATATCATTAAGTGTATGATTTTAAATTTAAAGAATAGAGCCTAAAGTAGAGACTTTATATGTCCAAGGCAAAAGTATCATCCAATAAAATTTCTATTTTTATCGAGATATATAATATAAAATTTGTATTATAATATATAATTCTATTTCAATTATGATATTTATATTTAGGGAAATATTTATCTCATGTTACATGAAAATAATTCTCTCATGTAACAGAGACAAAGTAGTGGAGTTCACATTATTTTTTCTTTGAGTTCGTTTTTTTTGCAGTTACTGCAGATAAGAAGCTCAATACGACGTCGTTCTGGGGCGAAAACCATGGTGTTTTTGTAATTTTAATCTATTTCAGGATTATAATAGTCCTTATATTTATAATTTTTTAAGATTTTAATATCAAAACGACGTCGTTTTGAGAATAAATGTAGATAACTTATCTGCAGAAACATTTTTCTCTCTCTTTTTTTTTTTACAAATAATGGACCCCACTATTGTCTCTGTTGCATGAGATAATTATCTCATGCAACATGAGATTAATAGATCCCTTATATTATATTTAAGAAAGGTGCATAATATTTTGGGGTTAATTTGTATTTATCATTTAACATGACCACATAAAGTTTTCTACACACACAATATTTTGTGGGACCCTTAAGTTTTGAAGAAAAAAGGAAAAAAAAAACTGTGACACGCAAAATGAATCTCTATAACATAACACAATCATCTTTCCTACAACATAACACTTATAAAACCCTAATATTTTAGGTTGGTTTAATGATTTGTATTCTCACATTTCATAATAATGATATTTTAGTGGAAGACTTACCTTCCAAGTTTTCTTTATAAACTAGGAACGTTATACTTCCAATGGGGATCCTTAAGTAAAAAATATAGTTCTTCCAACTTTAAAGAGATTGTACGCTGATTTAAGATAAGAACGTAAATAAATATGGGATAGTTTATTCTACATATTATTTTTTTTGCTTATCTTTGTCTATCACTCTTCAATATTGTTAGATCAGAATTCTGATTATATTTTTTATTTCTCTCTTCTATTGAGATTTTGATCTAACGGTATTTAACGGTGGTAGATAAATGTAGGCAATAAAAATAATAGGTAGAATAATATATCCCAATAAATATTATCTATGAACTTACACACTACACACTAAATGAAATCTACCCCATTTACATATGTTAGCCCAATATATTTTAGGTTGCAACAAAATTTGATTTAATTTATTATTTTACTTCAACAATTGAACACTATTAACACTTAACAACATGAATTTTTGGCTTAAAAATAATATTAAGTGGATAATGAAGTCTCTAACCACCGACTTACCATTCAGCAAAGCAAACCATTCATTTCCATATCTAGCTTAATTGGACTCAGTCTTCACTTGAAGGGGCTAGGCAAAAAGACCATATCAAGACCCGGTTCGGTTCACGGACTACGTTCCATCGGTTCGGCTCGGTTCACTAGCATAGCTTAATCCGATTTTGGTTTTTCTCTTTCCTCCTTCAAAATTTTCTCCCTTCTTATCTTCTTTCTCTCTCTTCTAGCGAAAGTTTCTCTCTCTTATTTTTTCAGAACCCAAACACCGAACAACCCGCGACCGAGGCTCCGACCCGAATCGGAAGAGTTGAGTCCAGCTCCGAACATGTTCACGCGCTTCTGCCCCAATCGCATTTCGCTCCCATTCTCTCAGGTTTTCTTCTTCTCGTTTTTGCAATGGATGCGAAATCTGTAAATGTTCGATTCCCATTTCATTTCCGCTTCGATTGATGCCACAATTGCCATAGCTGAAGCTCCAAATCATTCTCTTTTTTCTAGGCATAGTTGTTTGTTAAATTTCATATTTTCTATTGAACTATCGAGGCCTTAGCTGCTATAGGGTAATTTCAATTTGAATTTCTTAGTACAAATTCTGAATCTATTTTTCTTTTTAGGTTTGAAATTTAAGGGTTCTGAAGTTTCTGTGTCTATCTTCGATATTGACTATCGAGAGGGGGAAAGTATAATAGGGTTAGGGTTTTCTTGAAAGTATTGGTTTTTGTTGCGAACAACAAGAGAGGATACGTTTGGGAAGAACACAGAGGGTTAGGGGTTAGAGGATAATGTGTATACTGTGTGTGATTCAGAAGTGGTCTCGCCGGGTTGCTACATTGCTACCTTGGTTAGTTATTCCATTAATTGGTCTGTGGGCGCTTTCTCAGCTACTACCACCTGCTTTTCGGTTTGAGATTACTTCGCCACGTCTTGCTTGTGTCTTTGTGTTGTTGGTTACTCTCTTCTGGTATGAGATTTTGATGCCTCAGCTGTCTGCTTGGCGGGTGCGGAGGAATGCACGGCTTAGAGAGAGGAAGAGGTCTGAGGCTATAGAAATGCAGAAGCTAAGGAAGACAGCTACGAGGCGGTGCCGTAACTGCTTGAATCCCTATAGGGATCAGAACCCTGGTGGGGGTCGGTTTATGTGTTCGTACTGTGGGCATGTTTCGAAGAGACCTGTTTTAGACTTGCCTGTGCCGCCAGGGTTGGGGATTTCGAATTCTGGTATAGTTAAGGACTTGGTTGGAAAAAGTGGCAAGATATTAAATAGCAAGGTTTGGTCTGAAAATGGGTGGATGTGCAGTCAGGACTGGTTGGAGAATGGCAATCCTAGCAGCTGGAGGATGAATGAGAATGGTGGTATTTGTGGAGGAGATGAGCATTGTTTGACAGAGGGGTCACATTCTGGTCTTTTGTTTTATGTTTGCAAGTTTTTGACATCTTTTTTCTTGGGCATTAGATGGCTCTGGAGAAAGATTTTTAGAGTTAGTTCAGGGGAAAATTGCTTGTCTGATGCTGAACATAGTACACTCTTAGCAAAACAGGGTGAGAATGGGGCGAGCCTCAATGAAAGTAGAGGGGAAAAAGCACGCAGGAAAGCTGAGGAGAAAAGGCAGGCTAGGCTAGAGAAAGAACTTTTGGAAGAGGAAGAGAGAAAACAAAGGGAGGAGGTTGCAAGGTTAGTGGAGGAGCGTAGGAGACTGAGAGATGAGAAACTGGAAGCTGAAAAAGATCACAGCAAATCATCACCTTCCAGTAAGGAGAATGACAGTAGGAAGGAAGCTGAAAAGAAGCGTCAGGAAAAAAGAAAAGAGAAAGATAAGAGCTCCAGTAAGAGCAACTCTGATGCAGAAGAATTGGAAAGAAGAGCTGGCAAGGAAAGTGAACGGAAGCGGGACTTTGACAAAAAGAGTGAAATGGATCGTAGAGAGCATCATAAATCTGGGTTAGAGAGTGGCAGGGGACAAAGTACAGACAATGCACATAGTAAAAATGTAACTGCAAACAATTATAACCGAGGGAGTGCTGGAACAAGGTACCTTGATCATATGCGGGGTACAATTTTGTCCTCTTCAAAAGCTTTTGGTTTTGGAAGGGGTACTAATAATCCTGCCACTATGCTCAAAGAAAACAAGTTTAACAGTTATGTAGATCATGTTCATACTGCTGCCGGAAGGAGAGATGTATGTCCTCCTGAACGTCCGATTGCAAAATCCAATTTGAATGGAGATGATAGGAATATCAATCACTCTGTAAGTTATCTTGCTTTTGGTCCCTTTTCTTTGCCTTTTTATCATACTGTTAATGTTTTAAGCAGGTTTTGTTGAAGGTTGATTGGTGTAGGAATACTATTTACTGTCTCTTTTTTTTAGAAAAAAATGTTATGTGGATTTTTCAAACCAGAATTATATTCAAATGTCTTTTGTCTCTAATCTTCAGTTTGTTTGGCCACATTGTGAACTGTCAGTCTCTTAAATTTATGAACAAAATTATATGATGCTTTAGTTAATATTAATTGTTTGCTATATAGGATTATATTAGGTAGCAGTTAACAAATTCTCTATAAAGAAAACAGTATTATTATGATGATTGCTCCCTGCAGGTTCTCCCAGAACCACAGCCTTGGAAAGCACCTAAAATGTCATGGCAGCAATTGTTTACTAGATCTTCATCTGTTCCTCAGTCCTCAAATTCAAATGTAATATGTAGACCAAATTCCAAAATTCAAGCAGAAGCCAAAAGCCCTCAGTTATCAAGCCAGTCACCGGTTACACAATCATTTAATAATCCAATTCACTTTGGTCTTCCATCACCTTTTAAAATTTCTACCCATCCAAATGGATCAAGCAGTAGTAGTCTAGGTTTTTCTCCTGCAGTTGAATCTTTATTCTCTCCAGTTGGAAATACATCGCGTGACTTTAGACATGACAAGCAAGAGCTTTTTGAAGACCCTTGTTATGTTCCAGATCCGGTATCATTGCTTGGGCCTGTTTCAGAGTCACTTGATAATTTTCAGTTGGACTTGGGAAGTGGCTTTGGGACAGACATGGAAGTAGCAAAGCCTCACTCTTTAAAAGACATATCTGATGGTTCTGATGTTAATAAGCCATCTCCAATTGAGTCCCCATTGTCTCGAGAAAAGCATAGCTGTTCTAATTGGTTTCCAAGTACCCCCAAGGGCCAAGACATGCATGCTTTTCCTTTGGATGATGCAGCTGCAAATGAGAAGGGAACATGGCAGATGTGGAGTACACCACTTGGTCAGGAAGGTTTAGGTTTGGTTGGTGGCCCAGGAAGCTGGCTGTTACCCTCACAAAGAAATGTACCAAACAAAGATGACTTTGTGCTTCCATCATCTCAGAATACTATGGCTTCACTTTTTAACAAAGATGATAATATAATATCTGGGACCCATTCTCCACAAAACGTTTTTATTCCTAATGGTCAGAGTGGCGGGAACTTCAGCCCTGTTACTGTTTCAAGTGGCTATGATCCTTGGTTACAGAGTGCTTTATTCCCACCATTGTCAGGTGGCCTTACAACTCAGGAGGGAGCTACTCAGAATGAAATCATATATGGGAGTCCAAATGGATCTGCTAGCAGCTATGTTCTTGAGGGTTCTCCGGCTAACAGTTGGTCCAAGTGAGTAATAACTGTTTGGCTTATTTTTTGCCTTCTATTGTATTAGCTAATTTGGAATCCTGCTGTAGATGGATCCTTGTTGTTGACCATTTGAAATTGATGAAACTTGTTTAGCACAAAAGATGAGATAAACAATCCCCTCATTTTGTTTATCCCAAATGAATTGTAGACCTCTAAAGATTGATTGATAACATGATTGTTAGGGAGACTGTTTTGTATCTTTCAATTTCTATTGAGATTCATGATTCATCATGCCATCAAGGTGATGATGCTTTGTGGGGAAATTTTTTGGTTTCAGTGATGAAGATTTATTAAAGATGTACTTATAACAAGTGATGGAACGATGATAGGAATGCACTTGGTTTCTATCTATATGCAATGACT
Organism: Gastrolobium bilobum; assembly: GCF_033153095.1. Classification (NCBI taxonomy): domain Eukaryota; kingdom Viridiplantae; phylum Streptophyta; class Magnoliopsida; order Fabales; family Fabaceae; genus Gastrolobium; species Gastrolobium bilobum. The sequence continues at coordinate 247,212 of NW_026897921.1, read as the reverse complement.
AATAATATTTTACCCTAGGATTGATTGATAACGTGATTGTTTTTAATGTTATTCAATATTTATACCTCAGGTGTACTATAATACAATGCTTCTGTATGTAGGAGATGCCAGCTACTAATTGGTTCATAGTTGGTTAGGTTCCAGCTATTTTCTGTTTTATTGTTAGGCTTTAGTTAGTGACTCATTTGTTGAGTCATCAGTCTTTAGCTAAATAAGTAGGGCACGTGTAAACCTTTCTAATTTGACCAATTACAATACATACAAAGTTCTTTTCTAATTATCTTCTTTACCTTTCCTCTCTCTGTCTCCTCTCTTTCTCTCGTTTTCTTTTCTACTCAGAAGCTCCCCCACAACTTTCATGGTTTCTACCTTAAATCTTAATACACTGAAACCAAAAATTTTCTCCACAAAGTATAATCACCTTGGTAGCATGTTGAATCTCAATAGGAATAGAAAAATACAAAACATTCTCTCCAACAATCAAAGTTATCAAATGCGGATTGAAGCGTGTCGCGGCCAACCCTGAAAAATGTCATTGCGCTGTAGCGGGTTGCAGTTGCGGAAATAGCGGAATAGATCAATGGAACCTAGATATTCCACACGTATATATGCTCAAAATTAAAAAAATCAAAGCATGCTAGTAAAACATGGATAAGGACAGTGGAGAAGTATTAACAAGTAACAAAACAATTCTTCAATACAAGTAACATAACAAATTATTAAGAATTAAAAGAAAAAGAAAAAGCACCATCATATAAAAATTAAAAAAAGGAAGCCTTAGATATCATAGACAGAATAAAAATGAGTTAAAAACATCATAAAAAACACCGTCATAAATTTTTTTTTGAAGGCTGTTTATGTTTATGTTTTTTTTTATTTTTTTTTATAAAATAGAGTTAAAATATCAAGAAGCTGCACTTGTTAAAATGTCACAAAGCAATGTTCAATAGGGTCTATTCTTGCTAAGCCTAAAATTAAAAATATAAAATATGTTTGATTAAGCTTTCTAAAATGTGTCATGAAGGCTTTGAGAAAAAACAGAGAGAACTGAGATTGGGCATGACATATGAGAGTTCAAACTCCACATCTATGTTAAGACAAAACAGAGTAGAAAAAAAAGAGAACAGTTTAAAAAAAGAAGAAGAAAAGAAAATAGATAGAACCTAGAACAGCGAGAGTCGTTGCCGGAAGTCAGTTGCTGTCTGCGTTCGCTGTTTGCCGGAAGTGGAAGGGCTGGCCACTGTTGTTCGCTGCTGGTTGAGAGTGAGAATGACGAATAGAGGCACATTACAAATAATGGTTAAAAGATAATTTAACAAAAAAAGTCTGTTGGGTCATTAAATGAAGGGCAAAAATGGAATTTCAGAGCCCTTTTTCTGTAGCGGCGCAAAGTTCCGCAATTCTCCCGCAAAAGCAGACGCAATAGCCGCAAAAGCAAACCAACACATTGCGTAGCGGCTTGTAGCAGTAGGTCTCGCAATGTGCAACCCGAACGCAATTGCACGCAATAGCGGCGCATTTAACAACTATGATATGCAATGGCTAATAATATTTTACCCTATATGTAAAATTTGTATTACATCTGACGTGTAAAAAACATTCCAATTCAAATGTAAATTTCTTAATATTTTATGTGCTACGTTAATCTTAAGTATGGTCCCACTGGTCTGTAGGCTGTTTCTAGAATTACGGGTTGCTTATTGATACTTTGACTCAGTCTATCAAAATGTAATTTTAAGAGGCTGAACTATTGCTATTCCAGAGGAGTGCATATTGCTTAGGGCATTTTTGAACAGATTGATTGAATCAAATTTTAATCCTTCCTCACAGGAAGAAATCTTATAAAGCAGAATTAGTCAATTAGATGCATAAATTCACACCCAATTAGGAAAAGTACTGCCAAACAAATTTTTATTCATTCAACGTTTTAAATGAGGATGAGCTGCTTTTGATGCTTGTTGGTAATAGTTTGACTATTTGACTATTTGCATACACTAAAATAAAGAGAGGTATTGTACTAAAATAAAATAAAAATAGAGGTATATACTTCAAAACTGTTTTGTTTTATCATCATCAGCCTGTTTCTTCAGAGAAGAATCAGGAACAGCAAATTAAATAGGAATAAGAGATAAAGTAAATGGCATAGATGCCCTCTATGTGGACTTATGGGATTGCTGCTTTGAACAGTGGCGGAGCCACCAAGGCACCAGCTGGTTTTCAAAAATGCTACATATTTTCTTTAAAAATTATAGTATAGCCTTGGTATTGGTTAGTTTTTTAAGAATAATACAACATTGGTACTAGCTGGATTTTACTAGTTGGGTCTTTTGCACTAGCTAGATTTTACTAGTTGGGTCTTTGGCACTAGCTGAATCTTGTCCTTGGCTCTGCCACTGGCTTTGAACAGATTTTCCTAATTTTGGTTTTTCTGCTGTCCATAGACCACATATTGTTGTCGGACATCTTTGGATGCACAATACATGACCAAATAAGTTGTTGGATTCTACTTTAAATATGCCTTTTTATGCTGTTTCATATGGTAAAAATGGATTTAGTTGCAAGATATAAGCCAAATGATTGTGTGGTTCCATCTGTTTGATCATATGCCAATCCATTCATGAAATGAATGGGTATGTATAGGTATGGTGTTGGTGCTGAACGGTATACTTTCATGCCCAGTTTCTTTCTCATCTGTTCTGTTGTTTGATTGAGTCTTAAAGTGGTATATAAGCATGTTCATTGATAAGTTCTTGTTGTAATCAATTTGACTATCCTGTCTACTTATAGCTGTATACTGACAGCAAAATTGTCGTACTCTGCTGATGGGTTGAACCTGACAAATAAAGAAAAAAAATAATCATAATATCATAATGGAAACGAAGGTGAAAAAGATGAAGTCTGCATGTCTTGAAAATTCTTTTGGGCTTCTTGTGTCCCTTTTGACTGCTTGTGGCTTGATGCTTGTGCTGACATTGTCTTGAATGTTTTCTGTCTCCTTGATTCTGTAACTTGTGGTCCTCCTCCTCTAATATAAATTTTTAGGAGTATCTTACTCAAATCTCCCCTCTATTTTGTGTTTGTTACACATAACTTCCTCTATTTCTAAATGTATACAAACCGCCTCCTTTTTTTTTATAAATATGGTGCACTTCACATAGCTGTTACTTAATAGCCTATCGATATTTTTTGTGTGGATTGATGAAAACACTCTTACTAACTGCAGGTTTTAGCTCATTAAACCAAACTCTCTATTTCTTAAACCTTACACAAACATTCTCATATTTATAAATGCATTACAGATTTACAGTTAAATCCCCTCTATTACAATAAAAAATTGAAATTATTAAATACTTAGATCACAAAAATTATAAAATAATTTTAGAGTATCATAAGAGAATAAACAACAAAATTAGCTCTAGTTATATATCTTTAAAGAGTATTACTTTAAAATTGTTGTAATGAAAAATCAATAAAAACTTAGTTGTATGAATTTTTGTCACATACTAATAAGATGGATCAAAACTAATAGTAATAATTCTTCAAGAACTAAATGATAAAAAGAATACATTTTGAATTTCTTTAGACATGGATATTAGTAAAAATGCTTCAAGAATAATAGAAAAATGAAACAGGATTATTGTGTAGAATAATAAGGGTTTACGTCTTTAATGTTTTGCAAAATATAATAATTTCCACCTCTCTTACATTTTTCCTTAATGTTAAATAGTGTACTTTGCAAAACATTGAAGAAGTAAACCCTTATTATTTTGCTCAATAATCTTTTTCCTTTTTAATTTTATAATTCTTGAAGTATTTTGATTAATATTCATGTCTTAAGAAATTTAAACGTTATTTCTTTTATCTTTTAATTCTTGAGAAATTAATCCTAAAAGTTAGTTTTGATCCATCTTAGTAGTATGTGATAGCAATTCATGTGATTGAGATTTTATTGAATTTTCATTGCAACAATATTAAAGTACTTTTTTATTTTGAAGATATGAAACTAGAACTTGTTTTGTTATTTATTCTAATGTGATTTAAAAAATTTTGTAGTCTAAGTATTCAATAATTTCAAACTTCTACTGTAATTTAACTGTAATGCATTTATCAAATATGAGGGGGTTTGTGGAAGGTTTAAGAAATAAAGGGGATTTTGTGTAAAGAGCCAAAAGCTGTAATTAGTAAGGATATTTTCATCAATCCAACACAAAAATAACGGTTGATATTGACTAACAGTTCCCTGAAGTTCACTATCGAAAGTTGGACTTGAGTGTAGCTTATTTATAAAATATGAGGGGTTTGCGTAACAAATGCAAAAGAAGAGGTTGGAGTAATATACTCAATTTTTAGTGTTCATATACACGGTTGAAGCTGTTGTTTAGACCTTGTTCTCTTTTATGATTTTTTATTTTTGATAAAAAAACTGAGTTATTTTAGCTGGTAGTTTTAACAGGTTGTTGTTTTTTGTTTACTTTGCAGAAAGGAATGGCCTGTACATGGTTTTGTGGAAAGCATAGGAAAGTCATCTGTTTCAACGCCCCATAATGGAGATCTACATCCAACCTCAGATGTACAGTCATTTGGGTCATTTGATTAAAAAGATATTAGTGACAGGGTTTATGAGGGACTCGATAAACACAACTGTTCTCTTGAGGGAAGGGTTTTAGAATACTGAACGCATTGTGTCTTCCTTTCTTCTTTATGAAAAGGGAGATCAATGTTTTCATTACTTTAGCATTGATAGGAATACATGTTGGATGCATTCTGAGCATGGCAACAAGAGAGATGCCCCCATTTTGACGTCAATATGTCCTTTGGAGAATGGTGCTTCGTATTCCCTCGTGTCATGGTCTTCAAATATATACTGTAATTGATGTCTTAATGAGAAATGAACTGATACTAACATCATCTGCTGCCAATGGAATATACTTGTGTTTCTGTATGTGGCGAGCAACGTCTTTGAGCACAAAGTTGGGTGTGTTCTGACCCAGTTATTATTAATACAACTCACCCGTAATGGATTCTTTTTTCCCCCCCTTTTGTTTATTTCCCGATGGGAGTTTTTGAATCCTTTGATCGATGTGTTAAATTAATGGGAAAGCGTCGTTTGGAAACGGGTGATAATAAGTTATTATTTTGTACACATAATTTTATAGCATAATGTACACAAAATAAAAATAAAAAATAAAAAATTCTTGCATAAATTGCCTAATCGCATAAGTAGCTTGAATTTGGTCGTGCATAAATAGCGTTGGGGGTGTCCGTAGTGGTTTTTCGAATGGAGCAGAATTTATAGATATTATAGAATCTATATTTGAAAAGGTAAAAATGTGTTATTTTAAATGACACACTTTACATTTTTTAACTCTCATAAAAAGGTGGGACTTACATCTTTAAAAAAAATTCTCCCGCTCTCTCTCTCATGATTTAATCTCTTTCTCTCACTTAAAATGACATAATTTTATATCTTTTAAAATAATACATATTTTTTCCATTTGAAAATTGTTAATACAATAATTGAAAAATTATATAAATTCAGTGTACGGAATTCTTCAAACAATGATAAAGTGCTGTTTTTGCTATAAAGGTAAAGGAGTGTACCAGTACAACACTATGTAAGGATAAAATTTAAAAAATCCGACCTGCCGGATTCGAACCAGCGACCTAAGGATTATCTGCTTGGAGCATTTCCCACTACAGTCCTCCGCTCTACCAACTGAGCTAAGGTCGGGTTGTGATATACATTCCAAACAAACCTTAATTTAATATATGACATTACATTGAGCGTTACTTACACAATGTAAAAACAAAAATTATAATATTTATGTGCATACATTTTGAGGCATTGATAATATCTTATTCATCATGATGTCTTCAAATTCTTATATGGAGGAGTTAACAGTGATAAACGTTGCTTCATAAATCATAATAGATTAGAGTTTTCAGACTCTGCACGAAGATACTATCCTTAAGCTTTAGAGCTACGCTAACAACGAAATTTTCAGTGTTGAAATGAACTCCAATTGCAAATAGCTAAGGAAAGTACAATTGAATGATGATGTAAGATTAAGATGGATCAATAAACTATCGAACAAAAGTATTTTTTTCCTATAAACTCAGTTCGTGGTAAATTTTATATGAAACATTAAATTTCATGACTATAAATTTCAAGTTAAATTATTTTTTAGTACTTCACGTTACCATGTATTAAATCTGCTATGAACTCTAGTTTCAAGTAATACAGCTTTAGAAGAATCATTTGACGTTTGTGAAATTACATAGAACATGCATAAAATAGTCCCAAAAAGTGAGTTAAAAACACCAAATACTGAATTTGCCCTTGTTTTACAGTTTAATCCTTATACTTTCCAGTTTACTGCAAAACTGTTAAATGATTTACATTACAGTAATGCTGAGAGGCCTTGCTTTCTAGTTATTACATCAAGTAGTTCTGAACCCAACGAATGCTAAGTATTTTAATGCCTCAAAGTTTTGATTCACTGTTCAAAACATGCAGCAGTCAGATCATAAAATTTATTGACATTAGGGATGATATTTAAGGAACCATACCTAAATAAGCTTAGAAATTCTTAAGGTGGACAACAGTAATCGGACAATTGTTTTCACTTTTCAATCAAGCTCTTCCATATTTTTTTTTTCTGCCTAGTCCACATAATTTTTTTTAAAAATTCGAATTTAATAAACATTTTTTTTTTCACTTTACTACATCGAGACACATTAAAAAAAAAAGAGCAAAACAAAAACGGCTGTCTTGGTCAATCTCAATCCAGATATATCCTGTCTTATTATTTACAGTTAAATCAGAGCCACGATCTTCTCTGCCACAAAACATTGCTCCAGCACTTGCTAGTAATCTGCCATTAATAGAAAATGTTCCGATTAAGACATCATAGTTCACAAGATATATTTCATGACCCATGTCACAGTCACAATGAGTGCCTCCACAACACAAGAAAATGCTCACAAGCAACAAAAGTTTCACTTTATCTTTGTAGATACATCACACTAAAGATCAAAGAAGCAAGCCTGGAGCAATGGTAAAATTGCTCCTTAGTGACATAAAAATCCAAATCCGGAAAACGGCCTCTTTGCAAATATGCAAGGATAAAGCTGCATACAAGAATTGCCTTTAACTCCACTCTTGCTAGTCAGGGTTTAATGAAAAGTGATTTTTTTATCACATGAAACATCAGCAATTAAACAAATATATACAACCTAGATCAAAATCTACATTGAAGTATTTCGTTGTTTCAATTAGGAAAACTCCAGGCCTACATATGTAAATTATAATCTGATATTTGATGGAAGCAAAAAAAAAAAAAGTAGATACAATGATTTTGATTCGTTGTAATCCTAGTCCAGTGATTACAACAACATATATATCCAATACCAATTGAAAAGGTAATGGAATAGAGGCATGTCCATACCATTGTTGGTTTTTTCTGAACTCAGTAAGCACTGGATATATGTTCTCAAAGGCTGTGTACGTTTCATCTCTCACCTAAAGAAATGGAAATGAATACATCATTAATCCCATGTGCCGGAAAAATGGTTTAATATAAAATTACATGGGAATATCTCAAGACCATTTATTTTACCTTGGCTCCCGTCAGAACAATTTTTCCAGAGACAAATATAAGCAAGACTATCTTGGGTTGCTTCATACGATAGATTAGTCCTGGAAACAACTCTGGTTCATACTGCCACCAGGAACAAGCAAGTTCAACAACGTTCATCATTCCCTAAATTTCTAGTATATAGAAAAAAACTAGCTGCACATGCCAAGACACAACATCATCTATACTTTCCTTTACCACACAACAAGCATCACGACTGAAAAGACTCCCATTAACTTCAAACAGTTCGAATTTTAAAATTTTTAAAACCTTTAAAACATATAAGCTATCAGCAAAGTACGTTTGGTAATGGATATGATAGGATCAAAGCAGCTCCGATATAATAAAAAATAAAAAAGGATTAGTGGTTATTTGGTTGTCATGGACATCAAGATTGGTTTTGCATCTGTATTAGTCAAATATTTTTTTCATAGTTTACATCCGTGGTACCTCTTATGAAATACAGTTTCTCTATAGAATATTTGACATCAGGTATATAATTCAAGGAAACAACATACAAATTATATAATATGATACCGAACACTGAGATTTGAGTTCCCAACAACAATTTTGCAAATAATTTTTTTAACATAAAGTCACCAGGAGCATAAACAGGCCCTAAATAAACCAGGAAAAACAGAACATAATAGCTACATTTCATACTTACACTTGAGAAAGCACCATGAGAATATGCAAGACCCTCAAGCCGTATGGGGAACTTTACATCACAAGAGCCAACAATATTCTGAATCTTGAAATCCTAAAGCACAATACAAAAGGAATAAATCAATGACAAGCACTACTTATGTAGTGAGAAAAAGAACCGATAAACAATTTTAGATGAAGCAATTTTAATGGATATAATGAGAAAGAGTAGAGGTGGAACCTTAAATTTAGCTGGGAAACCGAGCTTTTGGATAATCCTTGCATACTGAAGGAGAAAACCTAGTTAGAAAATACTATAAATATTCAAGAATAAAATGATTTCCTAATTCCAATTAAAAAAAAAAGTAATATACATTGAACATGCTTATACATAGGAAAAGAGAACAATAAAACCATCCATCCTCCACCATTGGTTTAAGGAGCTTATTTTTCTACAAGCAACAAGATGAATAGGCTCGAAACCAAGCTACCATTTATGGCAAGGTTCTCCAGTCTAACGAACCTGAACTTGAGAAACCTAAATCATATACAGGATGAATGAGCTAACAAAAGGAAAAAAAGAACATTAGCATACCTTCCTTGCTGCCAATTTAGACTGCTGCTCACTCTTAGCTCCAGTACAGACCTAACCATGCCAATTAAATTTAAAAAAGCATAAGAAATAGAAGCACATTACAAGCAACATACTAAACCAATTTGTTTCCACAAGAGAAGAGGTCCATAAAAAAAGCATGAAAAAATTATCCTAACGTAAGTTCTGCAAAAACATTACAAGCACCTATAATGGTGAACAAGTGGCAAATGGACAAATCTGAATTTTATAAATACAGCATTCAATTGGCATTAGTTGTCCAAATGCCTGTCCACTGATCTTATCAGCACAGTTAACTAAAACATGGGATAAGAAAAGGGAATTCGATAACAGAACCAGACAACCACGAATTGATGTCCAACTTCACCTACATAGTATCTAAGCCTAGCAAGAGAAACCCTTTATTTCAGCCGCCTATTTTGTTTCTCTCCTCTGCAGCTGTCCACCTCACATCTACAAACCAGTTTGTTGCCCCAAGTGGCTGTTTGGTTCCATATTCCTCCTAGATCTGTATCTTAGTAATCACAGCAGAATCGCAATTCCTGCGATTCTGTGCAATTCTGGTGATTCAGACATTAATTCCAGCACCAAAAACAAAATTTCAACCAATCTGTACTGGTTGGTTGCAGAATCACATTGAATCACATGAATCTATTGCGTTCATGCAATTCCAAGTAAACTGGAAAGAAGTACCAGATGCAACAAAAGGAACATACCATCTTGCCAGATGCAAAAATGAGTGCAGTTGTTTTTGGTTCCCTAATCCTCATAATCACAGCAGCAAAACGCTGCAAAGATTCAAATCACAGACATCAGAACTGCAGACAAATGACCGAATTGCATGACAACATATCTAGCATGTATGTTTATCATTGATTTCCAATAAAAGTGGATAAGTGGTTGACATCAATAGTAACAATGATAGAAAATCTTAGATCAAACAAGCTTTTCTGTACCAGATAGAATACTGCAATTTTTGAAAAGCAAGAAACAAAACTCCACAACTGAACAAAAACCAAGTCAACCTTCACTGTACTTGCAATGCAAAATACAACACAATATGCAATGCACGCGCGCACGCACACACACATATATGGGATCAATTCACAACAAAAAACAAAACTTGCCTTGGGATTGTATTCTGCATTACGAGCTTGAAGCGCAATTGATTTAAGCTCCAACTTACAGTCCAAATTGACTGTCGACACAATATTTCTGGCAGTACAAATAGTACACATTTTTAGATATTCCAATACAAATATAAGCAAAGGTTATCCAGCCCAAGCAACTGATAACATCACAAAATCACCAGAAGAAGCATATCGACCATATATTTTGAGTTCATCTTGGAAGAAACACACATACACATGGGGACATCAGTCTAGAAAAGAATACACTACAAGGAATTCCATATTGGAGAATGATTCCCCTCCATTATACGAAAAACAAGACTAACTTTAACCAGGACAACTTCTATTTAGAAGCAATAAAAACCACTCCCCATTAAACCCCAACTAACGAGGGTGAGGTGAGGGTAATCCTTATACACAGTTTTATCCTTGCATAATTGCAAAGAAGTTATTTTCCAATTTCAAACTCGTAACCTTTCAGTCAAGGAAGAATAGTTTTACCACTGCTTGAGGCTCGCTCTCTTAGAAGCAATAGTTGATTGGAATAAAATAAATGATATAATGACAAAAGAGAGTATTTTAGCCCAAATACCAGTAAACCCATCTGATCCGCTCCACATAAAAACACAAGCTGAATTTGGATAACAGTATACCCCATCAGAAAAGAGTTAATTTTTTTATCATTTGCAAGTTGTAATCTCAATATCATACATGGAGGATCACTTGGAATATGGATAGCAACATCTGGTCACTTCTTTATTACAAATGAGCAAACCCGCTGGCCTAAACTCAAAACTCCCATATCACTCATTTGAAGCAACCAAAAAAGCCCAGCAGACAGCACAGTTATTCATATATCATGATTCTCATGCTTGCAATTGATATCCAGCAAACAGGTACTGTAACCCGTAAGGAAACAATTCAATTTAAAGAAAACGGATACTCACTGAAGGGTAGGCACAATCCCAGAAGGGTGCTTTCTTAGATCCACAGGTTGGCTTCCTTCCAATCCTTGTTCAGCCATGAACCCTTTTTAACCTTATTCTATATGCTATACTTCAAAACCAGCTACACCCCACTAACACAAAGCTGCCCTTCAACAGAAACCACCATGTTCCACAGTAATCAGTACCAAAATCTTCACTTTTGCTTACAAAAAAGATATATACGTACCCACACACACACACACAAAGAACCCATTTCTAAAAGAACCCAGATCTCAGATGGTTTGATACACACTCACACATAAAACCAACTAGATTTTAATACAGTCAAGCATATTTTACTTTTTCTCAGGGAAAAAGAAAGTAAAAGTCGAAGAAAATTTCCCACATCCAGAACAAAATTTCTTAACTAAAAATTGGGGAAATTCTGTGTATGACAAATTAGATCTGGTGGTTACAAAGTTAAAAGACTTATTGACAAGATTGTAATGAATATCAGACCTTTTTCTATATTGTTTTCCGGGAAAAGGGTTGTAAGAACAAGAACTAGGGCTTTCGATTTTTTGTTTTTTTTGTTTGTTTTTTTCACAGATCTAAGAGATTGTTGAGTTGTAATAAATGGAATTGAGGAAAAGAAGAAGAAGAAGAATGAAAGACTGAAGAGAGCGGGAAGGAATTGATGTGAGAATTTGTATATGAGGGTTTAAAAAGGGAGAGAGTTTTTGGGTGTTGAAGGGGCTTTGTGAATGTGATTGTGAACATAGGAGGGATCTGGTTGATTATGTGAAGAGAGAGAAAAATGGAAGAGAGAGAGGCTAGGGTTGATTTGTCAGCTACCTTCACTTGCCTATATTGCCCCTTCATTTGGACATAGAAGTTGAGCATCTTCAAAGGGTATGATTGGAATGTTAGAATTGTACAAATGTCAAATGGCAATGTTGTGGTTATACGATAATTGATAAAAGCACAATCTATTTGTGGAATGGCAGTTTTGAAGGATCTTGTTCCAATTTAGACGTGTTTTATCATTACAGTTCTTTTGACATATTCTGATGTAATTGTATTTTAGGAAATTTATTTTTAAGGATTAATTAGGATATGTTTTTTTTATTGTTTTATTAATTAGGAAAAATTCCTCTAATTAATTAGTTTTCTTTAAAAGAATTTGTATGTTTTGAGACTTTTTTTAAAAAATTATCTTGATTTTAGTTTTAAGATTTGTATTGGATATGGCTTAACTTTTCTTATTCACTTTATTTGTTAGAGACTAAAACGGGTATCGTAAAATTTGTTGAGGACCAAAAAGGATATTTATTCTAAAATTAAGGTATCGAACATTACTTAATAAGATGTGAAATATGTTTAATAGTTGCACGATTTCCAAGTCTGTGTGAATTGAAACACTTCAAATGGCAATACACATATTGAATTAAGTTCCAAGAAAGATTTTTCTAAAGACTCCCTCCGAGTTATTCACAGATTGGAAACCTAGTTGTGAATGTATATGCTTCGCATGCTCATTTAAAGTAAGAATCTATGTTTGGAGTACTTGATAAAGAAGATAGGACAGGATAATGTTATGAGTATTTCCTAAACTTGTAATATCATGTTGTTTATATATGATATATTTGATATTGAATTTATTCCATCGCTGCATCTGTTTTGCATATATACTGGAACTTGTTATAATATTTGTTTAAGCCATGTGGGTCCAAAATGAATATAGCATTATTATTTTGTGGCCCAAAACGGTTTTGCTTTCTTATTCTCATTTGGCAGTATTATTGCAACTAAATAAAACGCTGCATTTTTTATGGTGGTATATATATATCAAATTGAGAACTACAACAGTGTGTGAAAAAATATTCAGTTTTGTATGCATTATTCTGATCGTGCTTTTATCTCTCTCTCTGTTCATTCGGGTTCTTTGAAATCAAGAAAAGGTTAGGGTTTGTTGAGTGTGTGTGTGTGAGAGATTTGAGGGAAAAAGAGTGAGAATCTCATCTTGGCTCTTTGAAGAGAAGTGATCCTCGTGTGAAGGTGCATCAATTGATCGGAGCATTATTGTTAGAAGATGTTGTTAACAGTGAACGAAGGTGAAGCTTAGAGGCGTTCCTAGCTGGTGAAGTCTGGTCCGTGGAGTTGTAGAGCTGAAGACACAGATCCATTAGTGTTTGCTCTCTGATTCGGTGATACCTTTCTTTTGTTCTTGCTATTGTTGATTTTTGTTTGCATGTACTTTCTAGTCTTGGAGGTTATTTTCTCTGTTATTTTGAGTAGTGTTGATTTTACATGTTTAGTGTGTGCTGTGTTAGCTGCTAGTATATGTAAACTGCTGAACATATTTGTACCTATTTCTATTCTGAATAATAGTGCATGCTAGAGGGCGTTTGACCCTCACTGGCCAACTTGGATGTAGGAAATTCTTTTACAAAGAATTTCTGAACCAAGTATAAATTTCTAGTGTTGTTCTTTATGTTTTCCGTTTCTGCAAGTTTGTTTTCTGGGTTAATTCTTGGTAGCTCTATACCAAGAGTTGTAACAAGTGGTATCAAGAGCTTAGGTTCTTGGTTCCTTTTCTCTTCTGGTTCGTCTCTGTTTCTGTTCCGTGTTTTTTGTCTCTTTCTCTCTGGTCCTCGTGCTTTCTGCTGCTGGAAGCTGAAGAGGATGGGCATCACCAAGGTTGAGGTGGAGAAGTTTGATGGGAGGGGTGACTTCAACATGTGGAAGATCAAGATGAAGGCTGTCTTGGTGCAACAGAAATGTGAGGATGCTGTTGGTCCTCAAAAGGATCTTCCTGATTCCCTAGCACCTAAGGAACTGGAAGATTTAATGGCTCTAGCTCATAGTTTAATTGTGGTAAATCTGTCTGATAGTGTCCTTAGGTGTGTAAGATAACTAATCCTAGAAAGCTTCGGTAAAAGCTTAAGGCTCTCTATCAAACTAAATCTGCCCCAAACAAGATGTTCTTGAAGGAGAAGTTTCTTTCCTTCAAGATGGATCCTTCTAAATGCTTGGAGGAAAATCTTGATGAGTTTAACAAACTCACCTTAGATCTGGATAATGCTGGGGCAACTGCCTCAAGTGAGGATCAAATTTTGATCCTCTTGAATTCTGTTCCAGATTCATATAGCGGTGTAAAAGATGCTATAAATACAGCAAATGTGGAATGGACTTAGATGAGATAACTGAAGCTTTGAGAGCAAGGGAGGTTGAAATACTTTCCCATAAAAAGTCTCATGCTGAGGGGCTGGTTGTGAAGGGTAAAGGGAACAAGAAGGGAAAATTTAAAAGTAAATGGAAGGGAAACAATAATGTATCCCAACCTAACCAGAACACACAAGGTAATAAAAATAAGGAGCAGCCAAAAGGTAAACTTACCTGTTCGTTGTGTCATAAAGAAGGGCATATCAAGAAGAATCGCCCTGAAAATAATAAGGGAGCTGCAAAGGCAGCAACTAAAACTGAGTATACAAATTTACTTAGTGGGTGTGAGGGTGCTGAAGTCCTTATGGTGTCTAATAAGGGTTTTGAGGCTGAGTGGGTCATGGATTCAGGTTGCACATTTCACATGACACCTAGGAAGGAATGACTTGCTGGTTTAAGGTTCCAAAAGGGTGAAAAGGTCCTTATGGGGAATGACTAGGTTTGTCAAATAGAAGGGATTGGAGCTATCAAGTTCCAAATGGCTGATGGCAGCCATAAAATCCTCAAAAAAGTGAGGTATGTCCCTGACTTGAGGAGAAATAAAATTTCTCTAGGTATGCTTGACTCAAGTGGGCTGTTATTCAAGAGTGAGCAAGGTTCACTCACTGTTCTTAAGGGTAATGAAATTTTAATGAAAGGAAGGTTGATTAATGGCATGTACATATTACAGGGCCATGCTATCTCATCCGAAAGCTGTATAACAGCAGCCAAGGATGATGAATCTGTTCTCTGGCATAAGAGAATGGGTCATATTAGCAACCAGGGTCTGTCTGAGTTACGTAAACAAGGCATTATAAGTTCTAAGAAAGTAACTTGTGTTGAATTTTGTGAAAATTGTATTTTAGGAAAAACACACAAGTTACCTTTTTCTAGTTCTTCAAATTTTTCTAAATCAGTCCTTGATTACATACACTCTGATTTGTGGGGATCACCTAATGTTCCCCCTTCTCTCTCTGGTTTCCATTACTTCCTTTCAGTTTTGGATTCATATTCTAGGAGAGTATGGACCATGTTCTTGAAGCAAAAGGATCAAGCCTTTGATAGCTTCAAGAACTGGAAGACCCTTGTAGAGAATGAGACTGATAAGAAAGTCAAGGTTCTAAGGACTGATAATGGGCTTGAGTTTTGCAATAATCAATTTTTTGATTTTTGCAATGAGCATAGTATAAAGAGGCACAGAACTTGTGCTGAAACTCCTCAACAAAATGGGGTGGCTGAAAGGATGAATAGAACCATCCTAAATAAGGTCAGATGTATGCTGGCTGAATCTGGTCTCCCTAATTCTTTTTGGGCTGAGGCTGTTTCCACAGCTTGTTATCTTATAAATAGGAGCCCATCCACTGTTATAGGTCTTAAAACCCCTATAGAGCTTTGGTCTAGTAAGCCACCAAGTCTATGACACTTAAAACCATTTGGTTGTCTTGTATACATGCATGTAAAACAAGATAAGTTGAGTCCTAGAGCTGTCAAATCTGTTTTTGTTGGTTATCCTTCAGGTGTTAAGGGATATAAGTTATGGCTCATAGCTGAAAGGAAGTGTGTCATAAGTAGAGATGTGATTTTCGAAGAAAACACATTCTATAAAGACATATCCAAGCTTAGTGACAAATAGCATCCTCCTAGGACTGTTGAGTTGGAGGTGGAGCTGCCCAACAACACTGGGCAGCAACCTGATGTGGGTGAAAATGAACAACAGCACACTGTTGCTGAAGTTCAAGATGATGGGAATGACATTCCCATTGAGGAGCATGATGTGGAAGTGGATAGAGATAATCTAGAGGATTATTTGCTATCTAGGGATAGGACTAGGAGGAATATAAGACCTCCAAGTCATTTTGCACATGCAAATGTCATAGCATTTGCACTCCAAGTAAGAGATATGCTGGAGTTTAATGAACCCAGCTCATACCAAGAGGCTATGAGGCTGGATTCTAAAATTCATTGGCTAAAAGCCATGAAGGAAGAGATGGAGTTTCTTGAGAAAAATAAGACTTGGGTTTTGGTGGAGCGTCCAAAGAACAAGAAGGTGATTAGATGCAAATGGATCTTTAAAAGGAAGCCAGAAATCTCAGGTGTTGAAGCTGCCAGGTTTAAGGCAAGGGTTGTTGCTAAGGGATTTTCACAAGTTGAGGGTGTTGATTACAATGAAATATTCTCCCCTGTTGTGAAACATGTTTCAATTAGGCTCATTCTTTCAGTTGTTGCAATTAATGATTTAGAATTTGAACAATTGGATGTCAAGACTGCTTTCTTGCATGGCAGCCTTGAAGAGCTCATATTCATGGAGCAACCCGAAGGATTTATAAAAAAAAAGGGCTGAGAACAAAGTGTGCCTTTTGAAAAGGTCCCTTTATGGGTTAAAACAAGCCCCTAGGCAGTGGTATAAGAGATTTGATGATTTTGTTTTGTCCAAAGGTTTTAATAGGAGTAGTTTTGATCATTGTGTGTACTTCAAACAGCTGCATGATGATTGTTTTATCTACTTGTTGATTTATGTTGATGACATGTTAATTGCATCTAAGGACATAAATGAAATTAATAATCTGAAATCATTATTGAAAAAAGAATTTAAGATGAAATTCCTTGGTCCAGCCAAGAGGATACTTGGCATGGACATTACAAGGACAAGAGATGAGAGGAAATTAACTCTCTCTCAATCTGAGTATGTGAAAAAGGTCTTAAAGACCTTTGACAGTACCTGGCCAAACCTGTAAGTGTTCCCTTTGCTGGTCACTTTAGGTTGAAGGCTGTAGATGGTGAGTTAGCCTCGGATGAGGCTTCTTTTATGTGCAATATTTCATATTCTAATGTTGTTGGATGCCTAATGTATGCCATGATAGGTTCTAGGATTGATATTGCATATGGTGTTAGTGTAGTAAGTAGATACATGAGTAAACCATCTAAGAAACATTGGAATGCTGTGAAATGGTTGCTTAGATACCTTAGTGGCTCTGTTGATTGCTGCATTCATTATACTGCTGAAAACTCAATTAATTGTGATATTACTGGTTATTGTGAATCTGACTATGCTGTTGATCTTGACAAAAGAAGGTCTCTAACTGGTTTTGTTTTTTGTGTGGGAGGAAATGTGGTGAGCTGGAAGGCAAGCTTGCAACACATTGTGGCACTCTCCACAACTGAAGCAGAGTATGTGGCTCTCACAGAAGCTGTCAAGGAGGCAATGTGGCTACATGGAATTGTCTCTGAGTTGGGTTTAGGTAAGGACCCACCTAAGGTATTTTCTGATTCTCAATTTGCCATACACTTGTCCAAAAATGGTGCATACCATGAAAGGACCAAGAATATAGATGTTAGGATGCATTTCATACGGGAAATAATTAGTAATGGTCAGGTTAGTGTGAATAAAATATCAACTGAAATTAATCCTGCAGATATTTTGACTAAGACTGTTCCTCTTAGTAAATTTAGGGAGGCTCTAAATTTGCTAAAAATAAAACCTCCCTAAATTGCATGCATTGCATAGGCCTTGGGCTAAACGCCATAAAAACTCTAGTGTGCACTTTGTTCTGTTGTATGTTTAGTAAATAGGTGGAGATTTGTTATGAGTATTTTCTAAACTTGTAATATCATGTTGTTTATATATGATATATTTGATATTGAATTTATTCCATCGTTGCATCTGTTTTGCATATATACTGGAACTTGTTATAATATTTGTTTAAGCCATGTGGGCCCAAAATGAATATAGCATTATTATTTTGTGGCCCAAAACGGTTTTGCTTTCTTATTCTCGTTTGGCAATATTATTGCAACTAAATAAAACGCTGTGTTTTTTTATGGTGGTATATATATCAAATTGAGAACTACAACAGTGTGTAAAAAAATATTCAGTTTTGTATGCATTATTCTGATCGTGCTTTTATCTTTCTCTGTTCATTCGGGTTCTTTGAAATCAAGAAAAGGTTAGGGTTTGTCGAGTGTGTGTGAGGGAGATTTGAGGGAAAAAGAGTGAGAATCTCATCTTGGCTCTTTGAAGAGAAGTGATCCTCGTGTGAAGGTGCATCAATTGATCGTAGCATTATTGTTAGAAGATACTGTCAACAGTGAACGAAGGTGAAGCTTGGAGGCGTTCCTAGCTGGTGAAGTCTGGTCCGTGGAGTTGTAGAGCTGAAGACACAGATCCATTAGTGTTTGCTCTCTTATTCGGTGATACCTTTCTTTTGTTCTTGCTATTGTTGATTTTTATTTGCATGTACTTTCTAGTCTTGGAGGTTCTTTTCTCTGTTATTTTGAGTAGTGCTGATTTTACATGTTTAGTGTATGCTGTGTTAGCTGCTAGTATATGTAAACTGCTGAACATATTTGTACCTATTTCTATTCTGAATAATAGTGCATGCTAGATGGCGTTTGACCCTCACTGACCAACTTGGATGTAAGAAATTCTTTTACAAAGAATTTCTGAACCAAGTATAAATTTCTGGTGTTGTTCTTTATGTTTTCTGTTTCTGCAAGTTTGTTTTCTGGGTTAATTCTTGGTAGCTCTATACCAAGAATTGTAACAGATAACTTATCATATCTTACTTTTATCTCTTGTTTGGTGGATCAATAGGATATGATTAGCTTATCCTATTGTCTCATTTTGTCTTATCTAATACATGATTTCTTATCTTATGGGAGGAGTTGGGTTAGGATTCAACATGATAAGATACCAATATTGGATACCCAATATATCCCCACGCTACCCAATATATCCCTACGTTACCCAATATATTTGTATTTATTACATTATATTTTGTTTTTTCTTTCTCCTTCTATATAATCTTAACAGATTGCTAATCAGGTACTCATCAAACACAGGACATGATATAGGCTTATCAGCCCCATATCATATCCTACCCTTATCCTATCATATCCACCAAACCAAACGAGCCCTACAATCCAAAAGAAAAGAAGCTAGACCTAAGACTATTAGTGGATATTTTGTTGTATACGCTAAAAGGTTTAAAATTTACAAAATTTATTATCTATTTCATATCAATAGGATTGTGGAATTGGGAAATATTAAATTTCTTGAAAATGACTTAATTAGTGGGAGGATTAACCTAAAAACTTATTTTTTGAAAAAGATAATTCAGATTCTTAACTTTCCACATCAAGTATAAATTTGGATGTTATTCACAGTACCCTTTTAGCTAAACCAATGTTAAGAACCAATCGTTGAAGATTCTAAACCTCATGCTATTAATCCAATAGATCCAATTGTTCAACAATCACTCAGAACTATTGAACAACTAGTTGAACAACATCATCTGGAGAAGAATGTCCATGCAAATTAAGATAGAGTAAAGAAATAAGCACTTCATAGTGATCACATAGTGTATTCACAAGATTCTAACTATGATACCAGAAATGAGAATTATCCTGAAATGTTTTACAAGCCATGAGTTGCAATGAATCTATTATCTGGTAGAATGCCATGAGCAAACTGGTGATTTCTGTGGCATCTGGCAAAGTAAGAGATTTAATGAAATTGTCCAATTGAATGAAGGCTGTTGGTTATAAATGATTCTTGTTGTTTGTGATCTTTTTCTCATTTTCTCACTTTAGTGTACATATTCATTTGTTGAGAATAAAAAATATTATTGATCCTTCAATAAACACAAGGTTTATTTACTAAGTGATATGTTCTAGTTAGGAGGTAAAATGGTTTATAATACATGATAATACTTATTACATTATTCATATATTAATATGATAATGTATGTTGAGATATATAGTCCCACATTGGTTGTATGTGCAACTAATGTGGAGTTTATAAGGTCTTGGACACTCTCACCCTTTGAGCTAGCTTTTGGGATTGTGTATCCCAAGGTTCTTTATATGGTATCAGAGCCTCGTCGTCCCCCACTTTCTCTTGTGGCGTTTCTTAGCACAGGTAGGCTGGGCCTGTTGCATTATCCACTCTTCAAGCCCAATGGACTCTTGTGTGAGGGGGCGTGTTGAGATATATAGTCCCACATTGGTTGTATGTGCAGCTAATGTGGAGTTTATAAGGTCTTGGGCACTCTCACCTTTTGAGCTAGCTCTTGGGGTGGTGTATCCAAGGTTCATGTACGTTATGGTTTGACTTATTACCATGATTCATATATATATTTTTTGACTGATTCATATAATTTTGTCTCTTCCGTATAAAGTTTCCTGATTTTATGACTCCGATAAATATATTGGAGTCAAAACGGAAGAATGTTAAACGTTACATGAACATTAAAGATCTCCAATATATAGGATTTCAGTTATAGTTTGACTTTAAAAACTATTTAGTATGTTTCATTAACCACATTTCTAATTATTGTCCCTATCAAAGTCACTAGGAATGGTTTAATCGTGAAGGATTTGAGTAAGTTATATTAGATCATGTGTTCAATTCTTACTTGTATTAAAAAAAAAACTATCCGTATCGTTTTACGTTTTTATGTTAAAATATTGTTCAACAGCCAATTATAAAAATGGGGGTCCCTTGACTTAGAAAATGTGTAGTTTATAAATAAATAAATTAATTAATAATATTTATTTTGCAACTTTTAAATGGTCGCAGGTATGAAAAATGACCTTTCCCGCATTTTATTTTATGCATGTACGTCTTTATTTTTTCATTCATATTGTTTTACATTAATTATTCATGTTAATTATTTAAAAAATCAATTTTTTTATTTTTTCAATTTTAAATTCAATTTTTTTAAAAAAGAATTCACGAATATTTACATAATTAATATAGCACCTAGTGATTTGTGTCTCTATGTAACTGGATCTATGAATTTGTGGAATAAATCAAGGAATAACATGACTGCAGTGAACTATGTCTCTGGGTCCAAGTTGACCCTTTATTTCAAGTCAGATTGTGAGAAAAAAAAAAATTGACCTGAACTTGATCACAAAGTATTGCAGTGGAAAAACATGATTGAACATTTCAATTACCTACTATAAAAGGCTTAAATATAAGTTGAAATAATGCCTTTTGGTATATTAGATAATCCGTGCATATGATATTTGTTCAACAAAATTGTATGTCTTCTTAAATCCAATATAACTTTCAAAGCTTTGATTTCACTTTGTTCTTTACCACAATTTATGTAATATGTATCATTTGTTGACTGTTGTTTCCTCAAAAAAAAATCAAGGTTAAAAAATTTCCCCAGAATAATGAATAGCCCAGGTATAATTTTCTTTTGATCAAACTATGGCCTCAGTTGATTGTTGAAGTGGTATTCACACCACTGCTAGAATTAACCCACCTTCAAGTTGATTTAACCAAATTTATTTTATTTAGGTGTACTTAAATTACCTCTTATCATTAAGTCAATCACATTATTTGAATTAATAAAATTAATTACTAGTTATTCACCATAACCTCAATGTAAGTGGTTAATGTTAACTCACTTATTGGTCAATAAAAGTAATATATGATATCATTTTTATTTTTATTTTTACCCAATGGCATTTCTGAAACCCCTTTCAAATAAAATGCATAATACAAAACAGAACAGCCCCAAATCAAAGGCAACTTGATATTGAAACATAAATTTAAGAAGACTACACCAATAGAGACTACCAAGTAGTTTCATTTAGAAAGGGAACATAGAGGGTTAGGCTGTCATGTGATGGATGCTTAAGTAAGCTATGCTATCTTAGTTACTGCAAGCTCCTTATGTCACAACTTAAACTTCAAAATGCAGATGCCAGTTCAATATTATGTGCAGCAATAAAAAGCATCATGAGGGATGACATAGAAAACCCAAATGGTCAAAATTTGCAATTTAGGAGTACAAGCTTTTTAAGTATCCATACAGAGAGGAGGAGACTTAACTATAGCCACCTTATTGTATGACTACTGTCAAATTATGCACTTGACCAAGAAAATGAAAAAAGAAGCACAGGGCATACAAAAACTTAGTGATGCAATATTGTTTATGAAGTTCACTGTGGTACAGCCTCTAACTGGGCAGGGACAGTATGAGAAGGCTGTTGCTCTTCCTGCACTACTTCATGTTGGAGTTGCTGTGGTTGTTCTCCTTGCCAGGTCCAAACAATGTCCTTAAGTGCTGGTCTAATGTCCTGTTCCAGAAGCTTCTGGAACTCCAAGGTATCCCCATTAGACTTCTTAAGTTCCACCATATGAAAGAGTGGAGTAATCTCAAAAATCTCAGCATCAATACCCAAAGCCCCTTTCCTGCCTTCCTTGGAACCTTCCAACTTGAACAAACCTCCATCTTTCTTCTTTACTTTCAAGTGAAGACACTTGCAAATTTCTTCCAACCTAGAGATTATAACTGAGACAGGCTTGTTAGAAGTAAACCGCATCTCTTTCTTATGAAGAGTGTCCTCAAACAAACCAGATAAATCAAAACCAATTGAGAAGGAGATGATATCAAAAGCATTTAGATTAGAAGGCTTAGCCTGTTCTTGATTTGAATCTGCAATAGGACCACTATTCTCACAAACTTCAAATGCTCCATCAGCATCCTGAGAAGCTAGTCCTTTGTTTTCGGTTTCAATAATAACAGGCTTCTCTAACCCCGTTCTAAACCAAGAATTTTTCATGATATTGGTCATTGATATCCTGGTATTTGGGTTTGGATCCAAGATTTTGGACAACAGCCGGCGAACATCGGGTGAAAACCATTTAGGAAATTTGAATTCCCCTTTACCTATTTTCCTGTACATCTCCATCAGATTTGAATCCTGGAATGGAAGATAACCAGCCAATAGAACATACAAGATTACCCCACATGACCATATATCAGCTTTGCTCCCATCATAACCCTTTCTGTTTATCACTTCTGGAGCAACATAGGCAGGGGTACCACATGTAGTGTGGAGTAATCCATCTTGGCACTTAGATTCAGCAATGGCACTCAACCCAAAGTCTGAAACCTTCAAATTCTCATTTTCATCCAATAGTAGATTTTCAGGTTTTAAATCTCGATGAGACACGCCCCTGCTGTGGCAGTAGTCAACTGCACAAATGAGTTGCTGAAAATATTTCCTAGCAACATCCACCTTGAGCTTTCCTTTGGCTACCTTGTCGAAGAGCTCGCCACCTTTTGCATACTCCATGATAAAGTAAATTTTGGTTTTACTGGCCATTACCTCATAAAGCTCAACCACATGTGGATGTCTGACTAATTTCATCACTGAAATTTCACGCTTAATCTGATCAATCATCCCAACTTTCAAAATCTTTTCTTTATCAATTACCTTAACGGCCACACTCATGCCAGTTACAAGGTTCCTAGCATGGTAGACCTTTGCAAAGGTTCCTTGGCCTAATAATTTCCCCAGTTCATATCGCTGCATAAGCACACTTCCCTTCCGTTCCATCTCTGGTAATACTTGTTGCGTACGACTGATGCTACTTTCAATAGTATAATATACTAAGTACAGGTACTTATGTTACCAGAAATTTGTAAACTATTGAAAAGATGCTCAACACTCAACCGTCTTCAGAAACATCACATTTTGGCATCATACAACTGCTTGGATTTCCAGCCACCTCAGGTACATGAGCACAAAATAGATATAGGCAGTGGAATAAAAATCCAATCTCATCAAGAATTAAAAAGGCTAGCTCAGGTGGAGCTACAAGCTCATTAATCTCAGAGAAGGAATTTTTTACTTTCAAGCACATCTTTCAGCATTCCTTAGTTTTAGTAGTGACACTAGAGAATACTGAAGAAGATGAACTTCTTAAAAACCTTGTGGAATGGTCAAGGAATAAAGCAGCACCTGGCTAAATTTCAACTACCCTGAAGTAAAACATCTAGTGAAAAGCACACCTGAAAGAAAGACATAAATTTAGTAGGCAACTTTAAACAATCCCATAAATAGCTTGAAATATATCTTATAAATAAAGTATAATTTAGGAATTGAAAAAACAACTTAACTGTAACTCTCATAAAATAAAATTATAAGTCATAAGTCTTAATTGAGTCACATAAACTGACTGTGTGAAGCCTATGCTTCGGAAGAATAAAAACAGAGGAGTTATATAACTAAATAGGGAGTATATATTCAACAACAACAAAAAATAAGGAGTATATAGAGTGACTAAATGATTATGTGAAGCCTCTACTTCAAAAGAATGAAAAAGAGCAATAATAAAATAGACAAATAAGATGCATAGAGTAGATGAGTGAGTCTGTCAACCCCCTCTTAAAAAAAACGGAAACAAGACAATAGAATAATCAAATAGGATGATTCAGTAACGTTCCTTTAGTTCCTTTTAATTTAACAATTTAAATTTATTTAACTTTTTAATTTATTTTATGAGACTTGATGAAAGCAAAGTAAAAAAGGAAAAAATAAATTAATGACTCATTGAATCATAAGATTCATAACCGTGATACGAAATCACACAGATTCACGCATATGCCGCACAATTCAAAACCATCTTTGATTTATCAACCGTGATACGAATCACTGGCTTGCCAAATCATATTGAATCATGAGATTCAAATTGCAAATGGTAAGATTCTAAAAAATGATTCAAGACAGACAAAAAGAAAACTCATTTCATTTGAACAAATACAAAAGTATATGCTGTCAAAATTAGGAATAGATATACACTGGAGGTGACAATATGCTATGTTGAAGCAATATGGTTGAATCAAATAATCAATCAGCTGGTTACATAAGCACCCTGACATTGTCAATACTTAATACAACACACCAATTGGCTTGAGACTTGAACGGGACACATGTAACAAGCAAGACCATCATTCTGTTTTGAAGCAAAAACAGGTGATTTCTTACCATAGAGAGCTAGACATACAAATAAATCAGTGGTCACATATCTTTGTGGATTTTCTAAAAGCGGAAGAATTTGATAGAACTTCATAAGCAAAGGAAATTCTACAAGGCTGAAATTTGGCACTACAATACAAGCTTCTATATGCATGTGTTTCCACTTTCCATCAAATCACGACCTAACTATCATAATCTCCCGTTCTGTCTACCTTCTTTCACGTTTGTTCCACATGTCACTAGTCCTTGCAAGTTGTAACAGCATGTTGTGAAGGATAGTGATGAATAAGTACATGAATCCTTCATCTGTGCTTTATTATTGGTAAGAGGGCGAGTATTGAAGCAACCAAAACATCACATGTTCAAGCTTAATAAATAGGCTTTTTGAGTAGAATCCAACCTCATTTTCTACCCTCAAACAAAGTTGAGGAGCTTTGTGAACTAGGGTTTGCCTTGTTGCCCTTTTATAATTGGTAAAACTAAAACTATCAACACATCTGTGTGCAATACCATAATACAATAATTCAATAAATGAAAATTAGCACAGTAGCAGCCAAAAAAAATAAAAAAAACTGCTACAAGAAATGAATAGAGAAACTATTAAATTGCCATTAACAGATATATACTTGTATCAACAAAAATGCCTCAAAAGAGATGAAAAAAGAAGCAGAATAGCACACCCTCTATCTACCCCACCCCACCAAATATTAACAAATATGGGAGGGCAGAGAGAGTGGAGTATCTTGTGACTCAGTGAAATGCAAAACAAAACAGTGAGAAAACGCTTAAAATGGCGTTGACATTCATAATGATCTCAAACTCCAAGGCAAACAAATAAAGCTTCAAACTTTCTAACAGCGAGAAGAGTAAAAATTTGAAAGAAAAAAAAAACTCAGAAACATTGTGAAGAAAACAGATCAGGGTGTCTCAATATACCTGAAATGGGGTTTGAGGATTATTGTTTATCTAATTGTGGATGCAAACTTCAATGAATGAGAAGAAGAAGAAGAAGGAGCAACGACGAATAGGTGAGAGAGAGAAATACGTGAAGAGACAAAATGTGATATGTTTTTAACGTAAGACGAGGAATTTGAGAACACACAAACGGCTACGGAGCCGCTTCTTATAAACTTGTGCTCTGTCTTGCTTAGTGATTAAGGGGTGATGGTGACATGTCATTCGGTGATTCGGTGCTTCTACTTTAATTAATTATTAATTTGTAATAAATGATAACCGTTGATCGGTGGAAATCCACGGTTAAGATGTGGTCGTAACATTATGCGTAACATTATTTGTGTGTCACAATATCCTATCCCATAAAATTATAATAAAAAATAATTTAAAATTATATAATGTAATTAAGGAGTAAAATATTATAACAATCAATTAATGTTACTACTAATATTATTATTAATCAATTTCACCGTTAGATCGATTATGTTGATCTAACGGTTTTATTTATTTCCATTTTTGTATGATTATGATTTTCCGTATTTAATGTGAAAGCATTAAATATGAAAAATCATAAACATACAAAGATGGAAAAAATATAAAGTATTAAATACGGATAATCATAGCCATACAAAGATGAAAATAAATATAATCGTTGGATCCACGTAATCGATCTAACGGTGAAATTGATTGGTAGTAACACTAATTGGTTGTTACAATATCATTCCCCTATAATTAACATCATATGATTCCAAAAGGATCCAATAAGCAAAAGATATAAGTAATTAAAATACAAATCAATTATTCTTCTACTTATCAATCATTATGACTAAAATTATCACTATTATCATCTATCTATCAGTGATATAACTAATCCATAATCGTCTTTCAAAAAGGATCATTTTAGATTATTTTTTAATTTAAATCACAAAACAAAGAGAAAAGTATTTGTCATTTTAAATGGCAGAAAGTTATGTCATTTTAAGAGAGATACAGACACAGAAAATTTGAATTTTAAATTAAAAAAAACCACTCACTTTCTCTCTCCCATGATTTCTGTTTTTTTGTGTCTATCTCTCTCCTAAAATGACATAACTTATGTCATTTAAAATGACAAACGCCAAACCCCAAAACAAAACTTTATTTTTTATATTAAAAATTTTGATTTAATTTTCATATTGCATGATGCATCGTAAGATATAATATCGTATTGTTCGATACAAACTCCTTTCTGATATACCTCATGATACGTATCGCTGGGATTATGAATCATATTGTATCGTATGAATCGTATCGTGTATAGTAAGATACTGATAACTATGTTGTAATTTCATATTATTTTTTTATTTTATCTTTATTTAAAATTTAAAAAAATTAAATTGTTTATCATTTTATTATTTATTTTCAGTCTTCAAATGTTTTTCTTTTTAAAATCCTTTTATCGTGTATCAAAAGATGAAAGCTTCCACAGAAAATTAAAGATTTAAAATAGATTATCACCAAAGTAAAATTTGTCATTTACTTATTAAGGCATAATTTGTAACTCTTTATATATATATATATATATATATATATATATATATATATATATATATATAAATTTTCAAAGAAGTTTAGAATTATTATTAAAAGCAATCACTCACAATAAAATTTTAAGGGCAAGTGAAAATTGACCTTTGATATGGGTGCTTGAAATATGCTAAAATTGTCAAATTGTAGATAAATTGGAAGGGAAGGCAAGACAATTTTATAAGTGAAGAAGAGATAATGAATGAAATAAATAATAATAAAATTTCTGTTTTTTAAAATGTAAAATGCTATAAATATAAAAATAAATAAATTGTGCCTGTAAAATGATATATTAAAATACTAATAGGATATAAATAAGTCAGTCGGCCTGTTACGATCCGATCTACATTAGGTTAAACCTGACCTAATATATTCAATAAAATATAGAAGACTCATACCTTTAAAAAAGTTTATTTTGAAAATTTATGGCTTATTTATATTAGATTTAGCCTATAAGTCTATATGTCGGCTCATTTTATATTATTTATTTTAATTAAAATAAAATAAACTAAATATTTTAATAAATTTAACTAATAATTTTTTTTTATTTTTTAATTGTTGATAAATATTGAATGTTTGATAAGTTTTATTAGTTTTATTTATTTTAATTAAGCTCAAATAACATATTTTCAAAATTATAAGATGAGGTTGAAAAGATAAGGATTAGTACGAGTCCTTTTAAATATAGCAACATGAATGATTAAAGAACAACCAATTTGTTGTTTTGCTTTGTTAGTCTTTAAAATATTTAGATGCACAATGTATTGGCCAAGATATTTTGCTTTTAAACTATATAAAATTGCTGCAAGTGGAAGCACTTCAACAACCATCAAATGCGGTATTCTAGTATTCTTAAAAACAACGGTCTATCTAGGGTTGTACGAAAAAAGTGTCTATCTAGGGACATACTAATCACCTAATTATTTGCCAAGAACAACGTTACGTCCATTTAATCACTATTATAGTATTATTTATAAGTTAAACTAAACAGAAAAAAAAAAAGAACAACGAATTTAGCTGATCATCGTTGAAAAAAAATATTATTAATAATCTTAAAATTTTAAGAGGAGAAAAGAATAATTTGGTTGTTTCATTGGCGGAAGACTATGAATTATGAAATGAACAATAAAGCTTCATACTCTCGTGATTCAAGAGAAAAAAACCAATTACGAGGCGACACGTTGCTGGTGAAACTTCGAAACAGCTGAATTATGATGGTGATGCGGGTGCAACGTTCCTGGGTTATGTCGCTGAGAATTGAGATTGCGTCGTGACCATACACGTTTTATGAAAATTTATTCAGTACCACACCTTTTAAGTACTGATTTGTGGTGTTACCATGTCAGATGTTGACACGTAGTTTCTGTCTGTCCAAGTGTGACCTCACCCCCTGATGGAGCAAGGGAGGGCTATTGTCCCCTCAATTTCATTAACTTTTATATTAGACAATATTAAGATTTAAAAAGGTAATATAGCATAAGTTTGCCCCTTCCGTTCTTATTATTTTTTAATCGAAGTTATACTAACTTATTTTTGTTTAGAACCTCTTATAATTATATTTTAATTGTTGATTTTCGTCAATCAATGATTATTATTTATTGTGAATTAATAATTAATTAATAAATTTTATTTGTGAAAATATTAACTGTTAATTGACAGAAATCAACGGTTAAGATATGAGTTGTAAGAGATTGTAAATGAAAATAAGTTGTAAGTATAATCTTTTCTTATTTGTTATGTATAAAAAAATTTGGAGAGTTTTTTTAAATCTGATTACTTACCAACCCATTATTGCATTGCATTGTTCTGCTTAAATTAGTGCGAATTTTGCTTTTTTTATGACTGTGTCATTAATCTCACATGCTTAATGTCAAGGGAGAAATTCTTAATTAAATTCAATAAATAATCCATTTGTTTTGGACGTCTCCATTGTTCGAAAATGTATGGACTGACCCGTCAAGGCTCACAAGGGGGTTATGACCTCAAAATAGAGGATCATTCGCTCCATACATGGCTCATTGTGCCCACTTAATGGAGCACATCCTCACATGTAGTGAGGCATATCACAAGAGCAATTGTGACTCTTTTCTCTCTGATCATAAGAGAATATTTTCATTTTTATATATTCCTCTCTTTTATACAAGATAGGCATCTGTAATCACTATTTAATAAGTGATTATTCTACCAAAATGTAAAGTTACCGTGGCCATTCAAATCTCCCTTTTACCCGATAAAGACGTAACTCTAACTTCACAACAACTCACACTTTAGGGCTTGTTTGGTATGCGGAATTTTTAGGGATTTTCAGAAAATTGAATTTTTTAAAATTTTTAATTTTAAGATATTATCGTAAATTGAATGTAAAAATCATATTTTTGAAAATTGAGATTCCCGGATAAAAAAAATTTCTCCTCTACCAAACGTCCCCTTAGTATTAGAATTTTGGAGTTTCAAAATTCATGCCTATATGGACTTAAGAATAATCACGTAAAATAGAGGTAATAAATTATAAATTGTCCTATATATATTTTTAATAATAAATTTGCAAAATAATCCTTAAAGAGACCATATTTGCAAGAGATAATAAGTCCTTATTTTTATTAAAAGAAATACATTAAATAATCTTCATTTTTCCTTTTTGTTTGAAATTCCAGTGGTTTTGCCATATAGTAAGCTATTCCATTCTAAGAATATTAGTAGGGTTAGGATTAATTTTCCACCGTGAGCGACTTTTTTATGATACCTTTTGTATATTTGATTCTCACTCTTTTTTTCTTTCATTTTTTTCAAAAGGATATATTTTGAAATAACTCCACTTTTTCTTCATTGATTTTGGCATGTCATGTGTGTTGAATATGTGAAGATCTGTTGAATTTCTCTGAGTAAATTTTTCCAAAAAATTAAATTATTAGGTGCAGATTATTTTTATAAAAATAATTATATATTTAGTATATTTTTGTCACAAAAGAGAATTTTATTCCTTTTGGTAGATAGACATTGGCTTGACTAATTTTTTTAAAAATTAAATTGATTATTAAATAAATAAATAAATAAATATATATATATATATATATATATATATTATGTGTGTATGAGAGAGATAGGAAGAGATATATAAGTATACAAAAAAAATTATAAAAAAAAATTAAAACATATTTTCAAGAAAATTAAAATGATTTAGAGCAACAATAATAAGCACTGTTATTAAAACCGGATCGGCCCGACCGATCCGACCGATAACCGGCCCATCAACCGGTCCGGTTGTGACATTGGACCGCTTAAGTATGTGACCCGGGTTTGACCCAGTGACCCGGTGATAAACCCTAATTTTTAAAATTAGCTACAAAATATTTTTTCGCAATAGGTGGGATTCAAACCCGACATATTGAAGTGAGCAGCGCCACTTCAAACCACTAGACCACCATTATCAGTTGAATAAAATACACCATTTAATATATTTATTATATAACTATTAAGTTAAGAGAATTAATTCAAAAATTACATCCAATGGGGTTCGAAATCCTTCCATTGAGGATATGTAATATAACAAATACCACTAAACTACATCAGGTTATTGTTTAGATGACATCATTCAAAATATTTATTATGTAATTAAGTATAAAATATAAATTTATATATATATATATATATATATATATATATATATATATATATATATATATATATATATATATATAGGTTCATGTGGTTCAACCAGTGACCCACCGGTTGAACCATTGACCCAATGATCCGGTACCTTGGCCGGGTCAATGACCGGTCCGGTTCTAATAACATTGATAATAAGTACTGAAATAACCCTAAAATAAATTATAATTATAAAAATAACTTGATTTTCGTCCTAAAATAATATTGTTTTGGATTCAATGTAAATAACTTATCTACATTGACTCCAAAAAAAAAAAAATGAACTGAGGAATCAAATGCCTATAGGTGCCGAGTGTTTATGACCTGGTTGGGCAACCATTTGAAATTGTTGGGTAAGGCCACCCGACTAGTTCATAACAAGTATTAAATTAAAAATGATTAACAAATAGATTTCTCTAACAGATTAGCCAGATGGTAAAAGACAAATATGAAGGGAAAATATGAGATGAAATGGATAATGGATCATCACTGGGATAAGATTTTGAATGTTTACGAATAAGATATTGTTAAATGAGGTGTTTCTTTAAATGTCAATTGGTTTTGTTGGTTGTAATTATCTCGATTCAGCAGAGTACCTCACCTTTTCATTAAGGACATGACCAAAAGATTATCTGAGCGTAAAATATATTTTCCGTAATAATAACAACAATGCTTAGCTTATCCCTTCACATTGAGAATATTTTTTATTCTCAACGAGGAATTTATTCAATCTTATCATAACATTACCAAAAAAGTCGACATGTTCTCTAAAGAATTGTCGTGTCTTTCACTATCATGAATCATGTGGAACATTAATCCTGATAAATTATATAAGTGACATTTAATCACATGCCATATGAACGAATGAATAAAAAAAGGTTAACTTCGGGAAATATCTCTTTAATTAGATACGGCAATAGCAGGGTAGTCTTTGTCAGTAAATTGGGAGAAGTGCTCCTTTGAAATTGATTAAAGGCCAATGGGAGTTGATTAATCTCGTCACGTCAACTTTTCGCTCCATTATATGGGTCGAGTTTAAATCCAAAATACTTGCTCGTAAATATTTCATATTTTTACTATTATACTTCGTGAATTGTAATTTATTTTTGAAAAAATATAATATAAAATTATTAATGTAATTTTTATTGAACAATTTAATTTTTTTTAGCTTTTTTTTTTTTTGGAGGTTACAAGAAATTAAACACAACACCCTACACTACACACACTCCTAACACACACACCCCACTTTTTTCTTTACAAGGTATCAAAATTTTCATATTTAAATAGTTATGTGTTCAATTTTTATCATTTCAATCTATTAATAAATAATTATAATTATAAAATTCCTTAGCATAGAAAGATAAGATCTATAAATCTTTAAGCTAATAAACTCTTGTGTTATGAGTCATAATAAATAAATATAATATAAAAGTATTAATATGATATTTATTTAATAATTTAAGTTTTTGAGTTTAAAAAATACTTTATATTTACCATCATCAAATAAAGAGTTCGCACCTTCCATAAATTTTTTTTTTTTTTAAAAAAGAGAGCATGTATTTAAAAAAGAGTATTCAACTTCTCTTTTCATTGCAGAAGAATTTTTTGGTAATAACTAATTAACATTATATTTTATCAATAAGATATAATTATAATATTAAAATTATTTTTTTTTCTCTCCACCATATCTGCAGACAACTTTACAAGGAAAGAAAGAAAAAATTTAAAAATTATTACTATATCTTACAAATAAGACATAATATTAATTAATTGCTGCAAAAATTATATGAAAAAGAGAATTACATTTCCTTTAAAAAATAATGCTTTATTATAGTTGCCAGCGTGTGTGACGTGGATCATGACAGGGCTTATCGCTTTGAAAATTTATGGCATGAGTTTACACTCATCCTCTTTGTTAAACTATTTTAAAAGACGAAAGTATCCACTCCTCGTGTTTTATAAAATATTTTCTTATACCTTAATTGCCAAAGATGGCTTCATTGTTTCTGGTCCGCGCAGCCCTATTTAATTAAGGGTACATTTTTTCTTCTTTCACCGCAAAGATTTTTTTTCTTCAACAAATAGCTATGAAGTATTAGCACTTTAAAAATTTTGACGTGTCATATTTGAAACTTTCTGACACTTATCGATACTCTAATATTCATCGTAAAAAATCAAAAAAGATTCAAATGTTACATTGTGTTGCATTTTAAGTTTCAACTGTTAAATTCGTTAGATTACGATTACGATTTTATTGAGTTTAATATAAACATTTAGAATATATTATGTTTCTTTGCAAAATTGATGGGTATTATAACTTTAGCTTTATTTTTTTATTAAATCATTGAATACTAAATATAATATACACTACATAAATTAAAAAAATATTATATAATATCAAAACGTGTCCTAACGTGTCGAAATTCAACATTTTTTAAAATTAACGTGTCAGAGTGTCGTGTCGTGTTGTATCCCGTTTACTGTGTCGGCGTCGATGCAACATAGGCAAATAGTACATAGTTATAATAATAAAATAATTTTTTTCTTTCTTCTCAGACATTATTAACTGACGTGGAGAAGAATTTTTTTTTGTTTTTTTTACCATTATAACTATATACTACCCATAATATATAGTTAAAATCGATTGCTGTAGGAAATTTTTTTATCGAAATTACAACCATACTTTTATATATGGGTCCGTCAAATGTCCTGGTGCAGGACATGTTGCAACTATTTTTAATTATGTACTAAGGATAGTACATATTTATAATATTAAAGTTATTTTTTCTCTCTTCTCCACGTTAGCAACTTTAATATTTTAACTATATACTTTTCTTAGTACATAGTTAAAAATTGATTGTAGGACAAAAAACTCATTCCTACAACATAATACTTATATTTTCCTTTATATATATATATATATATATATATATATAGAGGAAGCATTGAGTGTCCATCAGGATACAATTTATATCATGACACACCAGCAGAAGAGCCCACCTTTTATTTTAAAAATAAAAAAAATGGCACGGGTTACTATATATATATATAGGGTTTTGCATTCATCATTTAACATGATCACAAAAATTTTCCTATACACACAATATTTTGTGAGACCCGCACGTTTTGAAGAAATCCAAAAAAAAAAACTACGGCACGCAAAACGAATCTCTATAACATAACAAAATCATTTTTTCTACAACATAACTCTTATAAAACCCATATATATATATATATATAGGGGCAGGATATTCTTACACCGGTGTAAGAGTTAGAAGTCTTACACTCAATCTTGACCATTGATCCACTTATATCTAATGACTCACATTACTAAAAAATTAGAGCCCTTAAATATAAATGAGATCAACAGACAAGATTAAGAGTGTAACTTACACTGGTGTAAAATGATCCTTACCCATATATATATATATATATATATATATATATATATATATATATATATATATACTCTTTCACCAAATAGGGGTGCTTGACCTTTAAATATACCAATCTGGTATCCGGTTGACATATTTTATAAATGAGGGTCTTCAAGTTCCGCGAGAAGCCCAGTGGTTTTGAGTCCCGCACCCCCTCCCCTGCGGAAGGATGCATTACAATCATAATTTAATTCAGAATTGCCATATAAATAAAGAACCCAATCCAGAAAAAAAACATCTATAATCAATGCATATTTATTTCTTTGCAGGTGCACTTATTATGTCCTCGTTTCTTGCAATTTCAGCAAATATTGATTTGCTTTGATGCTTCTTTAATCTTGCTTCGAATCCTTTTTCAGCCTTCGTCTGGAAAATGTTGGGATCCTTCAAGTTCATTGTAGAAGACTCTTTGAGTTGAGAATTCAAGCACTGAACATCAGTATCCCAAAGACCATTACTCTCCCATATATTGGGAACTTTTCAGAAGATGTATCAAGAGAATCAAGACCATCAGAAATAATTTTAAATGCTTCATCTAACCTCTATGTAAGCTCAATAAGTCCATTACATTTAAAGCTTATGTGAAGGCTATGAACCAACCCATCTCCTTTAAGAAAACACATTTCTCTATCTTTACTGAACACATTATTTCCTTCCTTGCGCCAACGTCATAAAATGAAGCGTTCAGGTATCTCATTAACATTTTCAACAAAAAAACAGCAAGAACATGCAGACATAGGATTCCCATGAACTCAAAATAAATACATGAACACCTAGCTTCTCTACTTTCCAACTTCATCTCAACTGTTGTTTAGTCTTTTATATCTCTCCTATTATAAACTCGATAGGTAACCCATTCACCATCAATTTTAAGTTTCTCCTTGGAGAAACATAGGATATGAGAGAGCTCATTAACAAACTTTACATAAGTTGCACGTGTATACATTTTTTCTACTTGCTCCTCCAATAGCATATTAAATTGCAAGCACCTTTCTTTAAGCATGGATTCAAAATTTTCCTTTTTCAATGACTCGTAGCGAGTATCTATTGCTTGGTTGTATTTCACCACAAATTCT
The DNA here is from genome assembly GCF_033153095.1 of Gastrolobium bilobum. NCBI lineage: Eukaryota > Viridiplantae > Streptophyta > Magnoliopsida > Fabales > Fabaceae > Gastrolobium > Gastrolobium bilobum. Next base: position 211,597 of record NW_026897921.1, on the reverse strand, counting down.
TTCAAGGTAGTGCCAGATGTAACAAAATCATCAAAGAATGCATTGATGTTTTCGCTGCACTGAGTAATGTGCATACCGACCAAAAAAGTGGAACGGTTAAAATTGGTAGCCAAGAGGATCTAATTGAATAAAGTGAATGCATCCACTCATTCCCAATAAGACCATACTCAACAATAAGACGATGTCAGTTGTCTTCAAATTCTTGAATACTATTGGACTTATAGATACGATTATTGAATTCCTTCTTAAAAGACGCATAGTCTTGGTACATATAGGACAACTTCTCTGAAAACTTTCTCATAATATGCCACATACAAAATTGATATTTTGTATTTGGAAAAACTTTAGATACTGCATAGGTAATTGCCTTGTCCTGCCACCATACACTTTGCCATTAATATTTCCCTTGAAACCGCATACCTTCTTTTCTCTTCTATTATTTTTTACTTTATATGTCCCTTTCCTTCACAGTATACTATGTCCTTTATTTATTTATTTATTCATTTATTTTAAAATAATAATAAATTAAAGTGGGCACTCAATCAATTGGTGCAGGTTGCTCTACCTACTTTTTAGTATCTTAATCTATAGAATCTTAAACCCACCATTGGAAACTTTGCTGACGTGCCGCTCTGTCTTTCATTCTCAGCTTTGTGTTCACACTTGAGATTAGTTTGAAAAGTTACCTCTTTTGAAAATCTTTTATTATTCGAAAATAAAAATATTAAAAAAAGGTGGGATAATATTTGACATTCAAAATTCATTGGTGGCAGACATCTGTATTAATGTCCCACTAATTTTTAAATTTTTAAATTTAAATTTAAATTTGAAGTGGGTGGGAATATATTTAAAATTCAAAATTCATTAGTGGCAGACATCTATATTAATTACCCACTACTTTGATTGTTAAGTTATTAATTGTTACAATAAAAATTAGTTCAAAAAATGAAATACTTCCTCTATAAATAGGATGTGTTGTGGTTGTAGATACAATGTATGTTTTGATGATAACAAAGTGGCAACAACAAAAAGAGAAGAGCTTTGATCAAGAGCAAAAAGCATCAACCATATGTGGATATTGAAGATGTATGATGCAGCCACACAAGAAGAGTGATGTCATATCAAAGTGGCAAGATCATTGGATCAAGAGCAACAAGAAATAGTTAGAAGAGAAACACCAAGATCAAAGACAACTAACCATGGACATCATCTAAGAGAAGTTCAATATCATAACCATGGAGAAAAATGGTCAAAACCAACAAAGTGTCAAGCATTGTCATATCCAACAAGTCAAAACATCAAGTTCAAGTAAAGATCCAAGACACAAAACATAAAGCTAAGTCTAAAATCATATTTAGTATATATCTTTATGACTTAGAATATATGTGAGGGTATATGATAGATTGCATTGCATGAGCTCAAAGTTTTTCTCAAAGTAAACATGTTTTTCAAATTGCATAATCATAACTATTATATACTTGAAAGAAATTTGAAAAATTCATGGAAAAGATCCTTGACATATTTTATAACTTCAAAACATATTTATCAAGACAAGATCTTTCACAAAAAAATAGTTGGAAGCAAGCTAGAACACATTTGAACTTAAAATTTGTTGCTTAATTTCGCTGCTGCCTTTCATATAATTTTTCGTATCTAATATGATAGATTGAGTGATTGTTACTCCCCCAAACACTTGAGTGCTGAGCATTATATGTTTTGTCTTGGTGAGGGGTGTTCAAGCTAGATTTTGACATTTTTATGAGAATAGAAGACATTGTTAGGAGTTCTTTGCATTGATTCAGTCATGCTTAGCATATTGATCTATTGATTGTCTGTGTGATGTTATGTTGGAATAATTGATTTTTCTGGATTGAGTCTTGTACATTGCTGGGGACAACAACATTTAAATCTGGGAATAGTTTGATGTGCCTCTGGCAAGTGTAATTTTCTGTGTTAAAATTGATAAGAATTGAGTCATAAAAGAGCAACTTAAATACATATTTGCTAATGATATTGATTCTTTCTTTTCAATAATATTTCTCACCTATTTGTTGTGTTTTTACAGCAAAAAGAAGTGAAAATTATAAAAAGCATGTTAACGCAATTCCACACGGATGCAGAGAAATACAAGTTCCAGAAGCATGGCACCAACCGGCGCCAAATTAAAAGAAAGCAAACAAAGTTCCATGTTGCATTGTGTTGCATAGGCCAAATTCCAGGGAAATGGCGCCACTTGGCGCCAAAATGAATAAAGGTGAAGCAATATTGCCAAGCCAACTAGCGCCAAAAAGAGACAAAAGTGGCGCCAATGTTGAAGGTAAGTGGCGCCAACTGGCGCCACTTTACGTAAAAGTTGTTCCGACTTTGCAATTTTGGACAGAAGCGTGGCGCGAAGTGGCGCCAATTGGCGCTGGTTTGCGGGAAAATAATACCGTGCTGCGCGAAGGATATTTTTGGAAGAAAAAAAAGAGGCTTATAAATAGGATCCTTATGACAGAATTAGGGATCCAGACCTATTCTACTGAGAGAGATGACGGTGGTGCTCCGAGAGGAATCTGAAGATCAAGTTTCTTTCCTTCTCCTTCTCTTTAATTTTATGATTTCATTGAATATTGAATTTTTAGCCATGATTATGTTTGGCTAGTTACTCTTTATTGTAGTTAGGTCACAAATCCTATGTGAACCCTTGTTACGCGGATTGATTTATAATTGCTCGTTTATATAATTATCTTTATCTCTACCCTGTTCGTATTTTATATTTTCTTTATTAGAATTGATCACTCTAATAGTTGATAATAGTCTGAGGGTTAGAACCCTAGATGAGAATATTGGGGTTTTCATCCTGAAAGGGGGTAGGATAACGGTTCGTATGCATGCTAGGAATAGATGTGTATTGAATTGAGGATGCCTAAATTATTGAGTTCATCGCTTAATTTTCATGAGGAGTTGCTAAGGGATTAGGATTCCAATTGAGATTAAAGGGTTAAATTGCCAAGGGATTGGGATTTAACTAATTATTTTAGATAATAATTTATCCGAGTAATTTTATAAATTAATATTGTAAATCAATCCAAAGTAATAAGTGGAGATCATAAGGTAAGTGGACTCTAGCTACAATGCTTTTATCATATTTTCACAAACCAATTCTTATTTTTATTGTCTATTTCTCATAAGCAAAAATTACAAAAACAAATCTTTATTTTCAGTTCTCAATTCCACACAATTCGACAATATTTGTCACAACCTTTGAACTCTTCCAGTCTTAAAAGGAACAATTAATTGATATACGATCACAATCCCTGTGGAGACGAACTTTACTTACTATTATATTACTTGTGCGATCGGTATACTTGTCGGGAAGCATCAATAATAATCCAGCCGCAACTATAAGAATCATTTTTATGGATAAATATAAAAATATATTACATGCTGATATAAAATGCTGACAGTTAGAGATGGCAAAATGGTTCTGCCCGGAGGGCTGGCCCACCCAGCGCACCAACAAATTTTTTTTTTATTCTTATGTTTATTGTCTAATTATATAAAACATAGATAGATAGTAATCTAGAGGCAACTATAAGAAAATTTTTCTTGTGGATAAATATAAAAACCTATTACATGCCGGTATAAAATGCTGACAAATATATGTGGCAAAATGGGCTCGGCCCATCGCTCGCCAAAAAGGAGAGTTAGCTTGGCCAACATATTTTTTTCTTATGTATACTGTCTAAGTATAGAAAACATATATAGATAGTAATCTAGACGCAACTATAAGAATCTTTTTTGTGAAGATATAAAAGTCTATTACATGCTTATATGAAAATGCTGACAGTTAAGGTGGTAAAATAGGTTCGGCCCGGAGGGCCAGCCCACCCCGCCCGCCAACACTTTTTTTCTTCTTATGTTTACTGGCTAAATATAGATAGATAGTAATTTAGATGCAACTATAATAATTTTTTTTTGTTGATAGATATTAAAACCTATGACATGCTTATATAAAATGCTAACAGTTAGAGGTGGAAAAATGGACTCGGCCCGGAGGGCCGACCCGCCCATGCTCACCAACACTTTTTTATATCTATTATTATGTTTATTGTCTAACTACAGAAAACATAGATAGATAATAATCTAGACGCAACTATAAGAATCATTTTTGTGGATAAATATAAAAATATTTACATGCTGATATAAAATGCTGATATTTCTCAAGTAACCGATTTGCTTTTATTCCATTATGTTTATACCTCCACCATTGTACTATTCAGAGCTTGATATCAAGATAAATGTGTTGATTTATCGGTGCAATGATAAACCAACGTCGGCGATAACAATTTCATTATTTTTCTCCCGGGCATCGCACGAATAATTCACTAGTTTTCACCTAATTGTTATCTAAATTATGTGACCCTGACTCTCGTGAACGAACAAGTATTATCATGAGAATCAAATGTGTGATTGTCAAATGTACGAACATAAGATTAAAGAAAGTGAAAAAAAGTTGCCTAACCTTACTAGATTTGTTTCAAATCTGCTATTTTCAAATGTGCGAAGCCGTGAGCTTGTTATGGGTACAATACCCAACTTTGTCACCATTGTGTTTGTGTTTTCTATCTTCAATTGTGGATAAAAAATATTTTTCCTTCTTCTGCATTGTACGATACCCAAAGTTCTGCTTGTACGATATGGTGCGATAGAGAGAAATGAAAAAAGAGAGAAATGGTGTGGAAGGCCGTGAGAAGAAAGAAAGAGGAAAAAAAGTTTATTTTATTCCGTAAATCTACATTGTTGGTTGAGATTGTAATTTAATGGTATTGAAAGGAGTAGGTAAAGGTAAACAAAATAACTTATTTCATATATATATATATATATATATATATTATCAAATATATTATGGGTTCAAAACTTCAAATAAAATTGATTAAAACAATTAACAATTGCCATTCTGAGGAGAGATTTAAAATCTTAATTCTTGACATGCTCGTACATACTCGAGATTAATCACATAACCGACTAAAAGAATCGTGAAAATCTATCCACCTCAAAAAAATAATTAGAATTTGTATAAAAAATATATTACGTATTTAATGTACATTTGTTCCGAAAACGTTAATTCAATTTTTTTTCCAATTTAAAAGCTAATGATATTCCAGGTAAGCATAAAAGATTCTAACCATAAGGGTCAAAATAATCTACTACTCCATTACAAGTGTGCAAAATAAAAGCACGATCAAACTTCTCAAACCACTAAGACTAGTAGCGCCGTTCTTGATAGACAAATATATTTTTTCACACCGTCTTTTAACAAATAAAAATTAAAAATATTAAGAATTTATTTTGATGACCGAATAAAATATTATTTTATTTTATTTTTCAAAATTTAAATTTACTAAGAATTTTAATTTTTATATTTAGGACAAGTAAATAATTGTGGTATATAGTTATAAATTTAAACTGAAATGAAGTTTTAATTTTTCAATGATTAAAATATATTTTATTTTTTTTTATTTAATCTTATTATTTCTCGTTTCATTTCATTTTTTTTCCGAATAGATCTAAATAATTTAAAGAGTTCAAGTAAATATTGAACTTGTTTATTTTTCATTTTCATTTTGTTATTCTTTTTAAGTTGATTTTTGTTGTTGTTTTATTTGACCCAAGGGACATTCACGTTCACTTTTTGCGGCCTTTCTTTACTTTTACCATATGAAAGCTTATGTAAGTAAGTTTTTTTAGTAGGAATTTAAATACATTCGTTAAAAGTATGCACAATATTTTGTTGGAATGATATGCAGCCCAAAATCCCTTGCAACCACGATAAGTGGAACGGTCAATACTCACATTTAAGTAAACTCGCAAGGAAGTTCAAAATTCTTTGCAAAATATACTTTCACTGAATGGATTAAATGACAAAATGTAATTAATGGGGTGATATTACATCTCAACCCAAAAAAATTAAGGTTATAGGTCTATGAATTTTTTGTACTTATATAATTCTCAGTTAATCTATATCTAACCAATATGAAACTTTATTACTACCTACTAGGGGTGTAAAAGAGTCAGGTTAGGTAGGTTAGGTCAGGTTTTGACTTTGATAGCCTAAGTCTATGTAAAATATTTAGAGCTTGTACTGATTTATTAGCTTATTAAAGGCTTGATTTATAGATCATTAGATCTGACCTGACCTACTATAAAAAACTAAAAAATCTAATACGACCTATAAGGCCTACTATAAAAAGCTAAAGTTTATAGGCCCAAACCAAACTAAAAGATAAAATATAAAATTTCTTATTCACAAATATCTTATGAAATAATAATTTTATTAACAACATATGAAAGAATATTCATAAAGATCACATGAAAATAGTCATAAAGATCACATGAAAATTTCATATATATATATATATATATATGGTTTAAAGTTTTTAAAGTTATTTTAGATAATTTATCTAATGTTCACCAAAATAAACACAAAAATGTGTGTGGATTCCATGTGGACCTATGTGAAGAGAAAAAAAAGGACCTCACACACTTTTATTTTTTTGGTAATCACCTCACATACTTTTATGTGTGTATTGTATTGAACATTAGATAAAATTATGTAAAGTAATTTTAGAAACTTTAAACCCATATATATATTTATACATACATATATAATTTGCACTTTTTTTCTAATTTAATTTAATATTATATTTTAAATTTTAAATAAATATTTATTATTTGTTAAAATAACATCAGAGTCATATCATAATATAAATACGAGTACGTTTACCTGCAAACTTCCCTTCTTTACTTCATTGATTGAGAGGATAGTTCATCTGTTAGGCAAGTGGCTTCTTTACAGGAGGACGCGGAAGAACATAGAGGGGGTGACTAGGTGTTTCCAAATTTTTCAAAAACTTTTTCTTAGTAGATCCTTAAATCTGTAAAGTCCAGACAAAGTTGAACAATTAAGCTCAATCACCACACCAACTCAACAAGATTGACAGTTATCAATTTATTTTGTAAGTTCAGTCCAGATAATAGTCACACAGCTATAACAATTTTACAAATTTTACCTTAGGTCCCTATATGCCCAAAATAATTTCTATATGATGTATATCAATAGAAAATGTACCTGACCTTTTATTTTACAGAGCAAACGCAGCAACAAGCTTTCTTACTCAAAACAAAAAATGATTAATTTTCAAATACTAGAAAACAGTTTAAGTGCTACAACAATTATATCAAAATCAGTAAGGTGTTATAACACTCTAAAAATATAACAAAAAATTGCTACAGTAGAAACAATAACAAACCAGAAGCAGAGTTACTTTTTGTGTCAAAAATAAAATATTCAAAAATTAAATCAAAGAGACAAGAGACATTACGATATATCCTGATTCACACACATTAAGCCTAAGTAGGGTGCTACGTCCAGACTGAAGTAGCTGCAGATATTTTATTTATTACAAGTGTAATTGTTTTACAAATACACATCACACAAGCAATCAAACAAGATATCAAAAATCTTCCTAGTGCCTACACTGCTCCAAGCTCTGAGAATTCTCTCAAGTCAAACCTACGGAGTTCACCAACTCCTCTCACACAAGACCTCCACACTCCCTAGGGGATTCTTGAGGCTCTAGGCCTTGAGACACACTCTCAAGCCAAGCACAAGATCGCCAACCCACACGGTTGCACCCACACACTTAGGACATATTTACAGCAGGCAACTACTCCACTTTAACAATCAATACATAATTTTTCAGAGCTGTAACAAGTGAAATAACCCAAAAATATAGTGTCCTATCACACCAAATATATCACGGTAATATCAAACTAAACTCCACAATTTTATGCCATATGCAGAAAATTAAACCAATGACATATGTATCAAAATCTCTAAAATTAATGCACCAAGGATCTTGGATATTACACAATTAATTTTCTAATCAATGGACATCAAGAAATCTGATTTAAACAGAAATTATCACAATGTAAATATAAAAATCAGATTCCAAATTTTAACAGTAAATCTTTGTACCAATGAACAACTCAAGAGATTTAATATTCAGATTAAACAACTCAAAATCCCTAAAGCATATGAACTAATAGATATGAAAATTTTAGATTAAATGCTTCAAATCAAAGATTCACAGAGGATTTGAGTTTCTTGAGTATACTGTAAAAAGGCCCAAATATTTTGGTTCAAGTTGTTCCCACGAGAAAATCCAGCACAGTGATTTTCTTTGAACCGAAAACTTTTCGGATGATTATCAAGAAATGAAAGAAAATGAAAGAAGAAGAGAGCGCTGTGTTTTTCTACTTTGTGCAGGTCGAATAAGATGATTTAGAAACAAGAGAACTTTTTAGACGAGATGTTTAAGAGAGAGAAAACAAAAATTTCTTATTGGCTTTCTTGAAGAGCGTTGTTTTCTCGGAAGATAGCAGAGAAAGCTTTTCTTTCTTTCTTTTTTGGTCAATTTTTCTTCAATCGGTTATCTATGTAAAAGTGAAGTGCAACATTTCTTTTATTGCTTTTTGGTTGAAAAGACCAACTAAGCTCTTTTTTTTTTATTACTTATATATTCAAGAGAACCCACATGATATAATGGAAATTCATATGCTGAACTTTCAAATTAAAAAAGCTATATATTTAATAAAACTAATTTTAATGATTTAGTTTTTCATTATTTTTAAAACATATTATTAACAAAATATTAATCATTATTAATTATTATAAAATTAGCATGATATGCAATTAAATGCATTGGAGCCTAGGGAGATACTATATGATATAATATAGTGTGTAGCAAAATTTCTAAAAATACCTAACCTCTGTATCTTCAAGATCTATCTTCAATTTGAGATTTCTTGTAAATCCTTTGTCATTATCAAAATATATATATTCCATAATGCATAGGAGGTCTTTAATCTCCCCTTTTTGATGATGGTAATTTAAACTCAAATTGAGACAAGTAAGGGTTAGTAGCATAAGATATCAAAATCATGTAATCACATACTCCCCCTAAACATATGCATACTCAAAATTATTATGCTAATTAAAAGTAAGGCATACACACGTTCTCAAAACTCTCACTTACAATATGCATAAGCTCATAAGCTCAATTTGATGATATTCATATTTTTTCCCCTTTGACATCATTAAAATCAATTATAGCATATAGCAAGGAATAATATTGGATAAAGCATATAACAAGCATATCATATATCCAAAGATTACCCATGTCTTGTACCAAATATTGATTCTTTGCAATTCTTGGGCTTATCTAAGACGTTCTTCAATTTGCCAACATCTTCAATGTGATCTTCATCTTTTCATTCATTTTCACTTTCTCTCAGACACCTACAACATTATCTTCCACACTTGCCTTTCTCGGCATATTAACAAGATCAAGCATTTATCAAATAGTAGAAGTAATTGCAATGAAAGATAACTCATTCATGATTGCTAAAAGGCATTATTTGTGAAAGATACATTAAAACAGGATTGTTGTCCTATTTTGACAGAATTGAATATAAGGGTAAAACAATGGACTATTCAACTTTATAGGCATGTAGTGCATGAAATAAGCTTTCTATCCACATATAGAACATTTATATTGAACATGTATAACATAAATGTGTTAAAAACAGTCTATGCATGTCATATTAAACACCAAACAACAATTAGACATCATGTGCAAAATGATTTATCAAATAAAATAGTCCATGGCACATGATGCATACATGCTCACTAAGTTTTCTTAGGAACATACATTATGTTCTTAACCTTTTGGTTAATAAACATGCTAGATGTGTTAGGTTGAGGTCAATAAGATGTTGAGGCAATGTTGCCCACATTTATAGTTCTCTTAAGAACTCACTTAAGATTAGTTCCTTTTAGGCCATATTTCTTAGTATTGCATTGATATACAAGATGACCACTCATGCAACAATATGTACATTTCTTAAATGGTAGTTTAGACATGAACCTAGAGGGATAATGATTTGTCTTTCTTGGTTGAGCAAAGGGAGGTTTATGAAAACCAAGTCCATGTTTAGTAGTCTCAACCTTTTGTCTACCAAGGAGGACATTCAAGTTGTCTCTACCACTAGTCATTCTATCAACCATTATCTTTAACCTATCCACTTCGTTAGATAATTCAACACATTTAGTACATAAAATAGTGAAAGGGGGATTCACATCATCACGCGATCCAACAAGACAATTCATAAAAAGATTTTCATTTTTAAGATCCTCATTGTCTTTCATTAGATCATTTACAATGGTGGTCAAACTATCAACTTTGTCTTGCAAGCAATTTTTCTTGAGTTTCTTGAGTATACCGTAAAAAGGCCCAAATATTTTGGTTCAAGCTGTTCCCACGAGAAAATCCAGCACATTGATTTTCTTTGAATCAAAAACTTTTTGGATGATTATCAAGAAATGAAAGAAAATGAAAGAAGAAGAGAGCACTGTGTTTTTCTACTTTGTGCAAGTCGAAGAAGATGATTTAGAACCAAAAGAACTTTTTAGACGAGATGTTTAAGAGAGAGAAAACAAAAATTTCTTATTTGCTTTCTTGAAGGGCGTTGTTTTCTCGTAAGATAGCAAAGAGAGAGAGCTTTTCTTTCTTCTTTTTTTGGTCAATTTTTCTTCAATCGGTTATCTATGTAAAAGTGAGGTGCAACATTTCTTTTATTACTTTTTGGTTGAAAAGACAAACTAAGCTCTCTCTTTTTATTACTGGAAATTCATATGCTGAACTTTCAAATTGAAAAAGCTATATATTTAATAAAACTAATTTTAATGATTTAGTTTTTCATTATTTTTAAAACATATTTTTAACAAAATATTAATCATTATTATTATTATGAAATTAGCATGATATGCATTAGAGCCTAGGAAGATACTATATGATATAATATAGTGTGTAATAAAATTTCTAAAAATACCTAACCACTTGTATCTTCAAGATCTATCTTCAATTTAAGACTTCTTGTAAATCATTTGTCATTATCAAAATATATATTCCATAATGCATATGAGGTCTTCATCATCCACCTTCCTTTCCCTCTCCTCTTTCTACTAACCAAAAAGTTTCTTCTTTACTACATAGAGAGAGGGGGGTGTACATGTTGATTTCAATTTGTATACATGGAATCTAGCAAAGGAAGGGATAATATTTCACATGAATTGGTAGCAAAATATTATAAATAATTGAATATATGATCATGTATTCCTTGTAATCATTATTTTTTATTGTTTATTTGCCATGGCGCACCATGTAGAAGACATTCTTGGATACGAATTCGTCGAGCTGGACGTCTTGGGGTAGCTGCCCTCATCTACCCCGAGCCCGACGATTCTGAATTCAAAATGTTCAACAGCTTTGGGGAATACATTTTGAGGTCGGCATCTTATACTATGTGGATCTTGTTGGCCCCATTAGTTTCGAAGTTGATCTATTCTGCGAAGTCAATATGAGTTCCGCCAACCTCTCAAGGGTCGCTTAATCATGTTATTACTGTACGAATTAAAAACTAATATTTTATTGAGAGATAAAAGGTTGAGTTTTGGATGCCTAATTTATAAGTAAAGTCTAATTATATGCTTACCAAAAAAAAAAGTCTAATTATATATCTTAATATTTAGAAGGTATTAATTTTATATTTAAAAATGTAAAAATACAATGGATAACTATCGCAACTCAAAGGTTTGAAAATTGAAGTTATATGAGCTCACTGGATGCGAAACAACATATCAAGGTGATTTATAGCTCAATTGGATTATTATTTTTCCTTGACAATTTTTTTTTTGAAATCTTGCCTTTTTTTAGTTTAAATTATGATTAAAAAAATTATAAGATAAAAATTCAAATATTTTTATCAAAATTTAAATTTATCTTAACCTTAACCTTAACCTCAGCTAACCTCACACTTACTACATTCAAATACAAAATAATTTTTAGTTTTAAAAAAATCCTTCTAAGTAATACAAGATATAAAAAAATTATTTTTTCAAGAGTCAATCCAAGCATCCCTCAAATAATCTTAAACATTTGCATGTGATTTTTCACACTCTAAGTTAGGGTAAGCATGACAAACTTTCTAGAATCATTTTTTTTTTAATTTTAATTTCGGGGAACAAAAATAATTAGAAACAGACTAAACCAATTTACTTTTTTTGTTCCTGAAAATGAATCGATTTATTTCCATTATGTAGAATAAAAGAAAAACAATTTTTTTTTATGCTTTTTTATTTCAGAGCACAAGAAGAGAAACACTTCTCTCTTACTCTTTGTTACGCTCCTCCTCTTGTTTCCAACTAAGTCATCTTCTACCAATCAGGCAAATTTATCTTCTCCTCTCATTCTTTTCATAACTCGATCTCTTCAAATCATTGTTCATCTCCCTCTCCCTCCCCCTTCCTCTTGATTATACTTTTCATGAAAAAAGTTGCAAATTTTCTAACGCATTCGTGTTTATCTCCCATATATTTTCCTGTTATTTCCCAGGTACCCCTAGAGACTCCATTGCTATAGTGGCGAATCGAGAGTTAAACCTCTTTCGATTTTGGGAATTGAATAGTACATCCTAATTTTGACTTTTTTATTTAAATTCTATCATCTTTTTCGTTTGAGAGTTCAGGTGTAATATAATACATCTCTAATGATGTTTCTTTGTTGGTTGCATTCAGCGTGCTTTGTTTCTTTGTTGGTTTGTATATTTTATCTTGAAATAGATTTGTATTGTATTATCAACATAATTCTATTTAGAAAAAATTATTTTTTTAAGAAACAATACTAGTGAACATAAATGTTGTCATACACACCCCTAATCTCCATGTATTTTCAATTTCAAATTGTATAAACAAATTTTGTAGCATAAATGTTGATATAGGTAAGTTGTAAATTACCACGCTAAATAAATTTATGTTATTAGAATGGTGCGAGCAAATTCAAAATCCTTTGCAAGATATACTTTCACCATTAGATCAAATAACAAATGTAAATAGTGGGATGACACCGCATCTCAACCAAAAACATTAAGGTTATAGGTGTATGAATTTTTTGCACTTATATAATTCTCACTTAATCTATGTCTAACTAATATGAAACTTTATCATTACTCATACTTGAATGTTTATAACATATTTATATTAATGTGATAATCATTAGTAGCAATAAGATTCACATTTAACAACTTGCATGTATTTTACAATAGTAGCAATAAGATTCAAACCTATGAATCCTAATTCCTTCACCATTTAGCAAATCCTCATGCCTATAAGATCATGCATATATGCCTACGAAATATTTTGTTACCAGTTTTTAAAAAAGGACATTTTTTTAAATAATTTTTTCTAAAAGTTAAAGCTATGTATTTTACATTTTGATGTTAAAATTAATAAGTATTTTTTATATATAAAATTAATAAAAAAATATGTGATAATAATGGCGACAGTGGCTAGTGGGGTTGGGATAAAATCGAATTTATAAACAAATATTTAATTTTAGACTTGTGCTTTCTTTAAAGGGAAGAAATTTGACTTTAAAAATAGTATCATTTTAACTTTTATTTTAATTTTATTATTTTTAAACGTTGGTATTCAAACATATAAAATTACTCAAAAAATTATTTTTTGACTAAAAACAATTTTTCTAGGTACATGCCTACTCAATAACGTTATGGTTGAGAAGGTAGCTTGAAAGAGAATATGTTGTTTAACTTCTCTTCTCTTTATAAGCAGAAGTTAGACCAAACAGATTTTTACAAAAATTCTTATAATAAAAAAGGAACTTTTTTTTATAATGAAAAAAAGTTAATTTTTCTTAAGTTGTATCAGCTTATTTTTAATTTGAGTTTTTAAGTTAAAATTTTTATATAATCATCAAACAGAGCTTTATTTTTAAAGCTCTTTTTTTAATTTTAATTTTAATTTAAAAGTAGCTTTTAGTTAAAAAAAAAAAAGAAAAGGTGTCAAACTGGCTCTAGATATAATCACAAACAAGACCAAAAACCCCTTGCACGATGCTTGCTCTTTGGGTGATAGCCTCCCTTGATGATTAATTTTAAGTGGACTTGGGGACATGGCATTTTTGACTAGGGATAGCAATTTTCAACACAACCCAATTCACACGACACAAAAATTGTGTTCGGATCAACTCGTTTTTAAATTAGTGTCGTGTTCGGGTTGGCAAATAATGACCTAAAAAAATTCAAGTCGTGTCACATGTCAACCTGTGAATTCGTATTTAATTTTTCTACAGGTTATTCGTGTTGAGTCATAAACAAATCATGTGTTTTATCGTGTTATGTCGACTCGCATAATAAGTAACCCAATTTATGGTTGATAAGTTATCCATGTCGTGTCAACTCACATAATAACTGATACATTATGAGTTTATGGATTAACCAAATCCAACCATAAAGTTGATGAACAGTGACATTTTGATCACTGTTCCTAACTTAAATGCTGGAACCGGCCCAAATGAGGAAGGAAAACTAAATGCGGAAGACAAAACAATATCACATATCACTTGCAAGATCCTGGTTTCCAGGTTATTGTTCATCACATGTAAAGATTGCAGTTCTGCAACTTCAATATCATGCATATAAGTTGATTCTGTTCGAAGTTGTGCCACCACACACTCAGATTTTAACTAAATCGTTTTGTTACCTGAGGTCCATCAATTTTTGGTGGTGTAGAGTTATGGCCAAAAAAACACCACGAAAGGTCTCAAAAAGATTAGTAATACAAATCTTTTATTTGGAAGTGAGAAAGCAAATAAATTCGACTAAAATAAATGTATGAAATATGAAACAAGCTGCAGGGCATAACTTCGGAACTGCAAGACAGTGATATAGTGAAGGAAAAAAAGATTTGAAATTTTACTACAGTAATTGGAAATTAATACTGAAACAGGTAGCTAAAAACTGCTGTCAAAACAATAACCAGACACACATATTTGATACTGGTGTCAAATTTAAAGTTTGACACCTCATCTGAGAGCCGTTCGATCAAAAAAGATTAATGATGTCACATGCTTACAAATCAGAGTCGTTGATCTTTTTCGATCTAATGGCTATCAGATGAGGTGTCAAACTTTAAATTTGACATCGGTGTCAAAGGATCCTGCCCCATATATGTATATATGGAACGTGATCCTTTAACACCAGTATCAAATTAAAAAGTTTGACACTAGTAGTTGACCCATGTGGAGTCATATGAAGAGAAGAGAAGGGAAAAAAATATGTACCCCACACATTTTTATATATATATAAAAGATAAAATTATCTCCTATAACATGAAACGTTAATATCTCTCTCTTTATATATATACATATATGAAATAAGATCCTTTGACACTAGTGTCAAACTTTAAAATTTGATACCAAATCCTAACCGTTAATTTCCACCAATCAAGAGTTATCATTTATTTGAATTCAAACTTATTAATTTACTTTGGATGAACGGTATGTGTAAAATTCCAATCATGTATTGTCAAATAATTAAACAAGGTTGACTATCACAGATACTCCATAGGAAGTAACTTTTTAATATTGTGCCAACACATCATCAGATGATAGTATAAAAAACTTTACACTGATAGTGTATCAAATTTAAACACACTCTCAATATATATATGTATATATATATATATATAGCACCCTTAGCAACAAGTGCACTGTAAATCCGGTATAACTTTGTTCACATAATTAATAGACAGATAGAGAGGCTTTCTGGTCAACTACTGTCGAAAGCTTGCAGGCATGTAATGCAGTGCATATATCTGTTGTCTCCAGGAATTTCTCTGCACTGAGAAAAACCAAGGGTCCATACTGGAATACTAGCCTCTTGCACTGCAAACAATTTGGAAGATTAATAAAAAAACCCATGTCAATTGATGAAAAGAAAAAGCTTAATTACAAAAATAATGTTCTTGTGCACTTTCTATATAACACTGCAAAATTTCTCTTAGCTGAGCATGCGTATTTTCCTAGTTCATGACCTACACAATAAAATAGCCTATCCAGTTCCTATTATGGCTATTCTTGGGTCTGAAAATCCTTCCTTATAGTACCTGAAGATAATTGTAGTAGTAGAGTTTGTTTCTCCAAGTGGTGCAATGAGCATACAGTTATAAACTTTCACACTAGAGTCAATTATTGATGGCAAGGAGCCAGCTGAGTCCATGAAATTATCATTGCAAGGAAATTACTGGGGATCCAAGCATGATAATTTGGTTAATGGGATAAAACTTGAATTTTCATATTACTGAATTCGAATCTAGTGATAGATTCCATGCCACATGGTGTTTAAAGATGCAGAGTAACTCAATAAATAAGAGAGAAAAGAAAAAGCAGTAACTTCTCATACTCTTCTTACCTTATTTGCATACTTATCCACCGAATTGCACACCTTCAGTAGTGTCTCAATTATCTCTAGCTGACATTTTAAAATAAATGGTTAGCACTTTATTCAACAAAAGGTAACCAAAACCAAGTAGGGGCGGAACTAGGATTAAGACATTGGATGGGTCAAAACAAAGATAATAGAGGGCTTTTAAGAGAGCAAGGATGGAAGACATCAACATTTCACATGTCTTTCCCATTTACACTTGGATACATGTTTGCATTTCTATTAAAATATTGAGAATATATTTCATATACTGCACCCAATCATTATATTTCAATTCCTTTTCTATTTGGCTGCAAACCATAGGCTTTCTTAAATAAAAGAAAGTCTAATTTGCAATAAATTCTACATACAATCATTTTAAAGCTGTGTAAGTAATTGAAGTATGCAACACTGGTCAAAGTGTTCTGGTAGATGAAAGCTGAGTAGAACTAGAAAATATAGGAAAAAGTTTGCTCATATCAGGACACACAAAATAAAATTCCACATCAAGCTTCATTGGAGTAGCAGGAAGGTGAAATTATTTACCTCAGTGTCAGGATTTTTCAACTTAGCCAATAGCTCTGAAACAGTATCTTTGCAAAACTCACAGCTATGTTCTTGAACTTGTAAGGAAATACTTGCAATGTGCTGACAGAGGTTGACCTTGTTGCAGAAATCTCCAGGCTGAATTGAAGCAATTTCTACGAAGAAAAGAGGAGCATAATAGTCCACCAAAGTGATGCACTGCACAAATACAGAAGAAACAGTGATGAATTTATATAAGATCTGACGAGTTCTGATTCATCCACTTATTCACCCTTTAAAGTCCTAAGATATGCTGATGGTTGTTCAACTATTTTTTTAAACCACTCTAATTTTTTACAAGGTTCTCCAAAGTTGTTCATGGCACAACAAAACTGGGCTTTGTCATTCTGTCTATCAAAGTTAACACACATATATGCATCATCTGTGTAGGCCATCATCCATCAAGAGTGAAGAGGGTGCAAAACAAGTTGGTTAAACATTGGAGATCATAGAGGGAAATTAAAGTTGGTTTTTGCAACAACTGAGAACAACTACAGCATATAAACCAAAACATGAGGTTCAAAAGGTGACCAACCTGCTGCTTAAAAGAAAGAAGTTGAGAGCAAGTATTGCGAAGGATATCAATGATCTCATTCTGGGTCTTGTTTGCATTTAGATAATCAAGTGCCTTGGCAGTATATTCCTCACAAAGTGCACACACATCTGGTTTTCTGTTTATTTCTGCAATTTGAAGACAGGTCAACATCATGACTTACTCATGCCGCATTTGCATTTTGAACTATATTTAACAGAAACTTATTCTCGCAAGTAAAATTTTCAAGATTTGCACGAGATGTTCGGTCAATCCACATTTACTTAAGTGGACTGATGAAAACTAGTTAGCATTTCAAGTTGGCGCTTGCATTTTTGACAAACTGGAACCTTTAGTACTAAATTTAAGAAGTGTGTTTATGTTAAAATCCTTTCATTCATCCTTCACCTATACTATAGCATGTCCTCTGAAGGAAAAAGGCTATTGATAAGCTTGAAACTCAATAGTCAAGCTTAAAGACTGAAATGCCATATTGATGTTAGACCAGGTTCTCCATTCCCATCAAGGGTAGAGCTTCTGCAAATCAGTCAGCGCAATTCAATCGACAATGTTTGATGAAAATAGATGTTTCATAAAACCAGAAATAGAATCCAGACTAGGAGGAATACTAGGGTGACACACTTCACCCAAAAATAAAAAATACAATGTCAGAATAGATCTCAGCAACAAACTTATCAAACTGCTTGTATTCCAAAGCATGAGCTATTATCCAAATCTTCACGTGACATGATATATTTCCCATGTCTTATCCCCATCCTGTTTTTCTCATTGCTGTCACTAAAATTTATCCCAACTGTAAAGAACCAATTCAACCCAAAAGCTTAAACTGTTGGGTGAGGGTCTCTTTTTAATGGTTTATACTATTCTCTAACACGCTCCCTCACACGAGAGCCGACTGGACTTGAAGGGTGGACAATGCACAGGCTCACCTACCTGTACTAAGAAACTCCACAAGACTTAATTAATTATTAATTAAATGGAGGCGGTGAGGATCAACCCGTGACACCAAGGCTCTAATACCATGTAAAACGCCAATTCAACCCAAAAACTTAAGTTTTTTGGTTGAAATGGTTCTTTACACCAACAATTTCCTATATCATCAAGTGTCCTAAATCATAGATAGAGTATAGGAATCATCCATCTCTTAATTCCTATACATCATGAAGTAGGTGGACTTAAGAGGTCATATTATCAGTCGACTCATTCAAGACTAGTAGACCCCTATTTCGTCTATCTTGGATGGTTAACTTAAGGAGATTCTTATAAATTTATATAAGAGACCCACAACAATATTATTCCATCCCGTTTCTTTAGTCACTTCTATCATTTTAGTCTATCCTACCAAAAAATGACATAGTTTATAGGTCTAAACTATAAACCATAAACTTTCCACTCTATTCTTTAATTTAACTTGAGTAAATTGGAGTCAATTTCAAAACAATTTTTTTCCTACATTGATGGGTAAAATCTGAAAGTATACTTTTTCATCATTATTGTGAAGGAGGGGAACTAGCAGATATCATGTTACCGTTAGATTTGAGGGGGTTTATATAAGTTATATGGGTAAACTACAATAGTATATTACCTCAATACTCCATCCCATTCTTTTGGCACTTATCTCAGTTTAGATTATCCCACAAAATTGGTATACCTCAATAATTACAAACTTTAAACTTTCCAAGCCACCCTTTAATTCAATCTTAGCTTACTTTTGACAATTAACTGGTTGTCATTGCCAGCAACTTTTTTTTTCCATTGTTGATGGGTAAAATCTAAGAATAACATGCCACTCCTTAAAGTTTGCACATTGACCAATATTGATTAATAGATGGGAGATTGAAAATGTAATGTACAATACATGTCTCCATTCTATCTGTCTTCCTAAGAAGGATAATAAAATGTAAAGAAAGCCGAGAATGATATCAGTCAACAATGTTACCAGCAGTGCCAGAGTTTGCTGTATTAGTGTTCCAATGATCACGGTTTGCCAGTCCTCTTGCATCACAAGCCCAGGCAGCACCCAATAGAACAAGAAACAATAGTCCCATTCTTCCTTTCATGGTTCCTATAATTGGTAACAAAAAAAAAAGAAAAAAATTTCAACTTCTATTAAGGAAAAGATAGAAATTAATAAAAAAATGCAGGGCTATTATAAAGGGGAAAAAAAATTAAGACAGAGGTATGATATTCTTAACATGTATTAAATGAAATAAGAAAATGACTGAATGGGCATATCAAACTATGATACCATTTTGATAGAACAACATTATCAATTAACTACTATTTGTCTAGACACTTGTAAAAATATTTACCGTGTTGGAGTGTACATTTCTCAGTGCTAAACGCCATGGAAAAATAAAGTACATTATAATGTGCCGACCCAAGGGAGTGATTAAGATACAGCAAAGAAAATTAGACATCAACATCCTTTCCCCTTGTTGCTGATAATTAAATTATTTTTTTCTATCATAGGTTCAACCCTCAAAGGTGTACACAGAGAACCAGAAAAAGGCAGCCAGATAAATTTAGACCCCCCTCTCTCTCTCTATATAGGATATGATATTATACCTACTTTACCAACTTTTCTTAAACACTGTTAGATTACGATTTCAACCAACTTTCACTCTTCTTCTCTTCCCTTGATAGAAAAAGGATGAAAATTGGTTGAGATTCCTATATATATATATATATATATATATATATATATATATATATATATATTTTGTAAGTTACACTCTTGATTTTGGTATGTGGCATTAGATGCAAACTGGATCTAACGTTAAGATTGAGTGTTAGACTTTTTAGTATATAAATGGGGTAGGATCAAAGAATAACAAGTCTTACACCAAATTTTAACCGTTAATTTTTATGAATCAAACGGTGATAATTTATCGGAAATTAATAATTAATTAATAAATATGACCCCAAAAATTATAATCGTTGGATTCACGGAAATGAACGGCTAAAATTTGGTGTAACACTAATTATTTTTACACAGATATAAGTTGATCTTCTCTATATATATATATATATATATATATATATATATATATATATATATAGGGATAGGATCAACTTACACCAATGTAAGAATAATAAGTCTTACACCAAATGTTAACTGTTGATTTCCGTGCATCCAACGATTGAGATTTATTGGGAATTAAAAATTAATTAATTAATGAGACCTAATAAATCTTAACCGTTAGATGCAGAAAATCAATTCTTAATTGATTTGAATTATTCAAACCTAATTCATGCTGAGCTCCCCCCTCCCCCCAACCACCACAAAACCACACGCGAAAAGTAAAAATAAAAAATCCCGGTTCGAGAACAACTTTGTAAGCATGGATACACTATAACCTAATAGCTGAAACGTGAATAAAAAGCCAGAACTATGATGTCATCCAACAGATAACAGAAACTGAAGTAGTAACTGGACCAATTAAGATAACAACAGACAATAGTTGAGACCAACTGCATACACGATCAGGGAAAAAAAAAAAAAAGTAGTGGGGAGTGATTAATTTTGAGGATTAGTTGGTGGCAAGTACAAGAGAAAAGTTTAACAAATTTTCTGAGTGATTTTCCCTGGAAACAAACTAAACAAGAATAAAGAGAGGAATGAAAGATTACCTTTTTTGCGAAGATTGATGAGAAGAATGGAAGGGAAGGGAGATAAGATGGTAGTGATTCCTTTCCTAGGACTTGGAGTGTCGTGTTGGATGTGGTTAGGAATGGTTGGTTGGTCTTAGTTGGTTGGATTAATATGTTTCTTCAAACTTTGAAGCTGCAACTTCAGGAAACAAAGCTTCAGTGTGGGGAGCCCCATGGAGAGAGTTGTGTGTCTCACTCTTTATCATGACCTGTCAGAATCATGATAAGGTACACATTGAAGCGTACAGATTGAGGGGCTTGATTTTCTTCATAAGAGGGTGTAAAAGATTGTGTTAAAAGAAAATTTTATGAGAGAATGGAATATGTGCCAAAAAAAAAAGTGAAAAGGAATATCTTTAATCATCACATGAGGAGGAACACTTTCTCTTATCATAAGTTAATATCAGCAACAGTTTTTTGTTTTTACTTCAATGGCTCAACTAATTCTAATTTGATATTTTCTGCAATTTTAAATATGTATTGTATCTAACTACCAAAAAACAAAATATGTATTGTATCTTAAAAAAAAAAT
Source organism: Gastrolobium bilobum (assembly GCF_033153095.1). Classification (NCBI taxonomy): domain Eukaryota; kingdom Viridiplantae; phylum Streptophyta; class Magnoliopsida; order Fabales; family Fabaceae; genus Gastrolobium; species Gastrolobium bilobum. The sequence continues at coordinate 189,887 of NW_026897921.1, read as the reverse complement.
TAAAAATTTATAATTTATAGTTTTCTTGAGGAGTTATTCGATTAGTTGTATCTTTATGTGATTGGTTAATATTTTATAAAGTAACTGTCAATTAGTAAATTTGTGAATTAAGAGCGAGTTATTTTCTTTCCGAAGAGTTTGATGTTTGTTATTCTAAATGATACAAGTTATGTCATTCTAAGAGAGAAATAAACACAAGGAATGAAAATCATGAGGGAGAAAGTGAGTGGTTTTTTTTTAATTTAAATTTTAAATAAAAAAATTTTATTGTGTCTATCTCTCTCTTGAAATGACATAATTTTAAGTCATTTAAAATAACAAATACTTTTTCCTTAAAAGAAACATCGTTTTTCTTATATGGAAAAAATAATTTTAACTCGTATAATCACATGAAAATGAATGAATGGATCCATGAAAAGAGAAAAAAAATGGATTTTACCTACTTTAAATGAATACAGGAGATAAAATTATTTTTATGAGAAGTATTAATCACTTCTTTAAATTTGTTTATATTTTTGAATAAAAAATTCATCTAAGCTTTTATGAATTTTTTTTATGGAAAATACTTTGAAATGAAAATCATTATTAAAATGAATTATAACAATTTGGGGTATATATTTTGGGGAATGCGACTCTTATTTTATATTAGAGTAGTTCTTCCATGCTATAGAGAGAAGTTAGGTGGGGCCTATTATTAAAGAGTAAAATAAAAAGGGAAAAGTTTACCAATGGTTTACTCCAGAATTACTTACGTCCCTGTAATTTTTTTTATCACATATATTTATGTGGTTTGCAAAATGATATGTTTTTTTATCAAATGCCCTTATGGTTTTTTACTTTTTATAAACACAGGGGACATATGTGATAAAAAAAAACCCACAGACACATAAGTGATTCTAAAGCAAACCACAAGGACGTTGATGAATTTTTCCCAATAAAAAAAAGATGGATGAGATTTTTGAAGTGAGAGAATATGAGATAACTATCTCATGTTAAATAAGAGTAATATTTCTCATATTTTTATTCATTATTTGTTATAAAATTATAACAAAATTTAAAAGGTATACAAATGTGGGGGCAATTTGGGGTAATATATAAGCCCCCAAATTATGTTTATAAGTTTTTGATTTTCATTACTTATTAAAAATCATTAAAAATGAAATATATACCCTTTTAAAAATAAAAATGAAATACATAACCCCCCAAATTATTAAAATGAATAAAATATAATTGTTATCAAATCTATAAAAAAAAATATGATGGTAGGAGTTAGCTATGATGCACAGACACGGACACGGGATACAACACGACACGCTGACACGTTAATTCTAAAAAATGTCATATTTCGACACGTTGGGACACATTTTGATATTAAATAAAAAATTTAATATATATAATATAATTTATATTTAATACATATAAGAGTCCATAATAAGTCATATAACCAATCAAATATTTAAATTTCATAACAGAAAAAAATTAATTTATAAATTTTTTTTTTATATTTAGTTAATAAAATAAAATTAAGATTTTTTTTAAAAAAAAACATGTCAGAGAGTTGACCGCATGTCTCCAAATATTGATCACGTGTCGAATATGTATCCGAGCGTGTTCGTGTCGAACACGTGTGTCCGACACGCAAATTTTCCAATTTGGAGCGTGTGTGTGCTTTCCAGGGAGTTAGGACTAATAGGTTTTTTCTATGAAGCCATATTGAGAACTAGAGAGTCTATCCTTTTCAATTGATAATATATTAGAAAAAAATGTACGTACATATAATTTGGAGACTACATATTTTTATAATCAATAATATTCAGTATATACCCTTTTATGAATTATAACAATTTTTATTTTTTTATTTCTATTTTTGAGCATCATAAAATTATGAATAAACCTATTGATGTATGCATATTACAAAATTTATATTAAATGAGATGTTCAATTGTAATAACTTAATCCTTATATATTAATTTAGATAGTAGAATAATATGGGGCAAATCAATTTATATCAGTATAAAAAATATTATTCTTGAACCCAATCTTAATCATTGATCTTATATGTAAGGCTCACATAATTAATAAATGAGTATGGTTACATACAAATGAGATCAACTATAAAATTAAATATAACACTTACGCATTTATATAAATATATGTATATCGATATATTAAATAGATATTTAACAATCTCGTACTTGAATTACATATATCCTTATATAATCATGCATTGCAAAATAATCATATGAGCTCAATACCTTTACCAAATATCATTTGGTCCATCAAGCATATTAACATAGGATCAAACTAACCTTTATATAATATACCAAAAAAAATAACCTTTATATTTATTGTATATTTAAAATGACTGACTTAAAAAACTTATTATTTTTTCTTTATGATTTTAAGATTAAATGTTAACAAATAAAAAAAATTAAATTCATATCCCAGTACATAAGTGTATCATGCTAAATTAGAATTTAAACACACGTTTAAATATTATGCCTTTAACAAATAATTTAAGGAAATATAATTTTTTATGTTACATGAGAAAAAATTATCTCATATAATACACCAAAAAAATAAATATGACCCATTAAGAAAAATAAATAAATAAATAAAACTTATTTTTTATGTATGAATGAGATAAAATTATCTCATATCGCATGAGACACTTTATTTCCATAATTTAAACATATACTATTTTTTTTTTTAAATAACTCGTGCATTACACATAATACTAACTAGTTTAAAAATATTTAGTACATACAATTGTAAAAGCAAACAAACGTATGAAACTTCGTGCCAAAAAAAAAAAGCAAACAGCAGTGGTGGAGTGACCAATCACCATTCACCATTCACCAAAAGGAAACTTCGTGCAATCTGACGAAAGTATGGAACTGGAGGATCCAAAGGTGAATAGACATTCTAGCAAACATGGTCCCTTGGGGTGTTTGGTACTGGAGAAATTTTTATTTGTCCGGGAATCTCAATTTTCAAAAATATGATTTTTACATTCAGTTTACGATAATATTCGAAAATTTAAAATTTAAAAAAATTCAGTTTCCCAGAAATCCGGTCAAATACCGCGTACCAAACGCCCTTAGTGCAAAACGCCCTTCTCAATTACCTTGACAAATTGGCGAATTTTATTTTATTTTATTTTTGAAAAAAATATTTGTACTCTTAAAAATGATTATTTCAGCTAAAATTAATATTTTTATTTAAATTTTAAATTAAAAAAGTTACTTCTTCTCCCATAAATTTTATTGTTATATATTTTTTTCATTTAAAAACACATAATTTTATATCCTTTAAAAATATAAACGTCAATTTTTTTTTTCCTTGAAAAAAAGGTGAATGTTTTTCATGCTTTCTTCATATTTTTTACTCTAGTCACCTTTCACAAGTGTCATGCTAGCAGATTCTAGTATCTAATAAATAGAAATCTGTCATGGCTTCAATTTCCAAATATATTTTGTTTTTTGGGTTCATTCCAAATGGATTACAACACAAAAGAAATGATGGTGATTGAGGGTGGGAAATGGCATGACAAGTAAGATAAAAAAAATAAAACTTAGGAATGGGAAAAACAAAAATACACATATTATTAATGACTAATATTTAATTCAAAGGATTCCACACCAAAAAATAAAATAAAATTCAAAGGATTAGTTGATTTGAGAAAATATAAAAAAGTTATTGTATGGGAGGTTTTGATTGCAAGATATAATTTTCCTTTCGTTGGTGCGTTGCAAAATTTAATTTTGAGCAGCACTTCTTTGTTGGTACATTGCAAGATTTAATTTTCAACATATATATAATAGTTTTTTTATCAGCTAATAGCACTCCTACGCCGCGTTATTATGAGAATCGCAAATTGTGTACTGTAGATTCATAGGAGCCAATTAAGGAAAATTGAAGGGAAGTACACAATATTAGCGTTGAGGGGAAGCGCACATTACGCTACTGTTGAAATTATATTTATATGTGATTCAAAATAAAAAATTATATTAATATCATTGCTATTCTATACGTGTAATTTAATAAGTTTTCATTTCTGTATTAATTGTGTATCCATGAGCTGAGTGGGTCTTTTTCTCTCTTCACAAATTCATGAATTTTTTATTTTATATTTTCCTACTTTATTTGAAATATAATTTTTCTATATTTATATTTAGAGGTAAGTTATACTTACAACTTTATTTTGCAACCTCTTACAACCATATCTTAACACCGTTGATTTCCGTCAATCAACAGTTATGATTTTCACAAATTAAACTCATTAATTAATTATTAATTCACAATAAATGATAACCATTAATTGACAGAAATCAACGATATTAAGATATGGTTGTAAGAGGTTGTAAAAAAAAGATTATAAGTATAACCTTTTTCTTATATTTAAGTAAAAAACTGTTAAGAGATGCCAATATCTTTAAAAAAGCAAGAGTAGCATACAAACCTCCTTAACGGGGCAGGTGGAGCTTTGATTTTAAAAGTTTAAGTTTTTATTTAAATGTGTCAGTCTATCATATTCGGTTATCTATTATGAATATAATCATTGGCGGGTGGCTTAATTTATTTACAAAAAATAAAAATTTATTTTAGCCTGTTAAAAAAACCAAAATAATAAAAATTTATCCAAGCAGAATATACAATCAACAGTACTAATAATTTCATAAAAATTTATAAATTCAATGCATATCCAAACAAGATAATATAAAACAAAATCATTCAAAAAGTCTGTTTAACCAATAAAATGAGGTAAAATGGGTCGAGGAGAGAGATGACTATTATGAATAATATAAAAAATATAAAATAAAAAAAGTTAATATACTAGGTCAACCTAAGAGACTTTAATGCCGGACTATAAGATTGGAGCTGAGCCTTTTTATTAAACGAGATTTTATACAAGTCCAAACTTAATTCCAACAATTAAATTTTAGACATATAAATTCAAGCATTTAGTAGCTGGGTTAAAGGTTTACCACCCCTAAACCTCCCCTTTACTTATTTATGGGTTTTATAAGAGTTATGTTGTAGGAAAAGTGATTGTGTAATGTTATAGAGATTCGTTTTGCGTGCCTTAATTTTTATTTATTTTTTTGTTTTAAAAAATATGGACCCCACAAAATATTGTGAGTGTAGGAAAGTTTGTTATGTTATGTTAAAGGATAAAACGAAAACCCTTTATTTATTAAGTAAAACTGACACATTAGTACATTACTATATTTTGAAGTGCTTGCTAATGTTTAGGCCATTGCCGTGCTAGAGTGAAACTTGTCTATTGAATTTGAGAAGGCCGAGAAACACTCAATTCAAAAAATTATAGGCCCAAAATCATGATGACCATGGGCCTTGCACACTGTCTCTGTAGTGGGTCTAAGAATTAAGTAAATATTCTCACACAAGATAAACTTTTAAAAAAAAAAAGCTTTTATATCAGATTATTTGAGTATTTTTAAATAACAATTTAATTCTAAGAGAGTTGACTTTTTTTTTTAAGAAAAAAAAACATACCATCAGAATTGTGTTAATTAAGCGAAAGAACGAACTTGGAAGAGAAGTAACTGAATAATTGTGGCAAACTGACGTAAGTACGGAGCATCGTGACTTGACACTTCGAAGGAATGATGTGAGCTTAGAGATAAGATATGATATAATTAAAAGTGGCATGAAACTTGTAATTAGGATATACATTGAAACCGCATGAATTAAAATGAGTTGATGGAATGTACGCGTCATGCATACGCGCACGAGTTTATCCTCGTTAAGTCACACTCCGCTGCATACCGGCACATGTTACTCTTTTTTTTTTTTTTTGATAACAACATGTTACTCTTTTAGGGAGTGATTTTGTATGAAAACTTTTATTTATATTAAGGGGTTTGCATTTATCATTTAACATGACACAACAAAGTTTCTTACACACACAATATTTTGTGGGGTTCACACTTTTTGAAACAAACAAACAAAAAAAACTACGGCACGCAAAATGAATCTCTATAACATTACACAATTATTTTTCCTACAACATAACTCTTATAAAACTCTTAGATTAATTATTAAAATTCTTTTAATAAAAAAGAATTAACCATTAAATGATTCATCTTTAATTTAAGAGAATATCAAAGTTAAGGTAAACATTCCAAGCTAAACGTACTCCTTTTACAAAGATTCTACACGCAGATTAAAACGTACTCATGATTTTATGCTTGGTTAAATTATATTATTTTTGGATACTTTTTGCTAAATTCTGTTAATATGTTATGACCTTATAGTATTTGGTGTTTTGATGAGATCACGTGTCTTTAGGGTTGGCAAAAAATGAGTCAACTCGTCAGGTTGACTCGTAACTCGTTAAAAATAAATCGGGTGGGATTGACAAAAATGAGCTGCCAACCCGACCCAAGTCAGCTCGCAAAAAAATGAGCCAATCCACGGGTCAAACGGGCCAGCTCGAGGGTTGAATTTTTTTTATATATATATAAAATATAATATAATATACAAAAATAGACAAAACTCACACATGTTGTTATCATCTTTCTTCTTTCTCTAAACCTAAGTCTCTAATCTTCTCACATTCCTGCCATTTTTATATTGTTAGGTTGTGCTGGCTCTGATTGGTTCAAATATCTTACTCACTTGATAACAAGTGGTTCTGATTGTTTCTTCATATTGGTGCAAATTTGTTGTGTTGAAAATTCGAAAATAAAATACTTTGCTTTTATTTCTCATTTTGTAACCCTTTGTTTAAGCTGATGGAAGCTACATAACTGGTGCATTAATACTACAGACAAGGAAGCACGGACACTTGTAAAAACAGGGAGAGTCGTGTCCGACACGCTCCGACACGGCGACACGTTCCGACACGGTGTCGGACACGCGGTCAACTTTTTCCGACACATTGACCATTCCGACATGCGAATTTAACCGTGTCCGACATGGTCAAATGGTATTTTCGTAATTTTTTTAATTTTTTTTTAAATTAATTTTTTTTAAAAATATAATATATTAATAAAGCTTCCACCTGATCATATCAATTTTATTTTTTTTGTCTTTTTCCCCCTTAAGTAGATAAGAGATCATCTCAGCATCATTGTTGTCAATTCCTATCACGCTCTTGTTGTATCTCCTTCTCTCTGATCTCTCTCTAATATGATTTGATCTCTCTATCTGATATTATATATCTCTCATCCCAGTTCTTATTTTTTTTATTAAAGCTTTCATCTTTATAACGTGTTGTTGGGTATTATTAATTTAGTTTCATTTTTTGTTAAATTATTAAATATTATTTAATATTAAAACGTGTCCCAACGTGTCGAAATCCATAATTTTTTAGAATTGACGTGTCGGAGTGTCGTGTCGTGTCACGTGTCGTATCGGTGCTACATAGATTACAAATTCATTTAAATAGGCTGAAAATGAGCCAACTCGCGAGCAATTATCGAGCCAACCCGCGGGCTATTTTTTCAAGCCAATCCACTAGTCATATTTTTGAGCTAACCCGCGAGCCAACTCTAACCCGACTCAGGTCGGATTGGGTTGGGTTTTCTGACTTTTTTTTTGTGTCAACCCTAACTCCGTTAATTTTTTTCAGGTTGTATGCGGATCGGGTCGGGTCGAGTCGGATTGGTCAGTTTTGCCAACCCTACATGTCCTTTTATCTGCACTTTTTAGTTGTAGTTAAGATTAATAAAACAAAACTTAATTTTAATAACAAAAACTATAGTTCAGACTGAAACAAAATAAGAAGTATTTGAAAGTATGTAATATTAATAATTTTCTTTTACGTTTAATTAAATAATAATGTTATTATGAGGAAAAAATTATGTACAAATGAAGAATTTCCCTTTATAATAGTGACTTAAGTGATGTCTTTAATTTGGCTTCCAACTAATTTCCGATTTAGGGAAGTATCTTGGGGTTCCAATGGGAGTCTATGCATCGAAGGGAATCATCACCAAATAGTTAAATTGCAAATTTGCAATCCATCACAATAAGTAATCTCACATTATATCTCAATTCAAAATATTAAGATATTAAATTTATAGATTTTCATTTAAATGATTCTCACTTAATTCTTTTTTAACCAATATGATAATTCACTGCTTGGATTCCCAAGATTTATCTATTGCCAATCATAATTTGAGATTAGTTCATGACAAATTAAGAATACAATGATATTATTGAAAATTGTTATGTTTCTTGTTATGAGAAGGAAAGAGATTTGAAGTGATGGTTTCTTAAATCCTTACTCATTATATAAACTTCAGCTAGCTTATGACATTCACACACACATATCTACTTCTATGAAACCTATACAGATTATCATGTCGTACTAGCTGCCCTTACCTTAAATAACACGTACACAAAGCCACTGCAGTCCACTCATGTTTCTATCATAAATGTTGGAGATGGACCACAGGTAGGTGATCTTCTCTCTAATTCATTTAGTTCAGTCCCATTGATAATCATGATTCACAACCATGCATGGTCTATTATCAAAATCTTTGAGATATTAAAAAAACCACCCATATGGCCCATATATTTATTAGTTTCTTCAGTCTTCATAAATTGCGTAAATTCCTGGAACCTGCATGTGCGAGTAGCTCGTAATACGAGAAAAATAATAAATTTCAATACGAGAGGAAAGTGTATATCCCTTAAGGTGGCACGTGTGACCCATGTTAGCTCAGAGTTTGACTGCTAGCAAGAATAGAGGATCCACAGCCGTAAATTTAGCATGTCCTTTGGGTATATCATGCCACATCAAGCAATTAATGTCTCTATATATAACTATGTAAGAAGGCTCTCATGTGGGACCCAATCCAAATTTGAGTTTAAATTTATTTATTTATTCTTGCATAAGGAGCACAATTAACCACCAATGTTATAAAAACATGGATAAGTGGATTATTGATTTAATCAATAGGTCATCGGTTGAATCATTATATTTGAATTTATAAAGAAATATGTAATAAATATTATGATTGTGATAAAATATCTCAAATAATTGTTATCTCTTATGTCATATTATGTTACCTAGGTTCGAATCCTGACAGTCGATTTAATCTGGAAGTCGATTTAATCATTAAATTGGTCCGGATTTTCACCGATTCGTTATCGATTCACATGCATATACGATCCATTCATTGGACAGACAGGTTAGACAGTGGTAGAGCCACGTTGGTGCGAGTAGGTACATTTGCACTGACTAATTTAACCACGTTTCAAGTGTATCTAAATAAACGTGGCAAATCATATTTCAATTTTTTTGAAAATTAGCCACGTTTTAGACGTAGCTATATAACTGTAACTATTTTGGTACTAGCTGAAAATTTTGACACTGGCTAAAATATTTTGATGGCTCCGCCACTGCAATTAGGGATTCCATTTTTGGGCCAACCGGTTGAACCGCATGTCAATCTCATTTTCACAACAATGCAATTAACCCATAATCGGACCATTATGTTGTGTGCCTAATAAAGATCGATTCCACCATATTTCTTAAATGTGATGGAATGTTATAGTGAATCTTTGTCATTAAAAAAGTTAGGCTTTTTAAATAATGTAGTGATAATTAAACTTGTTTTTAATAATTTAGCAGTATGTGATTGGATAATAATATGAAATTTTTACAATTAAGACAGTTAAACAAAAATAAATCATTCAAATTAAGGCTTACCTTCAACTGAATTGAACTACTTGCTCAATAAGCACAAAATTATAGACACAAATTTAGCTAAGCATACAATAAAATAAGCAAAGGGAAATGGTCAAAAACCATTAGGTGCAGAAACTAGGAACCTTTGTCATTTAAACAATGAGTTATAATACCAATTGCTGTCAATAATCGAGTAATTGCATATAAAAAGATATGCAAGTGATGACTTCATTCATTTGTATGCGACACTACTATTTAAATCAAGACCAGAAGTCCAAACCTCCTCTATCTTCTTCTCTGCAAACCCATTAAGATTCAGAACTGAAACAAAGTATAAAAATTCTTATCAAAGATGTTTAGTGCCAAAACTGAGCCTCCCCAGAAGAATCATGTCCTTCAAATTAAGCAAGATGACAAGTTCTTTAGCAGGCTTCTTTCAAAGGAAAGTTCAATGTCCAAACCATCTTTCAGAATGGCTGTTGCTGTCCCTTTTGTGTGGGAATCTCAACCTGGTACACCCAAGTACACATTCTCTGAGGACACTCTCCCTCCTCTAACACCTCCACCTTCCTATTATCTTAACACCATGAAGAAAAAGCCAGTGAAAAAGTGCTCAAGATCCAATCTTTTGTTGGCACTGTTCCCAAAACTAAATCTCAAGAAAACAATCATGACACCCTCTTCATCTTCCTCTTTTTCATCCCCTTCCTCTTCTTCATGGTCATCCTCAGATTCATCCAAAGTTGCCCCAGTGGGGAAGCTTGGAAGGAGGCGTTTCCTAAGCTATGGTTCATCTTTTGATTTCAGGGGAGATGATGAAGAAGAAGAAGAAGGTGCTAGTTCACCCACTTCAACACTGTGCTTTGGCATTCCTCGTTATAACATCACTAAGGCTAACAAAGGGAGGTAATTAAGCCTTGTCACAGTACTCTAGAGACTGATCTGGCATGGCCAAGGTTCTTCCACTTAGAGTTTGTGTGTAAATCTTATTTAGTTTTTTGCTCTTCATGTTTAAGATGGCAACCAATTTTCTAGGATAGTGTTGGTCTTGAGTTTGTTGCTCTCAAATAATAGTTCTGCATCTAAGGTGTATCTTAAACATATTATGCAGTCAAAACCGTCATATATTGTTCCTCTTTGCATTTAGAATGGCTCCATTGTCTTTGTGGACCTTAATTTTAAGCAAGAACTGTTGAATCTTCCGTGGCCTTCTTATTATTTTTTGTTTTTGTTGTTGTTGTTGTTGTTGTTGTTGTTGTTGTTGTGATAATAGACAAATAATCAGAGAGATAACATGGGAGATTAAAAACGACATTTAGTAGTAAAACTATTGCTAATTTCTAACAGAAAATTTGGAGATTTTCTTGTAGCTATGAGTATTTGATGTTCCTTTTACAAGAGTGGAGGGGTAGAAGAAACATCTTACTTCAGCATCTTTGACAAAGAAGTTTATTTTTGTTGTTTTTTCCCAAACAAGACCACTTTAGCATGTATAGGTTGTTTCCTTTTTTGTCTTTCTCTACGTGATTATTTATTGCAAAGAGCAAAAACCGGTAAAAGTTACTCTCATACTATTAATTTGGCACGAATTGCTGTTCCATTTGAAATGATTTGGCTTCATTCCAATTACCAGTGGCTTTGTTATTGTGTCGTGTAGGCAAAGGACGTTTGTATATACTTGAGGTTCCCTTTTGCTTCAACATTTCTCGTGTGTCACAGATTCATGTATAAAATATCCATAGTCATAAAGGGACATATCTTCAGTTTCTGTCACTAATCAAATGCATAACGAGGGTGCACCTACCTTGATAGTAAGTGAACTTAGCACACAAATCTAAATGAATTTTTTTTTATTGATTTCCCTGTCACATCATATAATTAAACAGTAACTACTTTTTGTGTGTAGTTACTTTCTTAAGAGAATTTAATTGAGCATTTTAATATGATGCAAAAGATCTTAAGAGACCCTCTTTGCCAGAAAGGAGAGATTGAAGGATACCCAACAACCAAACATTTGTTTGAATTAAACTAATTTGTCGGCAGAGGAACTTACTATTGACTTGAGTTTGTCACAGGTTGCCCATGTGCATATGGGCCACTCTTTGTTTTGGTATATTAGAAACACAAATATAACTAACCTTGATATACAGTAAATCAACAATTCTAATAACAATGGAGAAAAAAAATACAAATAGGGACTGAAGAAAAATACTGAATAGAGAAGCCATCAACTGAAATGCTGCACATAATGTTCCCTGGTTTTCATCTCCATTGTATGTGAATGTCACTCATATTTAATGATTTTAATATTGCGTATGACTCATACTTCGTAGTATTGAGATGATGATCTTTGTTGGCAAGATACAGGTAAAGGCAACGAGATGTTCATAAATATTGTGAACTTGGATTCATGAATAATTATTGTTTAGAGATTTTTTTTTTTTTTTTATAAACCACACTTATTCTCCTAAGGTAATTATATTCGAGCATGGAATATTCATATCATGGTGAGGCTAGTTCTCCAAAAAAAAATTTTTTTTGCATTCAGAGGAAGTTAAAATAAATCTTTGGGAGGGATTAAGTAACATTTTAATTAAACTAAAATGATTATATTCTTAAAGAGATTGGGATCTACCGTGATCCAAGTGAGATATTAGTGTCTACCTTCACCTAAAGTACTAAACTCTTATGTACCAAATAATAATAATAAAAAGAAAACTGAATTTAACAACTCATTTAAACCAATCAAACCATAAACCGGTTATGTTTCGGGTTCAAACATCATCTATTTTAATCATAGTTTAAGTATGATTCAACTAAAAATTTAACCAATTGAACCAAGGGTTCATTTTACCAAAAAACAAAAAACAACAACCGAGGGTTCAAATTTTATCCTTTCAATGGAAAAGAAATTTTCTGCGGCAACCGATTTTCATTATATACGTCCGTGGTATATAGTAAAAATATGAAAATCATTTTTTCTCTCTTTATGTCAGCAAACAATTTCTGAGGAGAGATAAATTTTTTGCAGCTTTAATATTTTCATTATGTAGCCTCGGAAATATATAATGAAAATCGATTGTTGCAGAAAAAAATTTCTCCATTGAGAGGAGAACTACATTTTCCGTAAACCAAGGATTCAAATTTTCTCCTTTCAATAAAGAATTTTTTTTTTTGTCGCAACCGATTTTCACTATGGTACATAGTAAAAATACGAAAATTATTTTTTTCTCTTCATATCAGCAAACAATTTCTAAAAAGAGAGAAATTTTTAATAACTTTAATATTTTCGCATTTAATGCTTTCACGTATATATATGACAAGTATTTGATTGTGCGCATACAACAGCTGCAAAAATATAAATCTCTATATATATAGGATATTCTTACTCCTGTGTAAGAATATTAAATATTATACTCAATCTTAATATAGGCAGTATCTTCTAGCACCGGTGTAAGAACAATAAATCTTATACTCAATCTGGAATATTATATATATCAAAACTTAAAAATACACTTAATTATATTCACAAAAAAAAAATACACTTAATTATATCAAAATTTAAATAATATAAGAGATAAACTTGTTTTGAAATATGGATTTACATTGCGTGGATGATCCAAATTTGAATCCAACAGTTTGGAATGTTAAAAAAAGTTATTTGCCTAGTAATCAACAATTAATATTGCTCGGAAGGATAAATCCTATAAGAAAAGGTCATCAATATCCGATTTTAAGTTTTTAACATGATCACGTTATGTGATGAATTTTGAACATTAATTCAATAACATATCAATGATCATTATTTTATTAACAAAAATCATAAATTAAAATGAAGAAATATTCAAATTAATTCGTGATTGTTGATATGTCGTTGAATGGTTAGATTCATATAACCTAATCATGTTAAAATTAAATATGAGAGAATCTTTTTCCAAAGTATTTTAAATATTTCTCTTTTTCTTTTAAATAAAATAACAAATAATAAACTCTCAGTATTTGTCTTTAAGGCTTTATAAGTAGGTAATTTACTTTGTAATTTTTATAATTAAATTTTAAATAATATAATTTAAAAAAATTTAATAGGATTTTTATGTTTACATTTTTTTTATCATTTAACTAAGTTTTCAATTGGATGTTTGTTAATTATAAAATAAAAACTATGTTCTAAAAATCTAAAATAACAACACAGAATAACTTTATAGCTATGAACATTCACTTATACTTTTAAAAATAAAAAAAATATTTAAAATTTAAACATTATTTGATTTGTTATAACAAAGACAGTGAGAGTGTTGTATGAAATATTGTTTAACAAATTTTTACTTAAAAAATCAGATAATTAAAATTTTCACCTATATAGAAATTTTTTATTAAATAACAAAAATCTTCACTATAAGTATTAATAATAAATATCATGATTCCACAGTATAATAAAAAGCGATGACTTTAATATTTTTGTTATTCAACTAACTGTTCAAGGATTATTCGAAAAATAATTAAAATTTTGCATATTTCGCTATAGTTTTGCTTGCAAATATTATTTTATTGAAAAAATTAAGTTATGAAAAATTAATATTTTGTATAATATATTTTATCAAAGTATTAAATATTTATTAATTAAAATAGTTTTGAATGCATCGAATTTAATTAAAGAAATGAGTTTTTTTTTTTTAAATTATAATTATGGATAGCTAGCAGTTGGTCCTAGCCCAAAGTGCTTTTGACCCGTATGAGACTTCATAGTTCATAATGTTGTGGGTCTTTTGGCTATGTAGGTTTTTGGCCCCAACTCAAAGGGATAGCCTAATATTGTGACAGTTCTAGAAGGAAATATTTAGCAAGTATGCTTTCGTTTAATATTTTCACACTAATTAATAGTCTTGATTGTTGTTTTGGTTCAATACTTAGGCAAGGGAATAATGAGGACTATACCATGTCTAAACTTTATTTTAAATTATATTACGAATATTTATTTCATAACTTTTATTTTATTATACAATAACTTTATGAATAAAAAAGTGCAAATGCTATTTACTTAACCATTTTTAAAAAATGAGATAACATAAAACAGCGTGTTATGTGCAAATGAGATAAACAAGTAATAATAAATGTAAGACTTATATTAATCTGAATTATTTTTCATTATAAAAATGACAGTAGCTATAGATTATTTCAAAACAATTAATTAAGGTATATTGGAACTTATAAATTAACATAGTGGAAAGAAGCTACTTAACTAGTAAGGGTGCAAAATCAACCGGGGCTTTGTCTCGACTCGTGAAAGCATAAGCTTATATGTTTCAAATTAGTTGTTCAAATCAGGTTTGAACTTGTATCAAAACTCATTTAATAAAAATGCATCAGACTCTAATTCAGAAGCTCGGTCTTAGAGCCTCTCAGGCTGACCTAATATATAAATTTTTATTTTATATTTTTTATACTACTTATAATAGTCTTTTCCCTTATCAATTTATTTCATCTCATTTTATTGGTTTAACAATTTTTTTGAATGATTTTGTTATATACTATGTTGTTTGGATATATATTGAATTTATGAATATTAATGAAATTACTAGTGTTGTTGATTGTATATTTTATTTAGATAAATTTTTGTTGTTTTATTTTTTTTTAAACAGACTAAACCAAGATTTTATTTTTTGTAAATAAGCAAAGTCACATGTCAATAATTATATTATAATAGACTTGATCAGTCTAATACATTTAAACATAAATTTAATTTTGTAAGACCAAAACTAAACTCGGCTAGCAATGATAAAATAATTCATATTGTCCGGAAGTGAGCGAAGTCAATCGCGGAGCACCTGAATTCAATCAAACAGGGGAGGCGAGATTGGCGGTGGCATTTTGAGTTTTGACTTCTGAACATTGCAGTCTGCTTGCTTGCATTCACATCACGGAAAAAATAAATATAAAAGAGCAAATTTAATAAATTACAAATATTTAACCTAATTAAGCAAGTTAACTCTAGGCCTCGAGTTTCATTTGTAAAATAACAAGTTGATTATAGTTTTATGTATTAACTAATAGAGTTTAATTCAGACACAATTGCCACCGAAAAGCTAATCTAAGGCTATGTTAAAATAATAGATGACAGATTTATTAATGAAAGTGAAGCGATAGAAAAGTCAATAAATAGTTAGAAAATGAAAACCTATACAAAAAAAAGAAAAGAAATGTTTTAATATGATCAAGAACTGTGGTAATCCTTTTACTAAGTGAATGACACATGAAAGAATATTCTTTTTCCTTCTCTCATTTTTTCTCTATTAATCTCATTTATCTCTCTTTCTCTCTTTCCTCCGTCTTACTGAATCCAAAATATCCCAGGAGCATTAAATATAATATCTACAAAAGGGATATCCATTTTAAAAATGAAATCATTAAGCTAAAACTCATAACATTTAAATATTTTATTTTAAAATAAATTCATTATTAAAACCTTATAATCCTCATGATATTTGTGGATAACAGTTATTGCATATATTTAAAAAAAATCAAACCTTTATAAACTCATTTAATTTGACCGAATTAATCAAATAATCGATGAATTAATACAAAAAAAAAAAAAAAGATAAAGATAACAAGATAAAATAAATAAACACATGATAAATACCAGCAGTTAAAATAAACAATCAATTGGCAAAAATTACCTATCCAACAAGGAAAATACCTCTAACAAAATCATTAAAGAAACATGACATATTTTTTGTTTTTACTTTTTTTTTTTTTTAACAAACTAATCAATAAAAAGCCCAAGTCTTGAAGGAAGACTTGCCTTTAGAATCCATTAACAGAAATACAAGTATGAATCGTTACTTCTAACCTTTCAAATGGAAATAGACATCAGCATTAAAAGCCCACACCCACTCACAACTAAACACCCAAGACCCACGATGGCTAATACATGGGCTCCTTTAAAATCTCCTTTCAAACATTCTCCCTTGAAAATTAAAATTCAGCGAACCCAAAAAAAATAAAAAATAAAAAGAAAAGAAAAGAAAACAAACCCTAGCCAAAAATACCTCAAGCCACCACAAGGAATCACACATAAATCATGCTTAGCTTGATTTTACTTCACATCCATGACAAAAAAAGAAGAAGAAACATTTAAGACGTGAATCCAAACTCTTCAAAAGCTTATTTCTGCATCCTTTTACTCTTTTTTTTTTTTGGTAAGCTGCATCCTTTTACTTTAAACATGATACTTTGAGTCATAAAGCTAGCAAGAAATTCATAATGAAAATTCACGAAAAGAACCATCTCACACTATGCTAATTTTGACCAAATTTTGCATTATTTTAACTTGTTTGTTATCTTCCCTTTTTTTTCTTCTTCTAAAAATAAGCCTAACAAGCACTTAAACATATCAACACATGAACACCTAGACTTAAAGTCTTAAAGGCCATAAACCAAAATAAAAATAAAAATTAAGCCATGACGATGTAAAATATCAATTTAATTCAAAAGTTTAAGTTGTTAGCTGAATGTCACATTAATTTTTTTAATATTTTTTATATTATATCTTTCTAATATTTCTTCTCACGAAAGAGCCTTGGCAATGCACAGACCTATGACGAGAATGTGGGCGATGATAATCGAACTAGTAACCACTTGGGTCATAAGGGCTCTGTTATCATGTAAAAGCTTAAGTTTTCAGGTTGAAATGTTTACTTTACATCATATCAAAGCGCGCGTAACCAGATGATCATGAGTTTGATCCTTACCACCCTCATTCTAATAATAAATTATTAAATATTGTGGAATTTCTTAACATAGGTAGATGAACTTGTACATTATCAACCCTTCAAAGCCAATGTGCTATTGTGAGGGGACATGTTAGAGAAATATAATCTAAATACCATTATTGTGGCCAATCTTCACTTAACAACTTAAGTTTTTGGTTGAAATAATTGCTTTGCATGTTAGATATATTATTAAATCACTAATGTGGTCATCTTTATTGACTTAAGCTTCGCAACTAGTCCGATTCGAGGTTAGTCGGGGATCAAGACTTTAAATTCCTTTCAAAGATAGTACTGGAGAGGATCAAACACATACTCTCACCCCACCTGTTTAGTTCTTTGACACCAACTGAGATACCATAATTTGATAGATCCAAACTACTTGAATTCCATTCAAATTCAAAAGATAAATATACGGATACCTTATGCAAAAGAAATCTTGTTGAGTTGTGCGTTACTATGCTATAAGGATGTGAATAATAAGCGTGAAGGATGCTTTAAGGCATGTCATGTGTTAAAAGATACAATAAATTTATTCATTTGCATTTATCGAATGACCTTTTGGAAGAGTTGACTATGCATGAGAGCATGAGCTATAACGGAGTGTTCATGGTGAGTGTTGTGCGTGTACTTTGGGATAAACATGCCACAATTTTTAAATTGTGGCTTGAGTCAAATTATGAGATGTCCGAAGTTAAAAATTAATTACAAGTGTTGGAATCAAATTAAATCAGATACATAATAAAATTATTCGTGTGCATTTATCTAACTGAGTTGGCTATGCATGAGACTGTGAGCTATGATGGTGTTCATGGTGAGTGCTATGTGCATGGTAGCTAAAATTGAAATTTTATCTAAAATCGGAAGGAGAATAAAAATCGTAAAACATAAAATTAATTATAAAATATTATAAAAACGTAAAAGCATATGAAATTTTTGATAAAGTTATTTTGATTAAAAAAATCTTAAAATCATAAAAGCGCAAATTTAAATCGAAAATTTAACTATCTTGTGTGCATGCTTTGGGATAAACATGCCATGATTTTTAAATTGCGGTCTCAGTCAAATTATGAGATGCGCAAAGTTAAAAATTAATTAGACATGCTTGAATCAAATTAAATCAAATATATAATAAAATCATTTATGTCGGTTTACCCGATTGTTTTTGTTTGTTTGTAAGAGCCACTATGCATGAGAGAATGAAATATGATATGCTATGTTGAAACTATACTATATGATACGACATTTTGACATGTTAATTCTAAAAAATATTAGATTTTGACATGTTAAGACAAATTTTGATATTAAAATATTTTTATTTTACATAGTGTATATTATATTTAATATTTAATAATTAACAAAAAAATAAAGCTGAACTTATAATACTCATCAATTTTGCAAAAAATATAAAATATCCTAAATATTTATATTTAACTCAATAAAATGATAATCGTAATCCAACAAATCTAATAGTTGGCGCTAAAAAAATAACGCAACGCAACATTCGAATCCTTTTTTGAATATCTGCAACGTGTGTTGGAATGTTTGAATCGAAGTGTTGATGAGTATTAAAAAATGTGTGACACAACATATTAAGTATTTTGAAATGTGGTGCGTAATAAATGATATGTGAGTTTACCCAAATCCAACAACTCTTTGGAAGATTGTTTCAAGGTGAGCGTAGCGTGCTTTGGGATAAACATGCCACGATTTTTAAATTGCAGACTCAGTCGAATTAAGAGATGTTCAAAGTTAAAAATTAATTAGACATGCTGAAATCAAATTAATCAGATATATAATAAAATCATTAATATGTAGAGTTGGCTATGCATGAGAAAATGAGATGGAGTGTTTATGGTAAGTGTTGTGTGTGTGTGCTTCGAGATAAACAAGCTATGATTTTTGACTTGCAGTCTCATCAAATCATGAGATGTCCAAAATAAAAAATTTATTAGGCATGTTGGAATCAAATTAAATCAGATAATCACCAAATTAGTTGGAAATTAAAAATTAATTAGACAATGTTAAAATATATAAAAGTTTGAATGAGACATGCGGGAAGAAAAATCAAATAAAAAATTGTTTGAGCGAAAAATTAATCAATTAAAAATATAATACAATTAATAAATAAATATCCTAATTAATAGGATAAATTATGATTGATTATAACTCAATTTAGTATTTAAATTGGAGAAAAGTTAAAGAAGACCCGGAATGCTTCCTTAACAATTAAGAAATTAATCCGGAAAGAACAATATACTCAAATAAAATTAATCTGTCTATATATTGATATTCGATAAAAGTTCCTCAATTCAACTTGATAATTTTATACTTTTTGATTTTTTTCCTTTTTAGTTTTATTTCTACTTTCCATTTACATCTTTCTAAAATAAAGATATACATTAAGTCGAGTCACGTGCTGATGAGCCATTAAGTGAAAACTCAAGCTTAACTTGATTAACAAGTAAGCCGAAGCTATTCACTAATATTCACAAGCTAAGTCGTTAAAACGAATCGAGTCACACGAGTTAACTTCGGTTTAGCTTATCCTATAATTTAACTTTTTAAGGGTTTAATAAGCTCATGGATTAGATTAAGACCCGGTTCGGTTACCTTCACCGGTCCAATCACCGGTTCACTTATTACATTGCTTATTCCGATTTTTTGTTTTTAGCTTTTTCTTCTACTTCTTTGTCTTTTTGTTCTTATCTCATTTCGCATTGTTTTTTTTTTTTCTTTCTTTTTCTTCAGACCCCAAACACCAAAACCACCTTCGACGTAGGCACCGACCCGAATCGGACGAGTGGAGTTCAGCTCCGAACCCGTTCAGGTGTTTCTAACACAAATCTGTAAGTGCTCGATTCCCATTTCATTTCTCTTTCGATTGATGTCAAAATCACCATAGATGGAGCTCTATAGCTGCGACAATAGGGTATTTTTTGTAACTACCCTTTTACTATGAAGGATTCTGATTTAACTTTTTGTTTTTGGTCTTTTTCGGTTTGAAATTCTAGGGTTCTGAAGTTTCTGCATCTAACTCTGTTGTTGGATATTGATTTGGAGGAGGGGGGATAAAGTATAATAGGGTTAGGGTTTTCTTGAAAGCACTGGTTTTTGTTGAGGATATATATATATAGGGGAATTGGATTGTTCCTAGGGTTTGATTTGAGACGGGGAAGATAGGCGTGGGCTAGAGGATAATGTGTATACTGTGTGTGATTCAGAAGTGGACTCGCCGGGTTGCTACAATGCTACCTTGGTTGGTTATTCCATTAGTTTGTCTGTGGGCGCTTTCTCAGCTTCTGCCACCCGCTTTTCGCTTCGAGGTTACTTCGCCTCGTCTGGCTTGTGTTTTTGTGTTGTTGGTTACTCTCTTTTGGTATGAGATTTTGATGCCTCAGCTTTCGTCTTGGCGGGTGCGGAGGAATGCACGGCTTAGGGAGAGGAAGAGGTTTGAGGCTATAGAAATGCAGAAGCTAAGGAAGACAGCTACTAGGCGGTGTCGCAATTGCTTGAATCCCTATAGGGATCAGAACCCTGGTGGGGGTCGGTTTATGTGTTCGTATTGTGGGCATGTTTCAAAGAGACCGGTTTTAGACTTGCCTGGGTCTCCAGAGTTGAGGATTTCAAGTTCTGGTATAGTTAAGGACTTGGTTGGAAAAAGTGGCAAGATATTAAATAGCAAGGTATGGTCTGAAAATGGGTGGATGTGCAGTCATGACTGGTCGGAGAATGGCAATTGGGTCGGTGGGTCTATTTTAGGTAATCCTAGCAACTGGAGGACGAACAGGAATGCTGGTCTTTTTGGAGATGAGCATTGTTTGACAAAGAGGTCTTATTCCGGTATGTTTTCTTTTATTTGCAAGCTTTTGACAACTTTTTTCTTGAGCATTAGATGGCTCTGGATAAAGACTTTTAGAATTAGTTCGAGGGAAGAATTTTCATCTGATGCTGAACGTGCACTCTTAGCAAAACGAGGTGAGAATGGGGAAAGCCTCAATGAAAGTAAAGGGGAAAGAGCACGCAGGAAAGCTGAGGAGAAAAGGCAGGCTAGGCTAGAGAAAGAACTTTTGGAGCAGGAAGAGAGAAAACAGAGGGAGGAGGTTGCAAGGTTAGTAGAGGAGCGTAGGAGGCTGAGAGATGAGATAATGGAAGCTGAGAAAGATCACAGTAAATCATCTCATCCCAGTAAGGAGAAAGGCAGTAGGAAGGAAACTGAAAAGAAGCGTCAGGAAAAAAGAAAAGATAAAGATAAAGGGTCTAGTAAGAGCAACTCTGATGTAGAAGAACTGGATAGAAGAGCTGGCAAGGAAAATGAACCAAAGCGGGACTTTGACAAAAAGAGTGAAACTGATCGTAAGGAGCATCATAAATCTGGGTTAGAGAGTGGCAAGGGACAGATTACAGACAATGCACATATTAAAAATGTCGCTGCAAACAGTTTTAACCGAGGAAGTACAGGAACCAGGTACCTTGATCGTATGCGGGGTACAATTTTGTCTTCTTCAAAAGCATTTGGTTTTGGAAGGGGTACTAATATTTCTGCCACTGGGGTGAAAGAAAACAAGTTTAACAGTTTTGTTGATCATGCTCAAACTGCTGCCAGCAGGAGAGACATATGTCCTCCTGAACGTACAACTGCAAAATCCAATTTGAATGGAAATGATAGGAATATCA
Source organism: Gastrolobium bilobum (assembly GCF_033153095.1). NCBI lineage: Eukaryota > Viridiplantae > Streptophyta > Magnoliopsida > Fabales > Fabaceae > Gastrolobium > Gastrolobium bilobum. Next base: position 167,777 of record NW_026897921.1, on the reverse strand, counting down.
ATCACTCTGTAAGTTATCTTGCTTTATGTCCCCTTTTCTTTGCCTTTCTTAATACGGTTTTTGTTGGCTTTGTTGAAGGTTGATTGATGTAGGAATACTAATTACTTTAAAATGAATAAATTAAATTTTGATAGAAACTAGCATTATATCCTAATGTCTCTCTTTTCTCTACCTTCCTGGTCTTTTGTCCACATTCTAATATTTCAATCTTTGAGATTTATGAACAAAATTATCAGATGTTCTATGTTAATCTCAGGCAGCTTTTAACAAATTTTCTGTAAAGAAAACAGTATTAACATGATGATTGTTCCTTGCAGGTTCTCGCAGAACCACAGCCATGGACTGCCCCTAAAAAGTCATGGCAGCAATTATTTACTCGTTCCTCACCTGTTCCTCAATCCTCAAATTCAAATGTAATATGTAGACCAAATTCCAAAATTCAAGTAGAAGCCAAAAGCCCTCAGATATCTGGCCAGTCAACAGTTACACAATCATTTAATAATCCAATTCACTTTGGTCTTCCATCACCATTTAATATTTCCACCTATCCAAATGGATCAACCAGTAGTAGTCTAGGTTTTTCTCCTGCAATTGAACCCTTATTCTCTCCAGTTGAAAATCCATCAAATGACTTTAGACATGAAGAGCAAGAGCTTTTTGAAGACCCCTGTTATGTTCCAGATCCGTTATCCTTGCTTGGGCCTGTTTCTGAATCACTTGATAATTTTCAATTGGACTTGGGAAGTGGCTTTGGGACAGACATGGAAGTACCGAAGCCTCACTCTTTAAAAAACACATCTGCTGGTTCTGATGTCAATAAGCCATCTCCAATTGAGTCCCCATTGTCCCGAGAAAAGTTTATCTATTCTAATCGGTTTCCAAGTACCCCCCAGGCCAAAGACATGCATGCATTTCCTTTGGATGATGCAGCTGCAAATGAAAAGGGAACATGGCAGATGTGGAGTACTTCACCACTTGGTCAGGAAGGTTTAGGTTTGGTCGGCAGCCCAGGAAACTGGCTCTTATCCTCGCAAAGGAATGTACCAAACAAGGATGGCTTTGTACTTCCATCATCTCAGAATACTATGGCTTCTGTTTTTAGCAAAGATGATAACACAATTTCCAGGACTCATTCTCCGCAAAATGTTCTTCTTCCTAATGGTCAGAGTGGTGGGACCTTCAGCCCTGTTACTGGTTCAAGTGGTTATGGCCCTTGGTCGCAGAGTGCTTTCTTTCCTTCATTGTCAGGTGGCCTTATAGCTCACGAGAATGCTACTCAGAATGAAATGATATATGGGAGTCCAATTGGGTCAGCTAGCAGCCATGTTCGTGAGGGTTCTCCAGCTAACAGTTGGTCCAAGTGAGTAAACAATTGTTTGGCTTATTTATTTGCATGTTATTGTGTGGCTAATTTGAAATCCCTGCTATAAATGAATCTGCATTGTTGTTATAAGTTAGAACATTCTAAATTGACGAACTTCTTTAATGAAAAGATGAAAAAAGCAATCCCCTCATTTTGTTTTTTCCAAATGAATTGTGGAGCTCTAAATAGTGATTGATAATGTGTTTGTTAGTGGGAATGTTTTGTAACATTTTATTTCTATTTAGACTCATCTTGCTATCATCGTGATGATACTTGGTGGGGATGAAGTTTGGTTTTAGTGGTGAAAAAAATGCATGAATGATGTATCTATAAAAAGTGATGGAACGATGACAGAGCGCTTGGTTTCTCTCTACAAGCAATGACTTGTACAACCCTATGTGTAATGTTTGTATTGCATCTGACACGATAATAAAACATTCCGACGCACAATCATGTGTCTTGGTATTTATGTGCTATGTTTACCTTAATTGTGGTCAGTAGGCTGTTTTGGAGATATGGGTTGCTAATCGATAATTTGACTTGGTCAATCAAAATGTAATTTTAAGAAGTCAAACTCTTACTGATCCAGAGGAGAGTGCATATTGCCCTAGTAAAGCAGACTTGTAAAGGCAAAGTTAGATACATAGGCTCACAAGCAAGCATGAATAGTATTAAACAAAGTTATATTCATTTCATGTTTGAAATGTGGATGAACTACTTTTGATGCTTATTGGTAATAGTTCGATTGTTTGACTAATTATATACTATAATAAAGTGAAAATAGAAAACATTGTGAGTGAAACAAAATATAGTCGTAACTAGGATGTGATGAATGAAGCTGATTGGCTGGGTATGTGCTGCAATTGTTTGTGTTATCATCACCCACCTGTGCTTCTTAAGAGAAGAATCAGGAATAGCAAATTGAACAGGGATGTGAGGTGAAGTAAATTGAAATTGATGCTCTCTATGTGGGCTTATAGTATCACAGCTCATGTCAAGATTTCCCTAATTTTGGCTTTTCTGATGTCAATGGACCACATATTGATACATATGAAAGGTACTTTTGCCTTTTTGATTGAAATAGAAACCTTTGATGTAGGATTTCTATGAATGTGTAACATATAAGTATAACCAATGAAATCGTTCAATTCAGCTCTGAATGACCTTTTTTATGCTGTTTCGTTTAGTAAAAATGGATTTAGTTGCAAGTCAAATGCTTGTGTGGATACATCTGTATGATCATAGGCTGATTTATTCATGAAATGAAATGAATGAATTATGTGCTGGTATGGGACAAGGAGTGATTCAGTTGGTATTGGACAATATACTTTCATACCCATTTTTTTCTCTTCTGTTCTGCCACTTGATTTGAGTCATTAAGTGGTATTTAAGCATGTTCATTGATAAGTCCTTGTTGTAATCTATTTGATCATTGTTTCTAAACATAGCTTTATAGATATATCAGCAGCAAAATTGTCATAAACTGCTGACTTGTTGAACTAGACAAATAAAGAAACCAAAAATCATAATGGAACTGAAAGCTAAATGAAAATATATTCTTTTACCTAATGTAATATAATGATGAAGTCTGCATGTCTTGCAAAGCCTTGCTTTTTGTGTGACCCTTTTGACTGCTATTGGCATGATGCTTGTACCCGCATTGTTTTGGATGTGTTCTTACTCTTTGATTCTGTTACGTGTGATCTTCTCTCATATACATTTCTAGTGGTAATATAAACAGTTTAAACTGTTTTGTTTATGGTGTTATTATTATTTTCTAAATAAAAAACTCATGCCTTTATTGGTAGTTCAACAGCTTATGATCTATGTTTACCTTGCAGAAATGAATGGCCTATACATGGTTCTATGGAAAGCATAGGGAAGTCATCTGTTGCAAGGCCCCATAATGGCGTTTTACATCCAACCTCAGATGCACAATCATTTTGGTCATTTGATTAGAAAGGATAGTGACAGGGTATGAGGGACTTGATAAACAAAAAACTGTTCTCTTGAGGGAAATAGCCTCCTTTGGGGGAAGAGTTTAGAATACTGAACGCATTGTATCTTCCTTTTTCCTTATGAAGGGAGATTGATGTTTACTTAACGTTAACATCGATAGGAATACATGTTGGATGCATGCCTTTCTGAGGCAGGTAATGAATGAGAGGTGTCCCCATTTTGACGTCAATTTGTTCTATGGAGAATGCTGGTTCACATTCCCTCTCGTATCATGATCTTCAAATATGCATCAATTCATATCTTAATGGCAAATAAACTGATACTAACATTGTCCGCTGAAGAAATAGAGTCGTTTTTTTTGTCTCGTTGTTGCCAGTAGCAGATTCTTTTTCTACCTTTTTGCTTGTTCTCGTTGGGAGATTTTGAATCCTTTATTTAACTTGTTAACATTGTATAACGATCTAATGGGAAAGGATTATCGAAAAGGGATCGAAACAAATTATGTATATTTTATCAAGATAAAATTTTTCTATGTTAAATGGCTCAGTGGCAAGTTTAGCTTGAATTTAGTCATGCATAAATGGCGTGGTGTACAAGCGTTAGACTGAAAAGTTTTTCCTAACAAAAGTTGTATTAAAGTGTATATTTGAACAGAAGAAAAGAGAAACATGTGAACCTAATAGCGAGCAACATCAACAATGATACACAACTAAAATGTCTAGGAGGTCCATGGTTCTGTTCGGTGTAAGGATATCTTCAAAGACATATGTGTTTTGTTTCTTATATTTTTATATGAGTTTTATTAATCTCATGTTAAATGAGATAGTTATCTCATGTCATAGAGAAAAATTAGTGGGCTTCACCACCTGAAAAAAGAAAAGAAAAGAAAAAGGTGGCACAGTTATCGAAGGGTGTATAGGAGAGAAAACTTGTCTCATGTGACATGAGAATAGTTTTTCCCTTTTTATATGTGTTGAAAATAAAATTATTTCTTGCAACACGAGAAATATTAATTTTTTTTATATCTTATAAGGAAAATTATTTTTTTCAGCCGTAGGAGAAAGCAATCTCATATCTAGAGGTGGCAAAGTGGGCGGTCCAGCCAGACCCGGTCTACCTCGCCATTAACCCGTCAAAAAATGAGTCAGCCTGCCTGGCCCGCTTTTGAAAGTGGACTGAAAAGCTCATTCCGCCCCGTCCCGTTTGGCGGGTTGGCCCGCCAGCCCGAACCTATTTTACACTGACTAGCCTCAACTCGCCATCGCCAAAAAATGAGCCCGTCCCGCCCTGCTTTTGAGATGGGTTGAAAAACTTAGCCCGCCCCGCCCCGCCCCGTTTGGCGGGTTGGCCCGCTGAGCCGATCTCGTTTTGTCGGCTCTACTCATATCACACAAACATAAAAAATGTGCCAACATTTTTTTTATTATTATTTCTTTAACCTGTGGACTCTACGTTTCTTGTTTGAGTTAGAGAAAAAACTTCTTTTACTTTAAATGACAGAAGTATTCGGAACAATGACCAAAAGTCACTGTTCATCAAGTTTTTTACTCAAATGCCACGCGGACAGTGTTATTTTTCAATATGCCACGTGAGCAAGTTTGCTGGGAAAATATCTTCAGTACTACGGGAGTACTGAAAATTCAGTGCATCATTTACTTAATTTGAAACAATATTATTTTTTACCATTTTACCCTTTCTTGTATAGTTATTTTCTCCTAAACCATCACCCTTTTCTATTTTTAGTAAAGGAGTACACACTCCAGTAGCACTAAAGATGTGCTCGTTCGCTGGGCACTATAGCGAAATTGATTTGCTGACGTGTCACATTTCTAGTGGACACCAAGTTCGCTACTTGGGGTAGCGAACTTGGTTGCAATACATAAAAATTATGCATTCCAACCAAGTTCTCTACCCCAGGTAGCGAACTTGGTATTTGGTATTCACTAAAAACGTGACACGTCAGCAAACCGAGTTCGCTATAGTGCCCAACGAACTTGCTCACATGGCATATTAGAAATTTCGCGTGACATTTGGGTAGAAAACTTGGTGAACAGTGACATTTTGATGAGTATTCCTGACATCTTATAATATTTAAAAAATAATTCATGCGAACCAAAACAACTCGATAGATCAAGATAAAAAGGAGTTGTTGCGCCACGATATGTTTCTGTAGAGTATTCAAAAGGATTAAAATCAAAAGATCACGTGATTTCAAGGTCAAAACTAAATTTAATTAAAAAAAATGAGAGGTTGGACCCACTAAATTCACATTTAGTTGATTTTGACTCTGTTCAATGCAATTACTGTGTAACTTAAATAATAATGGAATATATACCAATAATAATAAAGGAATATAAAAATACAAATGCAAAATTCCGACCTGCCGGATTCGAACCAGCGACCTAAGGATTATCTGCTTGGAACGTTTCCTACTACAGTCCTCCGCTCTACCAACTGAGCTAAGGTCGGGTGGTGATATTTCTTTCGAAATAAAAATATAATTATTGTCAATCAAAGAAACTTTACATTCAGACCAAGTGCATCACTTGGACATCTATGACGTTAATATTTTTTTAAAAAAAAATTCAACAATTTTTTGTTTTGTTTTACGTTTATAAAGTGAATAAGCTGTTCCCATAAGCTAGGTAAAAGCAGTTGTTTAATTTGTCCTACTTCGTACATGACCTCTGTGTAGGAACTAGGATATAAAAACAAGCTGAATACAATTCTTTTGTTCATTTATACCTATTTTCTAATATAAAACATAAGTATCAAGGAAGTATAATATTTCATTATAATAACGTCTTCAAATTTTGATATCGAGGAGATAACATGGGTAGTTGCTGCTTCATAACTTATTGATCCATATTAAAATTAAAACTTAATATTACAATTGAGTAACACGTAACTAACGCCAAATATATGGATCAACTAATAAGAAATAATTCCAATTTAACTAATGGTCTCGAGTTCGAGTTACTAGGAATATATCCATAAAGGCCCAAAAACTCAGTTGATCTTCTTGCAGTTGGTTCTAATCTGGCCACTAGAGCCAGTGAGTGGGCTAAGGTTTCCCATTTTAACCATTGCGTTGGCAAAGTCAGTCATAAAAGTTGCAGAGTCGCTGCTATAAGCATTCACTTGAGAATCTGTGGATCCTCCATTAAAGAGTTGTTGGTCTGAGTGGAAGAGTCCCTTTTGGCTCTGCAAGTTCTTGAAGTATGCATTGTCAAAGTTGTTTTCACTTGTGACATCAAGAGGGGACAAATTGCTATCACCACCTGTGCTAGGACAATTTGCCTGCAATGATTTTGCAAAGGTGGAATCTATGTTGGTCTCATTGTAAATCCTTGTTCTGAAGTTTCGACAGCTAGCTTGGCCAATTGTGTGAGATCCTGAAATATTTTAAAAATATAAAAGTTAAAAATGCATGGTAAAAGTAATTATAAACTTATAATGATAAATTATCATTATATAATGACATCTAATAATGTAATGATATATTGCTAGCTCACCATTACAATGGTCAAGTATAGAATGGTGTTTGTTGAGAAATATAATCTCACATTGGATTGGTTGTATGAGCAATTAATGTGAGGTTTATAAGGCCTTGAGCACTCCCACCCTTTGAACTAGCTTTTAGAGTGGTGACCTCAAGGTTCTTAACATGGTATTAGAGTGTTCGAAATCTCACCGCCTCCCACTTTTTTGTAGTGAAATTTCCACATGTAGGTGAGTTTGTATGTTGTCCACTCTTCAAGCCCAGTGGGCTCTCGTGTGAGAGGGAGTGTTGAGAAATATAGTCCCACATTGGTTGTATGGACAACTAATGTGAGGTTTATAAGGCCTTGAACACTCTCACCCTTTGAGCTAGCTTTTGGAGTTATGACCTCAAGATTTTTAACAGGATTTGATAATTTAATATGCATCTAGCTAGGTACCTGATAGAGCAACCATTTCTTTAGCTGTGAAACCTTTGTTAGAGAAAGCAGTGATAAGGTCACTTAGATCCAAAGTTGGAGCTGGCAAGTCTGAGTTTGCAGAACTTAAACTTGCTGTGGTTGAGTCTCTTCTGCCTAATTGCACTGTCCAACTAGGTCCACCAAGCTGATAATTTTTTTCAATATTAATTAGAGCATAATGTAAGACCTATACGTGTCTCATAGATACAATTAGTATTTCCAATTCAACTCAAAAACTTAAACTTAGAAATGAGATCCATTAATAATTTTATATTATATCTCTTTAATATATTCCTTTTACCTTGTGCTGACTTACTTCTGCTAGAAAGTGAAGGTGATGAGATCACCATATAAAATAATTATTTCATCTAACAACTTAAGCAGTTGGTTGAGATTATATTAATAATTTTATATTTTTCTAACCGAAATAATTTTGATTCAATGAATAAAAGACATAGGGGTAATTTTGGCTAAAAGATATGAAAGTGGCTCTTATTTTTAGAAAAAAAAATATAGAAAACGTAGAACCCCGAGCATAAGATTATATGACATCCCTATCACAAGAGGATATAAGGTAGAAAAGGTGAAGACTCTGAAAATGAAATATCAACATTGAAAGGGAGTCGAAGAATTAATTTTTTTTATTAATAATAGATAAAGGTGAGCACCCTTAACCCTAATATATGTGAACCACAAGTAGAAGACACAAATTGATAAATTTTTACACATAATTCATATACTTACAGCAACGACTGAGTCTCTTGCTGCTACAGCGACGATATCAGCACAAGAGACAACACCGGGGCATAAGCTCTCAACTTGAGACTTTATGGTGTCTATTACGTCAAAACCTCTGAGCGAATTAGCATTGGGAAACGCTGTCTTCTCACCTGTGAAAGTCGATGTATCGTCCAATAGTACTGATCCATCGCATCCCTGAAAATCAATGACAAGATGGAAGAACAAAAATGAAAATTAATTTGCATAAAAAATTGAATTTAGGCGTCATTTATCACTAGTTACCAAAGAAATAACGCACAATTGTCATTAAAAAAAGAGTAAATATAATAAATAAAAGAACGATTTTGACATTGTCTACTAACATTACATCGTTGGCCACTGGGAAACAAATGCTAGTGGACTAGTCCAGCAGAAAATAGATCAGATTAATACATTAGAACTCAAAGAAAATATAATTTTCTTCTATAAATCATTAAAATAATTTATATACATTATGAAATACTTTTTAACCACTTGTCACGAATGATATTTCTTTAGGAATACTTTTTTTATTTGATTACACTAAGATACGTACTATTATGTATGATGTGAATTTAAGATATTTTTAATACAAAAGTTTTTGCATAATATACACTATTAAAAAGACTTTCATTCAAAATTTTAAGATTTTAGGTTAAAGTGATTCTTTACGTGGTATCATATCTTCAGTGACCATAAGGTCATGAGTTCGACTTCACTGTTCTTCGCTTGTAGAATTAAATAAGTATAAGGTAAAACTAAAAACATTGGACTTATGCAATATTCACATTTCAAGCCCAAAGAACTCGTGCGTGGAGGATATGTTAGAGAATAATATAAATCATTAAAAATGCTATCATCTATTGAAGTGACTCTTTAAGAACTTTTTGTTGTTGTTGTTGTTAGAAAAACAAATAAACTAGCACCGCCTCGTAATTCATGAAATTAATTGTCGTAGTGTATAATTCGTGATAAATATGCATGCATGCGTGTATTTTTATGTTCAGCTAATGCAACTCATGCATATATTAATTAGGTGATCAAGTTTTAAAGAACATGGAATTTGAAATAATAAAAAATAAAAGAAGAAGAAAAAGAAGATTAAGAAGAAGTGAAAGTTGACTTGCTTGAACAAAGCAATCATGGAAATGGAGACGGAGCAAAGATGCCCCCATGCGAGCCTCATTGTTCACAGCAGAGTCTATTGCTGTCTTAATGGTTGAAAGCACATTTGGACACGTTGTGGAGTAAAAATCAGAGGACAACTGAGCTGAGACTATCCCACTAAAGCATAAGAATAAGATAAAGTGAATTTTGAAGTTTGTAATGGTCATGGAGAAAGAACTCGCGGCCATGGTGTTAATGGGAATTCTATATAATTTTTAAGTATGCTAAAAAGAAGATGCAGGATCGAGAGGCTTATGATTAGTGCTTGTGGTAAGGTCTTTAAGTGCATCACATATTTATATAGGGGGTCTAGTTTGTGGATTTCTCTAGTCAATATTTGCTGCCAATCAGAAACAGTTATTTGAATATAGAAAAGAGTTTGTTATATGGTACAAAATGGTGGTAGCTCAGTTGGCGCATGGGAGCTGAGCAGGTGGGGGTGAGGGCATATGTTCGAACCTTCCCAGTACCACCTTTAGGGGGGTTTAAAGCATCAATCCTGGACCCGCCCCGAATCGGACTAATCGCGAAGCGATGAACCGATGAAATATTTCCAAAAAAAAAGAGAGAGTTTGTTATATGGTGCTAATAATCATCTTAATATTCTATTAATACTTTCTTTATTTAGTAATTATGAGATTAAAAAAAATAGTTAGGAAGATTAAAAATTATCTACCTTTTATATATTCTGCCTCTATATGTTAAATTATAATACATTACCTACCAAAAAAAATATATAATACATTATCTTAAGAGTTACTTAATCTCTTGGCCTATCAACTTTTAAAGATTGATACATATTATTGTTAATTTTTTTTAAATATTGGATTCAAATTCTGTTAGATTAATTATATATTCTTTTTTATTTTAAATATTTTTCTTTTACTCTATATTTTTTTTATTTCATCTAAACTAATTAGGCATATTTTCTTATAATTTTATTATTTGTTCTTTTTTTTTTTCTTAATACATTATATTTTTCTTGTACACGCGCGAAATACTTATTAAAAAAAAATGAAGTGATGAATGAACAGCTAAATATGACTCGTTCGATCAATTATTAAATATAATTTGTATGTGTTAGGCTGAAAGCTGTATTTTTCCAAATATATGTTGACTTGCTAAAATTATTCCTTTTTTAGCTACTGAGTCTTTTTTTTTTGGACTCATTAGCTACTGAGTCTTTGAATACACAAATTGAGACATTCGAGCGAAATATTTGAAAACCTTTCTTTTTCCTTGGAAACTTTTGAGACCATGAAGTGAGTAAAGAAATTTTCTTAGCACTATCTTTTCTTTTGTTTTTGTATTGCATTTAACGGGTATCTAGGCTAATTTGCTTAAACCTTAATAAAATCTTCAAGTAATGATTTTAGTTAGAATTTTAGTTTGTGACTTGCTACTACACCAACTCCTTGAAAATGTGTTATAGAAGGTAGGTATCTTAATGAATTCCGTTCTCTTACATTGAAATATTCACAAAAAACTTATTCATCAACTGAGAATATCGATCCCATATGTTTGTTGGAATATAGCAAGATAGGTCAAAAATACCAACATGTTTTCTGGATCTTCTGCTTTAATCAAACATTTGTTATATTAAGAAAAAAACGCGTTAATGCTGAGAATGAAATCGCCCGCCACGTGCATGAATATTGTTAAATATCAAGAACAAGAAGATTTATAAGTAATCCGTGTGTCTTAACTACACAGCGGAGAGTCTATTATATAACTCAAAAAAAAAAAAATACAAAGAGATATACATGATGTGAGACTTCTATACTACTATTCTAAACTACTATTTACAACACTCCCCCTCAAGCTGGAGCATATAAATCATATGTGTTGAAATATATAAAATCATTAATGTAGCCTCACCCAACAGCTTAAGCTTTTGGGTTGAATTGGTTCTTTACATGGTATCTAGAGCCTAACAAGATCCGCATCTTTTCGGTAGACCCACTGTCTACCGAGTAAAAATCTTCCCGGAAACTGTCACCATCGTCAGTTTCCGGCCACCGTCTGCCACCACCGTCCTCCACCGGAAAAAATTTTCGGCGCCCGTTTTGATCAAAAAGTACATCAACGGACTAAGAAGAAGCCGATCTACCCAACGCCGCAAGACCCACCGTCATCAGAGGTTGCCAGCGTCGTGACCACCATTTGACCGCCGTTGACCGTCACCACCGATCACTTTTTAGGCACTTTTTCCGGCGAGCCACCCACAGCTGTGATCGTCACAAAGAGGCGGTTCTTTCCGTCCAAGGCCCGCTCCTAAATTCCCACTAAAGCATTTCTCCTTTTTCCATTACTGTTCACGACATCTTTGTTTCAGCGAATTGTTCTTGATCCATGGCTGATTCTAGCTCATTTATCCTTCCTCAAGATATTTCTCGGCTCACGATCACTGGTTCCACTGCTACTGTTGTGCATACAGGTAATAGCGTTGCTGGTTTCACTCAAAGTTCATCATTTAGTCATTGGGTTCTTGATTCTGGTGCCTCTGATCATATTTCTGGTAATAAATCTTTGTTTTCCTCTCTTTCTACCTCTGGTTATTTGCCTGTTGTCACTATGGCTAATGGTTCCTAGGTTCAGTCTCATGGGATTGGAACAATACATATCTTTTCCTCCATTACTATTGATAATGTGCTCTATGTCCCTGGTTCACCTTTTAATCTCCTTTCCATTAGCCGTTTAATACGTTCTATTGATTGTCACATTTCTTTTACCCAAAATTCTGTTGTTTTACAGGATCGAAATTCGAGGAGGACAATTGGCGGCGGATTTGAGTCCAATGGCCTTTACCTGCTCTCCAGCTCCTCTCATGCTCATTCTGTATTAGATTCTCCACTCACTATTCACGCTCAATTGGGTCATCCTAGTCTTACAAAGCTCCAGAAGATGGTACCATGTTTGTCCAAGCTGTCTACTTTGCAATGTGAATCATGTCAATTCGGGAAACATACTCGCAGTTCTTTTCCTAATAGAGTCAATCGTCGTGCCTCCTCTCCTTTTAGTTTGGTTCACTCTGATGTTTGGGGACCCAGTCGTACTGAATCAACTCGGGGTTATAGATATTTTGTTACCTTTATTGACGATTATTCTCGAAACACTTGGTTATTTTTGCTGAAAAACCGCTCTGATACCATGTTAAATATTAAGAACAAGAAGATTTATAAGGAATCCGTGTGTCTTAACTACACAGCGGAGAGTCTATTATATAACTCAAAAAAAAGAAAATATAAAGAAATATACATGATGTGAGACTTCTATACTACTATTCTAAACTACTATTTACAACAAATATTATGCATTCCAAGATCATGCATAGCATCTTTGATCATTTCCTGCCACGCGTATGAAAATTATGCATTCCATGACCATGCACAGCATCATTGATCATTATTTACTTGGAAGCAAAGTCAATCACGTAGTGAATTCATACAACAAGTGCAGTTACAGCGAGCAAAGTTCCATAGCCCAAATTATTCATTTGAAATAATGCCTACATATGTTAATTATTTATGACCAAAAGCTCACTTAACAAAACTCTTAATTTTGATGAAAATGTATGACTCTTAATGAAAAATGCCTATTAATAAGGTTAAACTGTTTCCCAGAAAAGTATCCTTCACAAGGTTTGAAGTAGATTGTTAAAGATAAAAACCTGTAAGTCATTATATTTGTTATATATTTTATATGAATTTATTAATTTATAAGATTGTATGAGATCATATTCTTAAATTGACGAACACTTTATTAGTTCTACCATGCATATACCTGATGGAATAACCATTTCTTCTACCATATTTTGTTAAATAAAGCAAAAATAAATTATAGGAAGGGATTTAGAGAATTGAGAGGGGCAGAGAGAGAGAGAGAGAGAGAGTCACAAGAGAAAAAAGAAGGAAGAGGGAGATAAAGAGAGTTTTGGTATTTGAGTCACACCATTAACCACTAATCCAAGAACCATTCCACCATGTACTGTTACTATCTATCTCAATCTTCTATTTATCATACCCTAGCTGCAAGTGGAAAGGGATGGACGCAAAATTCTGGCCCTAAATCATTACTTGATTGTTACCAGATCAAGCACATAGAAAGCGTTGAAAGTATTGTATATAGAATAATATAGTATATGAGACAAAATTTCACATCATGTAATTAATTTTCATGTGTATATTTTTTTACTCAATTATATAATAGTGTTTCCACTACTCATCCAAAGCATGCAAATTACATCGTGTAGTCGTATGTCTTTCACTTTCCTTTCTCTCAACATGGTATTAAGAGCCTTAACAAGGGACAATCCTAATTCGCACTCACCCATTAGCCCACTGCGTATCGGTGATAATTTTTTTTCGTAAACTATGTCATCCCCTCGGTTTCCAGTTTCTTCGTCTTCGCAAACGTCTCATGTCTAAGTCAATCTCATCTCTGGTCACGTCATTGCCATTGACTACCAACTTCTATGACAACATTTTCGACCGACCCATGCATACACGGTTCGACTCATCTTGTCCCGGCTACCACCTCTGTCCAAGCCTCACCATTGGCCACCATAGTCGCACGTGCTGATCAAATACACTGGTCAGCGATGTGATACAAACGTGAGTTTGTATGCTGTAACTACCAACAACTTTTATTAACTGAATGCCCTTCAACAATACCACAATATTCCTTTTATAGACCTTTACAAATGCCACGTTGGCATAAACCTCATTCTCACTAAATTCTCCTATCAATTAACTAATCATAACCATACCAACAACATTGGGCTCTATTGGTCTTAGACTTTACAAGACATAGTCCTTGACCCAACTTGGCCCACCTCTCATCCTAACTCCTTTCCCTGCTACCGTATCAACTGTCCTCTCTTCGACTGTGACCTTGTCCTCAAGGTGCAACTGTGGATAAGCTTGACTCAACAACTCAGCATCCTCCCATGAAGCATCTTCAGGGACTGTGGCTGACCATTGAACCAAATGTTGCTGCTTCTTCCTACCATTAAGAGGCACTTCACGCGAATCTAAAATGGCAATGGGATGTTGAACCGGTTTGTTCTGCAAAATCTCAGCTGGTAGAGGTTCACATCGTGCATCATTGCCATAAAACTGTTTCAACACTGAAATGTGAAACACTGGATGAATCAAACTCTCAGCTGGAAGAGTCAATTTATAAGCGACTGGACTGATGACTTGCTCAACAACATAAGGACCAAAGTAACGCTTAGCAAGTTTGTGATTTGCTCTTCGGGCCACTGACAACTGTCGATAAGGTTGTAATTTAATCAACACCTTATCACCTACCTTGAAGGTGCGTTCCTGCCTATGCTTGTCAGCTTGATGCTTCATTCTCTCTTGAGCTCTTCTCAAGTTTAACTTCAAATAATCCCACACTTCTTGCCTCTGTTGAAGCATAGTGTCTACTGCCTCCAAGTGAACTGCACCCTTTTGATAAGGAGGAATCAAAACCGGAACTTTCCCAAACACAGCCTGGTAAGGAGACATGTTAAGAGCAGAATGCACAGATGTGTTATAATGCAATTCCGCCCAACACAACATGTGAACCCAGCGAGAATTTTGTTCAGAACAAAAAGCTCTTAGGTATTGTTCCAAGTAGCGATTTGTGACCTCCGATTGGCCATCGGTTTGTGGATGATAAGCTGAAGTTGCAAGTAATTTAGTGCCACTCAACTGAAACAAATGACGCCAAAACTTGCTCATAAAAACAGTATCTCGATCAGACAGCAGGGTACGAGGGAAACCATGATGTTTCACAACTAATTCACAAAATAATTGTGCTACTGTTGCAGCTGTATAAGAAGAAGGCAGAGGGCCAAAATGAGCATATTTAGACAATCTATCAACGACCACTAGGATTGTAGTGAATCCATTTGACCGAGGAAGAGCTGTAATGAAATCCAATGTGAGATCATCAAAAATGGCATTAGGAATAGGCAAAGGTTGTAGCAATCCCAAGGGCATTTGAGTGGATGATTTAACATGTTGACAAACTGTACAATCACGAATGAATTTCTGAACATCTGTGCGCATGTTTTTCCAAGTAAAGGAAGTTGACAAACGCAAATAGGTACGGTGGATTCCAGCATGGCCACCAATGGGTGTGCAGTGAGCCTCTTGTAACAACAATTCCTTAAGAGAAGAGTTGGAACCCAACCAACATCTATTATTGTAAAAAATCATGCCATATCGAGTGGAAAATTTAGGATCAGTATGTGTACCATCCTCCAATGCTCTATGAATGTCCAGAAGCTCTGGGTCCCGCTTGTTTTCTTCTCTAATCTGCTCCCAAATCTCCAAAGTTGGTTCTGATCTCAAAGTAAGTACATGAGACTTAACCTCATCAGGAAATTGCCTAGATAAAGCATCTGCAACAATGTTAGAAGCTCCTGTCTTATATTCAATGGTAAACTGATACCCCATTAACTTGTAGAGATATTTTTGTTGCTCCTCTGTATGGACCTGTTGATGAAGCAATTCTCTAAGGCTCTGATGATCAGTTTTAATAACAAAATGAGAACCAAGGAGATAATGGCGCCACTTCTTGATGGCTTCAGTTAAAGCATACAGTTCGCGAACATAAGTTGAGGATGCTGCCATACGTGGACCAAACTTTTTACTAAAATAAGATATTGGCTTCCCATGTTGCAATAAGACAGCACCAGCTGCAAGATTAGAAGCATCCGATTCTACTACAAAAGAGCATGTAAAATCAGGTGGCTGTAAAATGGGAGTAGAGGACATGGCCAACTTCAATGTAGTAAAAGCCAAATCCGTCTCCTTGGTCCAAGTGATCTTATCCTGCTTTAACAATTCGGTCAAAGGATGAGCTAGGGAAGCATAGCTCCTTACAAACCTCCTATAGTAACCGGTTAAGCCAAGGAAGGCTCGCAATTGCTTAATGGATTTAGGGACTGGCCAATCAACCATAGCAGCAATTTTTGTAACATCAACCTTGACCCCAGTAGATGTAACTACATGTCCCAAGTAGGCTATCTCTCCCACTCCAAACTCACATTTACTAAATTTGACAAAAAATGAATTTTGCAGCAAACAGTGTAAAGCCTTTTGCAAATGATCAGCATGTTGCTCCAAAGAGACACTATAGATCAACACATCATAAAAAAAAACTACAATAAACTTTCTTAAAAATGGTCGAAAAATACCATTCATGGCAGCCTGGAAAGTGGCAGGTGCATTAGTAAGGCCAAAAGGCATGACTTTGAACTCATAGTGGCCTTCATGAGTTCTAAAAGCTGTCTTGTGTATGTCCTCAGGTTTCATGCGTATTTGATGGTAGCCTGATCGCAAATCCAGCTTAGTAAACACCTTAGCCTCAAAAAGTTCATCTATTGTGGGAATATGAAAAGCATCTTTAATGGTTATGGCATTCAAAGCCCTATAATCCACACACATACGCCAAGATTGATCCTGCTTCCTGACCAATAACACAGGAGAGGAAAATGCACTATGGCTATGTTGGATCCAACCATTAGACATTAAATCAGCAACCTGTTTCTCAATTTCTTCCTTATGATGATGGGGTATCGATAAGGCTTAACCCTCACAACAGTAGCATTATCCAACAATAGGATAGCATGTGAACTGTCACGAAATGGAGGCAGCACCGTAGGAGTATCAAAAACATGCTGACAAGTTACTAAAATGTGCCATAAAGGTGAAGGAATTTTATTTTTGACAGCTAACAATTCAGCTGATACCACACCAGTAAGAGTATTGTCCTGACCTTCCAAAAAATGACATTGAGTTTCTGTTACCAGATCCAACTGTTGCAACTGATGTGTCCCTCCTTGTAAAATTATGTGCTTGCCTTGCCAAGTGAATTCCATCATAAGGTCTCTGTAATTATGAGTGACCCTACCCAAAGTCACCAACCATTGCATTCCCAAAACAACACTGAGATCACAAAGCTCTACCACAAACAAATCAGTGACAAAACAGTGGCCTTGAATACACAATTGGACTTTAGGACATTTATGGTCACACTTTAAAAACTCTCCATTACCCATAAAAACTCTCATTTTGGGAGATTTTACCATTGGTAACTGAAGTTGTACAGCCAATTCCTGCCGTATAAAACTATGAGAACTACCAGAATCAATCAAAACTGATACCTCCTGCGTGTTGACAGTGGCTAACAAAACCAAAGATCTCACATCTGCATTACCCGATAATGAGTGTAAAGCAGCATCCAACTTAGACCCAGAATTATCATTCTTGCACCAAAGGATCTCCTCTTCAGATTCCCCTTCTGGTTCATCCTCATCCACAATCATGAACAACAACTTAGACTGACAACGATGCTTATTGGTCCATTTTTCATCACATGTATAACATAAACCCAATTCCCTTCGTTTCCTCAAATGCTCAGTAGATAACTTTTTAATTGGTAAAGATTCAATAGCAGC
Organism: Gastrolobium bilobum; assembly: GCF_033153095.1. Taxonomy (NCBI): domain Eukaryota; kingdom Viridiplantae; phylum Streptophyta; class Magnoliopsida; order Fabales; family Fabaceae; genus Gastrolobium; species Gastrolobium bilobum. The sequence goes on along the minus strand of NW_026897921.1, from coordinate 150,112 downwards.
TGCAGAAGGAACAGGAGTATTGGACACCAAAGGTGTTGTCGAAGACCCTACCTTATCAGAATGGTTAGGCTTTGGAAAGAATTTCTTTGGTGGAGTTATGAGAGATGATCTCAACTCTCCATGGTGGCTGTCATAGGCTATAGCCAGTTGCATCGCCTGGTGCAAGGTATTAGGTCTTCGTAATTGAAGAGCTCCTTGAAGATCTGGTTGTAATCCAGCAATGAAAAATGTCATGAGCAAATCATCACTGACATTATGAACCTGATTCATCAATCGCTGGAACTCAGCCATATACTCTGCTAACGAACCGTGCTGCATCAATTTGGCGAGAACTCCGCGAGTATCTTTGTAAGTTGAAGGACCAAAACGTTCCCGAATCGCTTGCACAAACGTCACCCAAGAAGTGATTGTTCCACTTGTAGACATCCACTGAAACCAATCGGCAGCAATACCTTCCATGCGTAACCCAGCCAAATCCACCTTGAAAGATTCAGGAACTTGTTGAATTTTGAAAAACAATTCAGTCTTGAAAATCCAGATGTTTGGTTCCTTGCCATCAAATTTCGGTATCTCAGGTTTTACGAACTTCAAAACTGCTCTAGGATCATCATGAGACGCACCTGAATTCTCACCGAAACGAGAATGAGGAGCGCTATGCCCTGGTGTAGCTTCAGAAGATTTCGACCCATGCAACAACTCTCGAAAATTCGATTGAACTTCTTGAAAACGAGATTCCATAGTAATCAACAACTGCTCGAAACGTTGATTATTCTGCTCGCGATACTGCAGAAATTCATCTGCAAGCTCCTGCATCTTCATTTCGGAAAGATGAACGGAATCCACAACAATGAGAAAGCACCAAATGATACAAACGTGAGTTTGTATGCTGTAACTACCAACAACTTTTATTAACTGAATGCCCTTCAACAATACCACAGTATTCCTTTTATAGACCTTTGCAAATGCCACGTTGGCATAAACCTCATTCTCACTAAATTCTCCTATCAATTAACTAACCATAACCATACCAACAGCATTGGACTCTATTGGTCTTAGACTTTACAAGACATAGTCCTTGACCCAACTTGGCCCACCTCTCATCCTAACTCCTTTCCCTGCTACCGTATCACGATGTTAATACATTAATCCCTTATCAGGCAAATTAAGTTATACATGTTTTTGATGTATTAAGGGATTCTGCTGTATAAGCTTATATTATGTGATGGTCACATCAAAAAACTAAAAATGTCGTAACATATAATATTACAAGCTTATACTATCAGGCCTTATACATCATATCAAATATGTATAAGAGATTCTGTTGTATAAGCTTATCGCAACCCCTAAGGTGGTGTTTGGTTCCCTTCTTTTCAACAAATTCCTTGAAAAATCAAGTATGGTTTTTAGAAACACAATGTTTGTTTGAATAGATTTTCACCAAATTTCCATCTATGCAATTCGTATGGCTTTATCAACTTTTGTTGAGAAAGATAGATATCTGCACTGTTTAGAAACCAAATTTGAGGATAGTTTTTTTGGAAAACCGGGTAATGCACTGTTGATTTCATAAAAGTTACTTAATTTTTCCAGTAAAGTTTTTCCCCACCAAATAACTTTTTTTTACATTTTCCTACCTATCTCACTTTCCAATCATTTCCCTATGTATTACATTTCCATAGTATTCAAAAAATTTCTCCTCAACCAAATGCCCCCTAAGGGCCTGCTTGATATTATGTATAAAGCACGATAGTGTACCCATGATTCACCATATTTATTTGGAAAAAAACAAAAGCGTAATTTGCGGCGGTCTAGGTTAATTTACAGACCGTGTTAGGATAAATTGCTAGCCTATTTCTTAGTTCTTACAGTAATAGTCAAGTTAATTGATTGAAAATTCAGCTAAACTACATTATAGCAATTCTAGCATGGCCAATGTTAACTAATCCAAACATTATTGTCGATATTAATATTAAAGCATTCGAATTCAGGAATCATTGCCTTTGTTCCTTTAGTACAGCAATATCATTATTATATTTAAAGTAGCCCATAACCTTGACTAGTATTATACTTAGTACCAGGATGCCCAAAATCTCAGTTGATCGTCCTACAGTTGGTCCTAATCTGGCCACGAGACCCAGTGAGTGGGCTAAGATTCCCCATTTTAACCATTGCATTGGCAAAATCATTTCTGAAACTTCCAGGATTACTGCTATAACAATTCACTTGTAAGTCTGTGGATCCTCCATTGAAAAGTTGTTGATCTGAGTGCAAGAGTCCCTTTTTGATCTGCAAACTCTTGAAGTAAGTATTGTCAAAGGTGTTTGGAGTTGTGACATCAAGATTGGACAAATTGTCATCACCACCTGTGCTAGGACAGTTTGCTTCCAATGATTTTGCAAAACAGGAATCTATGTTGGTTTCATTGTAAATCCTTGTTCTAAACTTTGTACACCTCGCTTGGCCAATTGTGTGCGCTCCTGAAATGTTTTTATGATTAGAAGTTCAAGTGCATGGTAAAACTAATTATAACATTTAATCATAGACATGTATCCAATATTATTGCAAATCAAGGTCAAGTATAACTATACTGTATAGGGATATAAATGGGTGAGAAGTCTTATCAGGGTGTTATGGCTTGGCCTATGTTAGGCCAACCCTAACCCAATAAAGTGAGTAAAATAAATTAAGTTTAGACCTAAAAAAAAGTATATTTTAAAAAAGGGTAAAGTGTATGTTATTTTTAAGGATGTAAAATTGTGTTATTTTAAGAGAGAGAAAGAAATAGATAAAGGAGGAAAGAGAGTTGACAAAAAAAATAAAAATGTGGGCCCCATTTTTTTGTGAGAGTGAAAGAATATAAGTTGTGTCGTTTAAAATGAGAAACAATTTTCCCTTTAAAAAAATGCCACAAGGTCCAGCCTACAAAGTCTAGTCTCACCTATCCATTTATATATAGTCCTAATCAAATATATAATTTTTTTAAAAATATGCATTTATAAAGCCACTAAAAGTAAATTAGTGATGAGGAAATCAAAAATTTAAAAAAACAATTATAGGTTAAAATCTTAGTATCATCATTATATAACAAAATATGCACTATATATCTCTAACTAGCTACCTGAAAGAGTAACCATTTCATTAGTTGTGAAACCTTGGTTGGAGAAAGAAGTGATAAGGCCACTTAAATCCAAAGTTTGAGCTGGCAAGTCTGAGTTAGCAGCACTTATATTTGCTGTGGTTGAGTCTCTTCTGCCCAATTGCACTGTCCAACTAGGTCCACCAAGCTGATAAATTTGTTCAAATATTGATTAATGCATAATTCATATCTCTATTTTTTGGCTTGAAATTATATATATAAACTTACAGCAACAACTGAATCTCTTGCTGCTACAGCGACGATATCAGCACAAGAGACAACACCGGGGCATAAGTTCTCAACTTGAGACTTGATGGTGTCTATTACGTCAAAACCTCTGAGCGAATTAGCGTTGGGAAACGCTGTCTTCTCACCTGTGAAAGTCGAAGTATCGTCCAATAGTACTGATCCATCGCATCCCTGAAATGAAACGCAAAATGTACAAACAAAATGAAAATTAATTTCGACATATTTGCAATTAATTAGTTGTCATTTTCACTTGATATAAAAGAAGGGTTTTATAAGAGTTATGTTGTAGGAAAAATGATTGTGTAATGTTATAGAGATTCGTTTTGCATGCCGTAGTTTTTTTTTTTTTTGCTTCAAAAAGTGTGGGCCCCACAAAATATTGTGTGTGTAGAAAATTTTCTTGTGTCATGTTAAATGATATATGCATGATTGATTCTGAAGTTTTATTAAATCTAATAAATAAAACAAGGATGTGGACTTGGTCTTAATATTTTTTTTTTTTCGGTAAACAGTCTTAATATTATTTTTATTGTTAATTTGGGAGAAATTAAAATGTTTGTTATTGGAACAGTCCAACTTTTAGCCATTTGTTTATGGGATAAACTAATGAGCTAGTGTATGAATTTTTTTTTTTTTTTTATAATTCTTGAATAGATATGGTTTCAAAAACTTTTGTAATAGTATCCTTGAAATCGCTTAGTCAAAACTCATCAGTGATTGGTCCTTCTCTAAAAATAATAATAATAAAACCTTTTTAACAAGGTCCTTGAATGCATTTTATGGTTAGGTCGGGAATACAATTGATATATTATTGAAATAATATATAAGAAAATTATTTGTAGTTTTTTATACTGTAGAGACTGATTTAAAAAATTATTTAAGAATAAAGCCAAAACACTTGCAGAATATGTTAACCATTATAATTTATTTGCGGACATAACTTGATTTGACCAACCAAGATATATAATAGAGTAGGAATTGTTTAAGAGGGTGTCTAGGGTTACTTGCTAGTGCTCTACTCACTTGACTATTCGTGTCACTGAGCATTGGTGTCATTCATGAACAAGGGGAAATTTTTTTATTTTTTGCTTTTCATTTCTAAACAACTCATGTTCCAACGAGTAAAAGTAACGGAAACACTGTTATACTACATTATATTTTAAATACATACATCATTGTATTTACAATATAAAAATGTAAAAGATTTGCATTCACCATGCAACGTGACAATAAAAAATTTCTTACACATACGACATTTTGTGGGGTTCGCATTTTTTGAAGCAAAAAAAAAAAAAAATTATGGCACGAAAAACAAATATCTATAACATAACACAATCACTTTTCCTACAATATAACTTTTATAAAACTCATATTTAAATATGGGTACATTTTTGAGAAAAAGTTCTACAAGATTTAAGTGTTTATGGTGACTTGTACCTTGAGCCTACTAACAATTAATTATTTGTATCTGCGAGTACATTCATGCATGTATATATATATATATATATATATATATATATATATATATATATATATATAGCGATGTAAAAATAAGAAGTATTATACCAAACCGTGATCATTAGTTTATTTGCATCTAACGACTTAAATTTGTAATAAATCAGAACCGTTAGATATAAATACGATAAACGATCAAGATTCAGAATGTAAGTTATATCGATATAAAATGATCCTAACCCATATATACATATTAGGTTAAGCCTTCAAAAATATGGAATATAAAGAGAAGGAAAAAAAAAACCGAAGTAAAAGTTGACTTGCTTGAACAAAGCAATCATGGAAATGAAGACGGAGCAGGGAAGCCCCCATGCGAGCTTCATTGTTAACAGCAGACTTTACTGCCATCCTAATGGTTGAAAGCACATTAGGACACGTTCTTGCGTAAAAATTAGAGGACAACTTAGCTGAGGCTATCCCAATAAGGCAAAAGCATAAGAAGAAACGAACTTTGATGATTGGAATGGTCATGGAGAAAGAACTAGTACCCATGGCAATTGAACTTTATAATAATAAAAGGAGAAATTGGAAGAAAGTATACTAAGAAGATGCAGAGTTGAGAGGCTTATGACTAGTGCTTGTGGTTAAGGCCTTGAAATGTATATCGTATTTATATTTGAGATTTGCATAGTTTGTATTTTTCTCGTCAATATATGCAGCCACAGATGATTAAGAAACTATAATTGATTATAGAAAAAAAAATGTGACCTAAGTAGGAGTTATCTGGACCGATCATTGAGTTTAATTGAACATTTTAAGCTGAAAGCTGTATTATTCCAAATACATTGACTTGTTAAAAATCTTTAGCTTACAGGGTGTGATCCGTTTGAGGAAAAACTTTTATAAAAATGATTCTTTTGTTTCTTATTGAGGCTTTTGAGATCGATCATATAATGTAAGAAACTTTTTTTTAAGATTATTATTCTACTAAGATAAATATATGAATTAGGACACGCGTTTCCAAGATGTACCTTAGAAGCCATGCTTAAAGACAATCGTCCACTTTATAATTTCATCTAATAATTCAAATAGGATTAATTTTGTTATCATCATTAACTAACTAACTAATTAACTATATATATATATAAGTAAGACTTAAAAGTTTTACTCTGGAGTCAAATGATCTCTTCGGGAGGGTTATTTTGATTCTAGAGTAACACTTTTAAGTCTTACTCCCCATCTCAGTTGTTGACGGACAGAAATCAACAGTTGTCATTTATAGTGTAATTAGTAATTAATTATATAACTTTCTAAGCTATAACCGTTGGATGGACGGAAATCAACGGCTAGGATAGAGAGTAAGACGTAAGATCTTACTCTGGAGTCAGATGATCTCTCTCTCTCTCTCTCTATATATATATATATATATATATATAGAGGTCGAGATCATTTTACATTAGTGTAAGTTACATTTTCAATCTTGACCATTGATTCCACTTATATATCTAAGGGTTCTAATTTTTTAGTAATGTGAGCCATATGATACAAGTGGATCAATGATCAAGATTGAGTGTAAGACTTATAACTCTTACACTAGTGTAAGAATATCCTATCCCTATATATATATTTTTATATATGAGGTAGGATCCTTTGACACCAGTGTCAAATTTCTATTTTGACACTTCATCTGAAAGCCTTTAGATCAAAAAAGATCAACGACTTTAATTTGCAAGCATGTGACACCATTGATTTTTTTTGATTTAACGGCTCTCAGGTGAGGTGTCAAAATTGAAATTTGACACTGGTGTAAAAGGATCCTACCTCTATATATATATATATATATATATATATATATATATATATAATGTTATACTTACAAATTATTACAATATATTTTCTCTTACAATCACATTTTTTATCGTTGGATCAAAATCAAATTGATGGTTGTAAAATAACATCAAGTGAGAGTCGTTAGTGTAGAGCTTATGTTGTAAAGCTTAACATTCCTGTACCATTTAATATTTTCATTTGGCTATAACATTGATTTTTTGTGTTGAATCTTATAAAAATTGAACAACTAAGAATATAATTAAATGGTTATATTTTCATATATATTATAAACATATATCACGTTTATAAACTTAGTCTACACAAATAAAATACAAAACATTCATTGTATTAGTGTAATATTTTATAAATTTAATTTTGTATTTAACGTCCTATAAGCATAGCTAGTTGACGGGTCAGGGCAAGCTTTTGCTTAATTCCAACCTTATCATTTTTTTAGAGAATAAAATTCACACCGACCTTGTATGAAAATATTAAAACCTCGTCCTATCCTAATTAACTCGCATTTATAAATGTATGAGATGAATTTTATATATATATATATATATATATATATATATATATATATATATATATATATATATATAGGGTTCGCTTTTTCTGCAGTTACTGCAGATAAGTTATCTGCAGTAAGCCAATACGACGTCGTTTTGGGACGGAAATCATGGTATTTTTGTAATTTTAATTTATTTTATGATTATAATAGTATTTATATTTATAATTTTTTAAGATTTCAATACCAAAACAACGTCGTTTTGGGAATAAATACAGATAACTTCTCTGCATTAACTGCGGAAACATTTTTCCAATATATATATATATATATATTTGGGCTCTAAGTTTGAATTCGATTTTGAATCGTCAGCGTTTTAGCTTGAATTTTCGATGCAGATGCTGATTAGTCCTTGTTAATATGATATTCCTGGTTGTTTTGGGTTCAGATAAGGTGTTATCTTCATTTAACGTGAGTAGTTATCTTCAAAACAACCTTATCATATGCTTATAGTGAAAAGGAGAGAGGCAGTTATTGCAGGAGAGAAACAAGAAGAAGAAAAGTGACGAAGCTTTTCTATCCTTTTCCCTTTTCTTTATCCTTTTTCTTTTATAACACTAATTCTAAGGACAACCTTGCCCCTCACCTTTCTCATCATCCATGTGACTCGAAGCCCACTTTTGTAATTTAATAATACTCATAATCTAAGTGAGATATAATACTTAACCAATTTCTTTTTGGGCTATCGTATAGAAATTTTAGTACTTATTAAATTTTCGCTTAACTAATCTTCAAATTAGCTTATTAACTAATTAGGTTATTATAAAGGGCATCTAAGAATGCATTTTGATGAGCTTTTTAAAAACAAAATCCTTTTAGGTCATTTTAGTTGTTTGGATACGAACTCTAAAAAAAATAATTAAAAGAAAGTTAAAATAATGCTTTTTTTAGAGGTCAAAATTCCTTGCTTCTGGAAAAAGTAGAAGACAAAAGTCAAATAATTTTTTGAAAATTTAATTTTATCACAACTCCACTCCAACTACTCCGCCCCACTACCACCACTCACATATTCTTTTTAGTAATTTTATATAGAAAGGGCATGCATGGTGTACAGTATAGGATAAGACCCGATAGTATAAGACCTGATAATATAAAGTCTGATTGTTTAAGACATGGTTAAATTTTAATATTATCTAACGTTTGACATGATATTGTATAAGATAGGTTCATTTTTTCTAATGTTACTTTAGAAAACTTTGTCTAATGTTCACCGAGACGACGTCATTTTGGAGGCAAAAATCATTGTATGTTTGTAATTTTAATTTATTTCAGTGTTATAATAGTCTTTATCATTCTAATTTTTTAATCTTTTAATTCCAAGATGACGTCGTTTCATTGAACATTAGACAATATTTTCTAAAGTAACATTAGATAGTAATATCATTCAGTGTTTGGTAATGGATATAATACTAGATAGAATAAAAATAAATATTTTTGACAAAAATACCGTTTAATAAAGAATTTGTATTAGCTTCAAAAAAAAATAAAGAATTTATATGATTATTCCTAATATATCATATGATATTAATTTTTATAAAAATCTTTTCATCAGTGTATCCAAAAAATTATTATTTAAAAAAAAAATTCTCCAATATTTTAAAAATTATTATATTTAAAAATTAATTTTTATTTGAATATTAATATATTCAAATAATATATAAATTCTTAAAAATTACATTGATCAACGATATTAATATATCAACAACTTATTAGGCTTAAGAAACTAAATTACTAATGAAGTTACTTAAAAAGTTAAAATTATAGATAGTTGTGTACAGAAATTATAAAAAAAATTGAATTGAAATATATAATCGGATAATGGATAAAGCGGTTATATCTCAAAAAAAAAAAATTATAAAAAAAGAAAAAGTCATGAGAGTTTCCCAAGAACCAAGTATAAGTCGGATTGAGCATTGTTCACAACTTTTTTATGAACCAAGAAGAATCATTAATTACTCGTTAATGAAATGGTGATAATTCAGTTACTATGAAGTTGAATAACTGGAAAATTGATTCTCACATATTATTTTTGAGATGAATTTAAATATCTTCCTCCCTAATTGACCCTGCACTCCGAATTAGTCACGTAGCCGACTCAAAGAATCGAAGTTTGTTGGAATAATGAAAAAGCCAACTAGTCTCAAAAAAGTAATTATAATTAGGTTAACTAAAAAAAATTAATACTCATGTGCACGTAGTATAAAGGAGGAATATCAGTAATATATTTCTTAACATTTTTTTAATACATTCTTAAGTAAAATTCAATTCCCGGCACACTAAATAACTTTGAGTCACTTTCAATGGGTTAAGATAGTATAAGATTTTACAAAATATAAAAAATGTTAAAATAATATGTTAGTAATATTTAGCTAATGTAGTATACTTCGTACGACATAACTAAACGATAGAAAGCATGTAAGACTAGAAGATTATCTCTGTAGCTAATATAACCAGTATGTATTAATTTACTTTTATCCGTGATTGATGCCATACCCAATGCAATTCTATTTCAATGAACCGTTGTTTTAGGGAGTATATGTATAATTTTGCTATTTAGTGCAAATGGTTTTTGTCTGTATCGTTGTGTTGGGGAAAATATGTATAATTTTGCTATTTTGTGAGATTGATTTTTGTCTATCATCGTATCATAGTTTCTATTATTCAAACTACTTTGGATTTCATATCACCTTGAATGTTAAAGAAAGGATAACCATTCTTCAACGTCGTTGTTAAGTCAAGAAAAAGGACACAAACATCCAAAAAATTCCAAAATCGAGGTTGACAATTAAATTAGTACAACCGATTAATTAATGCATGGTATTTTAATCATTGTGTTTTGTCTTTGTGCAGAACATCGCTATTCAATAAGCAATTCCAAAGTTATCAAGTCAACGTTTAAAAATGCGTATATTAATTAGTGTATTAAGTTTTTAAGAGCAAATGTTAATCTAATGCTATATATCGCTGCTAGAAAAATTTATTTTTTCGACCAAAAAAATTCGTCAAAAAAAGATAAATATTTCATTGAAAATGAGATTTTCGATGGAATTTAGGCCATGAAATTTTTCTTCATTGATATTCTGTCCAAAATTTTCGACGGAATTTATTTTTGTAAAATTTTTTTGACGTAAAATCAATGGTATTCTGTCAAAAGTTGTGGTGATGGTTTTCAAAAGAAAACAGATTCTGTCGAAAGTTTTTAACGCAAAATCAATGAATTTCTGTCAAAAATTGATGTAGAGATTTCCGATGAAAAACAAATTCCGTTGAAAGTTTTCAACGGAAAATCAATGGAATTCCATCGAAAATTTATGTAATGATTTTCAATAGAAAATGGAATCAGTTAAAAGTTTTCGATGAAAAATTAATAAATTTCCGTAAAAAACTAATGTAAAGATTTTCGATGAAAAACAAATTCCGTCTAAAATTTTCAACGGAAAACAAATTCCGTCTAAAATTTTCAACGGAAAACAAATTCAGTCAATTTTTTTAAGAATTTTTTGTTTTTAAATTTCTCTGTACAAAATTAATATTAATTTTTTGTACTGTACTTGATAAAGAAAATATAATCAATCTAAACAATATATCAAAATCAAATCTCCTTAATCAATACATTAGATGTACAAAAGTCCATATTATATATTATGCAAAATTGATTTCACAATTTAACGAAACAATTTCTTCTTGGTCTTTTTTGAACTTCACCTCAATACACAATCTTTCTATTTCAACACATACAATATTTAACTTCATCAAGTACTTAAACCTAAGAGTGATAAGTTTTGCAGACTTACGATGAGAAGGCTTTTCTTCAAAACTAAGTTAAGCTCCCAATTCTTCCAGATATATTTCAAAAACTAATGCAGAAACAACTAAAATATCATGTAAAACTGAAAGGCCTACGCAAGCAGAGTTGTTCAACGTCCTCTTCTTCAATTGGTTTCTTTATAGGAGAAACCTTGATTTCATACAGCTTTGGCCACAGTTTTCCAGTCACTGCAAGCAAGACATAGATTACATAAACTTAGTAAACTGGAAATGGATAAGGGAAAAAGCAGGAAAATTAGCTGTCATTTATTAATGCTTACAGGGAAATTCCTAAAGGGAAAGGAATTTTAATATTTTACCTTTTCCTGGCTAATTTATTAAACTCTCTATTCTTATGCATACCATTTTAACAATTTTTAATAAAACATATAGTAGTTGGATCATGCAATGGAACGATACAACAATATACTAAACTAATAACTTGAGCTTACCAAAAATTCGCTCCCGCTCACTATCCCATACATCCCGTTCAAAACATCAATAGCCTAAAATATAAAAGATGTACCCAAAAGTGGCCATAAGCAATTAATAATGTGCAACAGTTACCTCTAATGACAAGTTGATCTCGAAACAGGAATAAAAGATCATTCACTGTTTAAAGCACCTTTTTCCCCCTATTTTTAAATTATTGCTGCACAATAAAAATGTAAGATGTATACCACTGAATAATAATAGGACAAAAATCTTATCTCCAAATATCAAAAGGCTCGGGTTCCTTACATTATTCCCAGCTTCAATAAGTTCTTTCCTGCATTGATAAACATTTGCCCAAACTTCACCATTTATATATTCCAATTCATTGAGATTGTGTACTTGACGTACGGCAAATAGTGATAAACAATAAAGAAATATAAATCAATTTGATCAATGCCTAGACAATATCAGGCTGCAAAGGGCAAGTAACACTGAATGTGTAGATCATTATAATGCTTTGGCAACCATTTATTATTTCTTATGCTTATCCATGTAAGTAAGAAGTACTTTAAAATAAACTTTTCTAGCTTTGATCGTAGGCAAGAAGGCCAACAACAGTATATCTTCTTCCATTCCTTTTACTGGGTTATATCTTGAGGATGAGCGAATAACCAAGATAAAAAGTAATAGTCTTATGCATGAAATTCACAGATGCAATGAGTGAATAATCAAGTACAGATTAGTAGTTTTATCCGTAATTTTTTTTTCTTTTTAGGTAATGCAGTGATGCACATAGACAGACGAGAGTATCAATTCATCTTGGAACTCAAACATCACTTTCTGGATCATGATTGGTAACAACTAATGCAGTCTCACTCTCAGCTGAAAGATGTTATACGTAGCAGAATTAGTCCACTAAATGAGAAGCTAATATTACTACATAGATAATTAACAAATACATTGAAGGTGCATAAGCAAATGATAGAGACAAAAAAAGTGAACCTTCATTAGTGCGTAAGTCCATTATTACAAGGGCAACAAGAGCCTCAACAATTTCTTGATCTAGTTGTGTTCATAGCACAGAAGAACTGCCATAATTCAAGTAATGTGCCAGGAACGATGATGATATTTGGTTTCTATACCTTTTATTAACATTCATATGTTCTATTTAAAAAAAAAAGGAAAAAGAAAAACCCTCCCAATTAGTCTGCCATTGAATTTCATATTATTCATCTAATTCATTAAATTTCCCTCATTAGTTTTTTTTTTGGAAATATTTCAATCGGTTCATTGCTTCGCAACTAATTCGATTCGGGGTGGGTTCATGATTAAGGCTTTAAACCCCTCCCAAAGGTGGTACTAGAGAGATTCGAACACATGCTCTCACCCCCACCTGCTTAGCTCCTATGCGCCAACTGAGCTACCACCATTTGGTCATTAGTCTTTAACATGACAACAGTTACAAGACTAAATCCCAAATCCACTTAAATTTTGGCATTCACGTCATCAAATTGTGGCAATTTGATTTTGATCTTATTCCTCAATGACAATACAGATATGTGAATGCATACAGATGTAGTAGTATACGGATATCAATGAATGCACATGGATAACCATAACATGTATTCAATGTTGACTGGTCTGTTCAATCACTCAACTTTTTCATTCAAACCAAGAAAACAATGCTAAATGGATTTCAGTATTTAAATAAGGGAAATTGTTAGCCTTGCCAAGCTATAGTACAACATAAATTAATCATCATCAGAAGAAGCTCCTAGATGATGAACAAAAGAAAACATGCTCAATGCATAACTCTATATCAACTGTGAATCAACAAAGCAGAAAACAATCACTGAATATCTCCGAAATTGAACTTGTTAACTGCACGTTTGCACAATTGATTGTGTCATAGCTCTATAATTTTTATTAGGTTTATCGTTGGATGAACTGCATTGCTGATATTGATCCCAAAAAAAAAACGGTGGGTACCGCTAATCCGTGAACAACCAACCATCGTACTGTAAAAATGGGATAGGTCCTATCTATGGTCATTGGCGCCTCCTAAAAAGATCTACTAAAATTATCGAGTTGTTCCAAAGGATCAAAACGGCCAGTTATTAAAAGGCAGAGATTAAGGCTCTGTTTGATTGTTGTTTTTAAAAACAGTTTTTTAGAAAACTAAAAACTAAAAAACTCGTTTATTAAGGCCTGTTTTGTAAAAAATGTTTTGAAAACTATAACTGTTTTTTTGTTTTTAGAATCAAATTTAGAGAACATGTCTGAGTTGTTTTTGTTTTCTGTTTTGGTTTTTAACTTTCAAAATAAAATAAAAAAACATAGAAAACAATTGTTTCCATAACTATTTTACAAAACAGTTTTAAGAACAAAAAAATCAGAACACAATCAAACAGGCTCTAAGGCTCTGTTTGATTGTTGTTTTTAAAAACAGTTTTTTAGTTAAAAAAACAAAAAAACTCGTTTGGTAAGTCCTGTTTTGTAAAAAATGTTTTGAAAACTATAACTATTTTTTTTGTTTTTAGAATCAAATTTAGAGAACATGTCTGAGTTATTTTTGTTTTCTGTTTTGTTTTTTAACTTTCAAAATTAAATAAATATAGAAAACAACTGTTTCCATAACTATTTTACAAAACAGTTTTAAGAACAAAAAAATCAGAACACAATCAAACAGGCCCGTAACTTCTTGTATTACTTCTGTAAATTTTTTAAATCTTTTTATATAATATCATCGTTTTTTTTTTTGGTAAGCATATAATATCATCACTTTAACTAATATAATTTGCTTATGAATCTTTTGAAAATTAGAGCACTTAGTTATCTCATTATAAAATTTTAAATTTTGATTAAAACAATTAAAAATTAAAAAAGAGATAAATCCATGCTTATATATTTAATAAGACTTTATTATTTTGCAATAAACTACTATCTTCTAAAAATAATAAGAGTCATGCTCAATTTTTTTTTAAATTACATATATATATGTATATAATTTTTAAAATTCTCTTTTAAGTTATATATTTTAAGTTTTTTTATACATTATATATTTTAAGTTCTATATGAATTAATTAAGTATAACCCATTCATATTTATAATTTTTTAAATATTTTTTCTTTTAATTTATATATTTTTATATTTTATCCAATTTTTAAATATATCATGACAATGTACGAGGATACATATTAGGCTTTTATGTATGTCATAGTAATGAGCTCAATGTAAGTCCTAAGCAACTCCTGGCATTTATCAACGTAATGAGCTCAATGACAAATGAATAAATGAGGCTCATGCATTTATCATGTCCTAGAAGTTACTATTAATAATGAAATAATAGAAAAATAAAATAAAATAAAATTAAATACATACGTTTTACCATAAGAGAAGTTATAACATACATCAGCAGGCAAAAATGACCATAGTACTAATATTTGGAGAATGTTTCTCCAAGTGAGAGCATATTTGAAATGTATTTCTGGAGTAAAGCAGTCAAATCCGTCAGTTTGACTAACGTATACAGTTCCGTCAATACTCTCGGCGTGACCCTCTGACACGTGAGCAGCTTCCATGAATCCCGTTATGTTCATTGACGCGTTTAATGACGTCATAAAATCTGGCGGGACTTGTCTCTTTTCGTACTCACTGTTTCGTTTCTCCTCCTTTATTCTCCCATTTCGTCCATGTCCCTGCCTTCCCTTACCGCGGCGTTTTTGGCATTTCTTCCTCTTCATTGTTGGTGTCCTGCTTACTGGTATGGTGGAAAGAGTTTTTTAATTAAATTTATTTTATATATCATCTGTTGTAAATCCTAGGATAGGCTTTTATTTAATAAATTTAATTGTAATTAGTAATTATTTTATAATATTAATTGTAATTAGTAAATATTGAAACCAACTGTTTTATTTTTTTTATAATTACTGTTTTAATTATTTTATAATTTTAATTGTAATTAGTAGTTACTGAAACCCTTTATTTATTGTTATAATTACCGGTTTATGATTCATGTTTTTTTATTTTATAATTTTAATTATAAATAATAATTATTGGAACCCTTTATTTATTGCTATAATT
This sequence comes from Gastrolobium bilobum, assembly GCF_033153095.1. Lineage (NCBI taxonomy): Eukaryota > Viridiplantae > Streptophyta > Magnoliopsida > Fabales > Fabaceae > Gastrolobium > Gastrolobium bilobum. The sequence goes on along the minus strand of NW_026897921.1, from coordinate 134,546 downwards.
ATAAAAAAATTCAGCGCGATCAATTGCCCTCACATCACTATGAAGCTTCAGGTCAGTAGGCTTTGTGCTTTCTTTCACCGGAGGTTTTAGCAAGTGTAAACTTGAGACCATATTTAAATTTGTTTGTGAATTATGCTTTAGATTTCACCTCAGTCATATGGAGACCATATTTCAATAATTATTATTTATAATTAAAATTATAAAATAAAAAAACATGAATCATAAACCGGTAATTATAACAATAAATAAAGGGTCTCAGTAACTACTAATTACAATTAAAATTATAAAATAATTAAAACAGTAATTATAAAAAAAATAAAACAGTTGGTTTCAATATTTACTAATTACAATTAATATTATAAAATAATTACTAATTACAATTAAATTTATTAAATAAAAGCCTATCCTAGGATTTACAACAGATCAGTGGTGGACCCAAAATTTTTTTTTTATGTCCGCACATTTAGTGGTAGCTGCCCCCGAATTTTTTTTGGTAAAGAAAGTTTAAACCAACGCTTAAACTCGCTCATAATCTAATATAAGAATAAATATCTTTTTTGGTCCCTAACAAAATATTCGGTCCTTACTTTAGTCTATTATAAAAAAAATTAGTCATCTGGTCCCTATGAAATTCAAAGTGGACCCATTTTGATCATTTTGAGGAACTAATATAGATCTTTTTTGAATTTATGAGAAATCACAATTTTAACTAAATTGATCCACTTTAATTTTTTTATGGACCTCGAGACTATTTTTTTTTGTAAGAGACTAAAATGAAGATCATATTTTTGCTAGGGACTTAAAAGAGTATTTACTCTTAAAATATATATTGAATTAAGAGACAAATAAGGATCTGCAACTAAAAAAAACTAAAATCCCAAAGTTTATGACCGCACTTGCCCGCAAGTGGGTCCACCAATGCAACAGATGACATATAAAATAAATTTAATTAAAAAATTCTTTCCCCCATACCAGTAAGCAGGACACCAACAATGAAGAGGAAGGAATGCCAAAAATGCCGCGGGAAGGCAGGGACATGGACGAAATGGGAGAATAAAAGAGGAGAAACGAAACAATGAGTACGAAAAGAGACAAGTCCCGCCAGATTTTATGACGTCATTGAACGCGTCAATGAACATGACGGGATTCATGGAGGCTGCTCACGTGTCAGAGATCATGCCGAGAGTATTGACGGGACTGTATACGTTAGTCAAACTGACGAATTTGACTGCTTTACTCCAGCAATTCATTTCAAATATGCTCTGACTTGGAGAAACATTCTCCAAATGTTAGTACTATGGTCGTTTTGCCTACATGAGCATCCTACAAAAATTTTTATCCAACCCAATTTAATTTGATTCCAACACTGTGGAATCGTATGGGTGGCTCTCCAACATCATTCCAACAGTATTGAAGATTTGGATGCTCCCTACTTCATCTATTTGGTAATTGAATTCCTAGCTCCTTCTAGCACCAGAATCTCGTGAGTTGGTGGTCGCAGTTTTCTATATTTGGAATTCCTAGCTCCTTAGCACCAAAATCTCCTTGTAACTATAGAATCTCACACACACACATATATATATATATATATATATATATGAGGTGAGATCATTTGACATCGGTGTTAAATTTGAAATTTGACACCTCATCTGATTATCGTAAGATCAAAAAAGATCAACGATTCTAATTTGTAAGCATGTGACACCATTGATCTAACGGCTGACGTGTTAAATTTGAAATTTGACACTGGTGTCAAAGGACCCTACCTAATATATATGAGGCAGGATCCTTTGACATCGGTGTTAAATTTGAAATTTGACACCTCATCTGAGAGTCATTATATCAAAACTCTGATTTGTAAGCATGTGACACTATTAATCTTTTTTGATCTAACGGTTCTCAGATGAGGTGTCAAATTTTAAATTTGACACCGGTGTCAAAGGATCTTACCTCAAAATATATATATATATATATATATATATATATATATATATATATGCATTCAATGAAGTAATATTTGTTACCTTGAGTAGAAGAAGTACTTGAAGGTAGCAAAACCTCCGAACCCAAGACGCGTCCTTTCCTACAAACAAAGCAGATCCAGAAAGACCCATCCACATATATATATATATATATATATATATATATATATATATATATATATATATATATAAAATTGACAGCATTGAAGATAAAAAGAAGGAGTGTAAAATTGACAGCATTTGGGTGCTAGTCATCTACTTTGTGCACCTCAAGTGCGAAACGGCAGTTGGCCAATTTAGAGAAAAGAACTATGGGTTTTGATTAGATACCGGAAGGTATATCTATAGATACATATATGGTGGCTACATAAAACTCTTATTTGAAACACCTTCAACAGTATTTTCCGCTGCTTATATTTTTTATATAAATAATAATATTTCCTTTTTCCAATGCTGGTTAAAAACTTAAATCAAAACATGGGTCTCCGTGTTTTCACCTTTTTTTACTACGAGATTTCATGGAAGAATAAGAGACGAAAAATGATTTCTCTTTTTTGATTTTTTTTCTTTCTTACCTGGCATGATTGTTATCCTTTTCTCTAGAGTCTTCACTCTCTTGCCCTCTACCATCCTCGTCCTGCAAAATCAACCACATGCAGCAATATATATATATATATATATATATATATATATATATATATATATATATATATATATATATATATAGGGTTTTCATTCTATCATTTAACACACACAATATTTTGTGGAGCCTGCATGTTTTAAAAAATAAAAATTCTGGCACGCAAAATGAATCTCTATAACATTACACAATCATTTTTCCTACAACATAACTCTTATAAAACATATATATATATATATATATATATATATATATATATATATATATGGAAAAGTATTTCTCCAGTCACTCGAGATAAAGTTATCTCCAGTAAACTCAAAATGACGTCGTTTTAGAGTTATAAGATTAAAAAATTATAATGATAACAAATATTAAAATTACAAAAAATACCTTGATTTTTGTCCCAAAACGACGTCGTTTTGGGCTCACCGGATATAACTTATCTCCATTGATTGGAGAAATTCTTTACCCTATATATATATATATATATATATGAGAAAAATGTTTTTCCGACAACTTGAGATAAGTTTATCTCCGGCTATCCAAAACTACGTCGTTTTGTTTATTTATTTCTTTATATTAATTGATTTACCTTTGAATGATTCTGATTTCCTTTTTCTCTCTATTCATTTATCACCATTGATCCATCTTTGTACGGTTATGATTTAGTAACCGGAGATGAAATTATATATATATATATATATATATATATATATATATATATAGGGAGATGTTATATTTACAACCTCTTGTAACTATATCTTAACCGTTGATTTTCGCCAATCAACGATTATCATTTATTGTGAATTAATAATTAATTAATAAATTTGATTTGCGAAAATCTTAATCGTTAATTGATAGAAATCAACGATTAAGATATGGTTGTAAGAGATTGTAAACGAAAATAAGTTGTAAGTTGTTATAAAAAAAAATAAGTTGTAAGTATAACCCTATATATATATATATATATATATATATATATATATATATATATATATATATATATATATATATATATATAGGACTTATCATTTCTCAAGCTGTCGAAGATAATTTTATCTCTGGCTACTAAATCATAACCGTACAAAGATGGATCAATGGTGATAAAGGAAGAGAGAGAAAAAGAGAATCATAATCATTCAAATGTGAATCAATTAATATAAGAAAATAAATAAACAAAACGACATAATTTTGGGTAGCCGGAGATAAACTTATGTCAAGTTGCTGAAGAAATATTTTTTCCATATATATATATATATATATATGATCCAACCGTCCATGTCCCAAGAGTGCCCCTTTCTCGATGGTGTGAAATAATTGTTTCTTCTTTTTAAAATAAAAATGAAAAATAAATTTGAAACCAACAGGTAACCACTTGCCGAGATTGGACTAAAGAGCACTTGTAAAAGTCCACATCATGAAATTTTGAAAATACAAAAAACCGAAAAAGAAATTTTAAATTAAATCAAACGGTTTTGTGTGTATGTTTTCACTAACCAAAGGGTCTTGCTTGTTGTGCTGTCGGTATGCCCCACTGACACCACTGATGATGATCCAAGCTTGAAGGTGGTGCTGCAGTATCATGTTGTGGGAGTAGTGGAGTGGAAGAAGATTTTGGTACAGTGGGAGTAGCATCGCTGAGTTGCACCATCACCGGTGACCGGTTGATCAGGTAGGGACATGAAAGAGGCAACGGCGAGAGAGATGAAGGGAAAAAAGCACCTGCCTTTCCGAATCCTCATCGGTGCAAGATAGAAAACTGCCTCTAGATACTCACCATAAGTTCTAACATATATTGAAACGTGGAATATGATAGATCATATATTGCTTTTCTTGATGTTTTGAATGATTGTTGTAGTTATGATGTGTAAAACTTTTATAAGCTTTCCAAACTCTTCTTTACAGCTCAGACCGTATGCAGCCCTTATGTAGAGTGAATTCAAAAACTCATGAAGCTGAAGATGCACCTTTTTATGGACTCCTCTATTATAGAGTCTGTTCAAGTGTGCATTGAAGATGAGCTCAGTTGATGGCAGACCAAAAACAAAAATTAGTTGATGATTGCAGACCAAAATCAAAAACAGATGAGGTAGGTTCTCTATTATCAGAAGTAAACAACATAGGTGGACCACATAAGGTTACACCACTAACCACTAACATTTTTACTAACATTCTCCCAATAGGTCCACTTATTCCATCATATACTATAGTGAAAAACAAAACACATGAATCATGGCGATAAGTTCTCTAATTTTTGTGAGTATTATCTTCCATCATTACACCGTATTATATTTCTCATGCCCTTATAACTTAATGAATAAACCCAATGTTTATTCTGAGTCCAAACTTTATTGATATTTCTCATAATAATTAACTGAAATGCACAAAAACTGAATGAGAAACATCACAAATAGAGTTTCATTAATATAATATCATTCTTACAATGAAAAATCACATATGGGAACCAAGTCCCATTCTTTCTATATGATCCTTAAATTTAACTAATGGCACGCCCTTAGTGAAATTATCAGCAATCATTAATTCAGTGCTAATATGTTCAATAACCATAGATCATAGATCTATCTTTAACACGTTCTCTTATGACTAAATATTTAATATCGATATGCTTGCTTCGACTACCATTTTTGTTATTCTTAGCTATAAAAACAGCAGCTGAATTATCACAATATATCTTTAATGGCCTAGAAATAGAATCCATAACTCTAAGACCAGAAATGAAACTCCTCATTCATACACCATGTGAGGTAGCCTTAAAATAAGAAACGAACTCAGCCTCCATATTGGAAGTATTAGTCAATGTCTGCTTGACACTTCTTTAAGACACAACTCCATTGGCTAGCATGAAAATATATCGTGAAGTGGATTTTCTCGAATCAATGCAACCAGCGTAGTCTGAATCTAGGTAGCCAATTACTTCCAAGTTGTCAGTTCGTCTAAACATAAGCATGTAGTCCTTAGTCCCTTGAAGGTATCTCATTACTTTCTTTGCATTTTTTCCAATGGTCCTTTGATATCTTCCTAATACTCCAACCGCAAAAGCAATGTTAGGTCTTGTGCAGACCTAAGAATACATAAGGCTTCCAACAACTAAAGCATAAAGAATGTTCTTTATTTGTTCCCTCTCAATATCATTTTTTGGGCGCTGGTTTAAATCAAACCTGTTACCCTTCACAATGGATGCTACACTTGGTGAACAATCACTCATCTTAAATCTTTCCAAAACTTTGTTGATATAGGTCTATTGAGACAAACCAAAAACATCCTTTATTCTGTCTTTATCTATCTTGATGCCAATAACATAAGAGACATCACCCATATCCTTCATATCAAAATTTTTAGAGAGAAATTGTTTCACCTCATATAGCAAACCCTTATCATTGGTTGCAAGTAAAATATCATCTACATATAGAATAAGAAAACAAATTTTGCTCCCACTGACCCTTCTGATATATACATTGATCCATGATGTTCTCAACAAAACCAAATGAAGAGATAACATCATGAAATGTCAAATAGCATTGATGGGAGGCTTGTTTCAATCCATATATATATTTCTTAAGCTTGCATACCAATTACTCACCTTTACTAGAGGAGAATCCTTCAGGTTATTTCATATAAACCTCTTCCTCTAGATCTCCATTGAGAAAAGTTGTTGTCATATCCATTTGTTGTAATTCTAAGTCAAAATGTGCAACTAAGGCTAGAATGATGCGAAGAGAATCTTTCTTAGATATACGAAAAAAGTCTCCTCGTAGTAGATTTCTTCTTTTTGATTAAATCCTATGGCTACGAGTCTTGCTTTATATCTCTCAATGTTGTCTAATGAGTCTTTCTTAGTTTTGATGACTCATTTACATCCAATGGCTTTTGCACCATCAGACAACTGAACAAGATCCCAGACTCCATTAGATGCCATAGAATTTAGTTAATCTTTAATAGCATTATACCAGATATTTGATTCTTTACAATCCATGGCTTGTGAAAACGTTTCAGGATCATTTTTGGCTCCAATATTATAGTCAGCTTTTTGTAGATTCACAACAAAGTCACACGGTATCGCTGATTTTCTTATTCTGGTAGATCTTCTTAATGTTGTTTCATTATCTTCTTGAGGAACTTGTTGTTCAATTGCTTGATCAAATATTTCTACTTGTTCCTCATGAACAACTTGATCTACTAGATTATCAGCAGTTTATGAATCTTGAATGACTGGTTGTACAACACCCGGTTGAGCTGGAGGGGTATTAATAACAACAATCTCAAACTTGAAATGGATGGTTGAGCAACTGAATGATCTTTCTCAGAAACAAAGTCTCTGGATTGATCGCTCCCACTAATCAAGTCATTTCAAGAAATTTAGCATTTCTTGATTCCACAATCCTTGTACTATGAGATGGACAATAAAATATGTATCCCTTAGACCTTTCGGCATATCCAATGAAATACCCACTAATGGTCCTTGGGTCAAGCTTTTTTTCTTGTGGGTTATAGATTCTGACTTCAGACGGGTATCCCCAAATACGTACATGTTGCAAACTCGGTTTCCAACCTTTAAATAACTCAAACGGTGTCGTTGGGACAACCTTAGTTGGAACTTGGTTTAATATGTATACATCCGTCTTAAGTGCTTCAATCCACAAGGACTTAGGAAGCATGGAACTACTGAGCATACTTCGCACCATATCCATTAATGTTCGATTTCTTCTTTCTGCTACACCATACTTATTTGGAGATCCAGGCATGATGTATTAGGAAACTATCCCATTCTCTTCAAGAAACTTCGCAAACGGACCAGACGCTTATCCATCTTCAGTGTATCTACCATAATATTCTCCACCTCTATCTGATCTCACAATTTTAATTTGCTCACCGCATTGTTTCTCTACTTTCAATTTAAATACCTTAAAGGCATCTAATGCTCCATACTTATTATTAAGCATGTAGAGATACATGTATCATGAATAATCATCTAGGAAAGTGATTAAGTTATTCTAACCATATGCGTCCATTTCTGGACAACAAATATCTGTATGTATGATTTCTAACAATTCAGTACTCCTCTTGGCACCCTTTTTAGTCTTGTTTGTTTGCTTTCCCTTAATGTAATTTATAAAAGTTTCAAAATCAGCAAAATTCAAATTACTAAGTACTCTATCACTTACTAATCTCTTAATTCTTTGAATAGTGATATGTCCCAATCTCCGATGCCACAACATAAAGGAATCTTCATTCATAACACATGGTTTCATGCCAACATTAACATGCATAGCATCATGAGTGGTGTCATTTTGCAAATTAATATAAAAAAGACCATCACACAATGTATTATTCCCCACAACCTTATATTCATAAAACAAACTGAAAGATGTTTCATGAAAAGAAAAGGAACATCCAAAAGGTATAAGTCTTGAAACTGAAATTAAGTTCTTAGAAAAACTAGGAATATAAAAAGTCTTTTACAAATTCAAAATAAAGCCACCACTTAAAATCAAACTGCAGGTCCCAATAGCCTCCACATATGAACTCATCTTGCTTACTGAATAGATGTATAGTTCACTTCCCATTGGCTTCCTTAGGTTTTCCATATCCTGCAAAGTATTTGAAACATGGATTGTAGAACCAGAATCAATCCACGTGTTATGATTAAAATTAATCATATTAGATTCATAGTAAACTAAAGAGGTAAGCATGCCTTTCTTTTCAAGCCATTGCTTGAATTTAAGACAATCTTTCTTCATGTGTCCTTTATTTTTCCAGAAAAAACACCTGGATTTTTTCTTAATTCCAGTTTGGGGTGGTATTTTGCCATTTTCCTTGTTCTTATTACCTTTCTTATTGTCCTTCTTTTCAGTTGTCATCATTGAACTTTCTCCTTATTCCAATTGCAACCTCTTTTTCATGAACACACATGGTCATAAGTTTATTGATAGACCATTTACCCTTATGTGAGTTATAGGAGATTTTAAAGGGACCATATGGTGATGGGAGAGTATTCAGAATAAAGTGGACAAGAAAAGAATCAGACATATCCACCTCCAGAGTTTTCAACTGAGCTGCAATGTCCTTCATCTGCATGATGTACTCACACACCCTTCAGAGTAGTAAGCTTCATAATAGAGAATTTCATTATTAAAGTACTGGCCAATGCCTTCCCTGAATTTTCAAACGGACTTTAGAAGTACTCTCACGTTATTAAACTTTTCCACTAAACCCCTAATATCAACAGATATTTTGTCCTTAATGAACATCACACAGAGTTTGTTGGATCTTTTCAATTTTTTAGATAGGTCCACCTCCTCTGGCTCATTTTTCTCCGTAATTGCTGGTGGTTTAGCTTTCCTAATAGCATAATCAATGTCCATTACTCTAATGTCAATAAAATTCTTTCCTTCCAAATTGGGTAATTATCTCCTTTCAATTCGAGAATGTAAATAGAATTTATAGGCTGTATAACTGCAAAAATATTTAACATAAATGCTTATAATTAAAATTTGAGGCAAAAAATAATATGCCATTCTTTACCAATGTAAATCATGCTCAAATAATTATGAACTTAGTGATATAAAATTTGCTTGTGGGCTAAAATTTTAATTCAATTAAATTCATATAAAACATCATAATAAAAATTTCAAATTATATTTTTCTGATCCCTATGGGCAAATCAAATGAATATAATTTAATATTTTATCCTATTAATCATACAAAATTATACTAGAAATTCCTATGGGATGATATCTATTATATTATATATGACTAATTACAATTAATATCATCTACCTAATGTGATATATAGGCTCTTAATATATAATTTAAATAATTAAAGTTGTTGTGGCTAAGCTTTAATTAATTAAATTATATAGATCACTAAATATTCTTTATTATGTTATTGAAATTAACCATAAGCAATAATATTAAATAATCAATTATTCACATTAATCATCTTAATATTACATGTATAGAGTGGCATGAATTACTACATGAAATGCCAGATTAATAATTATTCATGTGAAAATAAATTATGAAGTTGTCATTGGTTCAATTGGCAAAAGATTACCTATTAATGTAGGTGGTCATGGGTGCAAATCCCATCTTATGCACCTTTTTTTTATTTGAATTCTAAATCTGAGGCCTAATCATAAGACTTAAACAAAGGCCCAAATCGGTTTAATAAAACAAAAGCCCAAATGAAACAATAATTCATTGAATTCAAAAAAACAGTCTATAAGGCGATAATATATTGAAATATTAACACATGGGTTCTCTTTTTCTACAGTCAATGTAGATATTTATCTACATTAAACTCAAAACGACGTCGTTTTGAGGTGAAAATCAAGGTATTTTTTTTAATTATAATTTATTTCAGGGTTATAATAGTCTTTTTAATTATAATTTTTTAAATTTTCAACCCAAAACGACGTCATTTTGGGAGCGAATGTAGATAACTTATCTACATTCACTGTAGAAACATTAAAGCCTTATGAAACCTTATCTACATTCAAATGGTAAATGCTATCTCATTATTCAACAGGGTCGGGTATTCAATTCCCATATGCTGTAAATTCTTGAATCTAAACATTATTGAATCTAAACTTCATGCTTATGAAACTAAGCAACCCACATGAATCTAAAATACATATATCATATGATAAGGCTGACAGTTCTTCAACTTTTAGCACATCAATGGTGTCATCTTCATCCCAATATAAAACCCAGCGGTTCTCGGTCATTTATACATAAAAAATTCACAATTTTTGCCCAAAAATACCAGAAATCTTTATCCCATATGATTTATATAAGTTTTAACACATACTGAAATACGAAATATGATAGATTATAAATACCTCCCGCCATTGCTTTTCTTATTGTTTTGAATGGTTGTTGTAAATCTGATGTGTAAAACTTCTATGAACCTTCTAAACTCTTTTTTACAGCCCAGATGGTGTGCAACCCTTATGTAGAGTGAGCTCAAGAGCTCATGAAGCTGAAGATGCACCTTTTTATGAATTCCTCCATCATAGAGTCCGTTCAAGTGTGCACTGAAGATGGGCTCAATTGATGGCAGACCATAAGCAAAAATTAGTTGATGATTGCAGATCAAAACCAAAAGCAAGTGAGGTAGGTTCTCTATTATCAGAAGTGAACAACATAGGTGGACCACATAAGGTCACACCATAAACCACTAACATTTTTACTAAAACTCACGAGATTCACTCTCACAAAAAATACCCAAATATATATACTCCAACTCACGAGAATCTCGTTCCACACCTCGCGAATATGGATCGAAAAGAAAAATGGGAATAAGTGTTCCGAGAAAGAAAAACTAAAGGAGGGCAGGGAGGGAGTGAGAAAGATTTCTGGGGAAGTGGGAAAATTTTGGGAGGGAAGTGTGACAAGTCTGGAGGGAAATTTTTCACAAAAATAATTTTTTGTTATATTTATTTTTTCAATGGATTTCGACAGAATTTTTTTTCCGTCGAAAAGTTTAAAAATATAATTTATTTTAGGATTTATTTTTAGGTTTTTGAAGGAATTCGTTTTTCGTCAAAAAATTTCGACGAAATTTGATTTCCGTTGAAAAGTTCATAAATATAATTTCTTTCACGATTTATTTTTCTATAAGGTTTTCGATGGAATCTGATTTCCGTCGAAAAGTTTATAATTTCTTTTTATATTTATTTTTGTATAAGGTTTTCGACGGAATTCAATTTTCGTCGAAAAGTTCATAAATATAATTTTGTTTTGGATTTATTGTTTTATAATATTTTCGACGAAATTTATTTTGAGTCGAAACTTTTCGACGGAATCTGATTTTCGTCGAAAAGCTCATAAATATAATTTTTTTATATTTATTTTAGAGTTAGATTTTGTTCCCTCCACAATTCCAGTTCTTTAAAAATGTGGTCCCTCAAAAATATAATGGAGACCCAATTTAGTCCGTAAAAAATGACTAATACGAGTTTTTTTAAGGACGATAGTGGGGATCATGTTTTTTTTAGGGACCCAAAATGGGCTTTAATCTTTATTTTTTTATAAGGTTTTAGATGGAACTCGTTTTTCGTTGAAAATCTGATTTTCGTTGAAAATCTGATTTCCGTCAAAAATTTCATAAATATAATTTCTTTTTGGACGCAATTCATTTTCCATAAAAAATTATTAAATCTAATTTCTTTTCACATATATTATTTAAAATATTTTCAACGGAACACATTTTTTGTCGGTAATTTTCGACGAAATTTGTTTTTCGTCGAAAAATTTCGTTGTTAATTTCGATGGAATATTTACCATAAAAAATTGAGACTTTTTAAGTAGTGTATCCGTTTTATAACATGACTATTTTTCTTCATGACACGAAATTAATGCTAAGATCACTTATCTTAATTTTATTAGATTTTTTTTTGAAATTGTTCTAAGGGTATCCCCCAGCCGAAAGCCAAGGACTAATCCAAGCTTGGGTCATATGGTGGATCTTCAACAACTCCTTGATATTGTTCTTCTACATGTGATACTAATATTTATACTAGTTTTACTTATATATTATCATGTTGAATTTCCAATTATAGTTCATGTGTTTATTTACCTAGAAGTATATATTTCCCCTCTTTGAACAATCAGGGGAACAGAGGAAGGAGCTTCTAGAGATCTTGAAAATTCTTGATTTGAAATAATTCCCATCAAGAATAACCTTACTCAAAGGCTTATAATTTCTCATCTAGTCTTCCTCTAAAAAAATAACGTTAGTGCTCACTTAGATCATCTTATCATTTGCACTAAATAAGATTCTATCCCCGGTTCTCTTAGGTGGCCAAAAGATATGCACACTTTCGTACAAGATTCCATCTTATTTGACCGCTATTGTAGGACGTGTGCCGGAGCACCCTAAATCCGAATATGGTTTAGGTGCCTTTATAACAGAATTGATGGAATTAAGTTAAGAAGGTACAGTGTCTTCTCCTAAGCATATCCCCAGAACAACATTGGCAAGTATGAATAACTGAACATGGACTTCATCAAATCTAGAGATGTTTGATTTCTGCATACTGCAAGTTCATTCAACCAACGCATTCCTAGAGTTGACAATTGTGAAAACTATCCCCTCTTAAATCAGGTAAGACCTGAACTTACCAGGCAGGTATCCATTACTTCAGTCAGACCAAAGTGTTTTGATTTGAACACCTAGATACTTTTCTGCCTCAGACTTAAACTTCATGAATTTTCCAAAAGCTTTAGACTTAAGGCGCACTAGGTTCATTTGTCCAAGTCTATAGTAACCATTTACATAATGAAGTAATCATAACGTCTTCTGGCTTGAACGCTAATTGATCCACATACATCAGTATGCACTGATTCTAGTTGAATAGTTTTGCAAATTCCTTTGATCTTATAAGATTGCTTGGCTATTTTACTTTCCAAATAGGACTTACATGTAGCTTTTAGTTCAAAGATTATGGAACTTTCAGTCCCTCTTTTAACTAAATCATATTTCTTATTTGAGGTAATCTGACTTAATCACAAAGACAAAAGATATATTTCTTTTGAACTTTTATTTCTTTGGTGAATATTCTTGTTCATCATCCTTTTGATTCAACATAATAAATTCAATGGGGTATAAGACACAGGTAATAAAGACTATTTAAATAATTTACCAAAATAAACAAAACGAAGATGTGAACTTAGAAAAAAAACTGAGGAATCACTTGCATTGTCAAGCCATGTTTTAACCAAACGACTAACAATAATTGAATTCCTCTTGAAATCTGGAACAAATAAACATTTACCAAAAACCAAAGTCCTATAAATAACTTGTCCTACTACTAATTCAGACACAAGTTTCCATTTTCAAGTTTAAAATTTCTTTGTCCACCGCTAATAGGCATGTCATGTTTAAACTACTGTAAAGAGTAGCAAATATAATTAGTGGTTCCTAAATCATAGATTCATCCACTAACCAAGCCTTAACTTACCCATGTCTGGTCTTTTCATCATCTTTGGACAATTTTTCTTTCATTGTGCCTTCAGCCTACACTTGAAGCACTTGCCTTGTGGCTTCTTCATAGCTACTAGTTTGACAACTGATAACCAATCCATTTTATTCTTGTTACCACCTTGGGTTTCCCTTTGGATTTAACAATACTTTTAGCAAAACCTACACTAACTGCATTCTGTCTAGCAGAGCTGCAAGACGCAAAAAATATGTCATTAAGAGTCTGAAGCATCTCTACTTCACTCTTAACGATGTACACTTGCTTCTGCAAGTGTTTGCAAAGACTAACAAGAACATACCAGCGAACTACCATATTTGTCCTTTCTCGATCTGAGTTTTGCGTCTTAGTATCCTTATACGCATCCTCTACAGGTTGGCGTGGCCTTGATATTGTCAGGACAAATTTTAGCTTTCATGTTTTAGAACAACATCAAGGTTTTTTTTCCAATTATTATAGTTAGTACCACCTAGAGGTTTCTTGACTCAAAAATCATTTTTGAAGTATTGTAGGAAGACATTTCTGAAAAACATACAAGGCACATAATTACAAACAAATATAGCAATGAACTAACAAAGTGAAAGTAGATTCTCATAATTACTCTTGCTTATTGTTAACAATCTTTCAGTTTTCTTTACAAAGCTTACGATTGGTAAGTCACTTATAAAATTTAAAATTGTTATTTGGGCCTTCGATGCCATTGCCAGAGCCTTGATGAGACGATTAACAATTTTACCAAAGATGAATGTAATTAACCATTGTTTAATTTAAAAATTATTCTTAATATCCAAGCATTGCTGATGATGGGTCGCACAATACTTTACTAAAATTTTGAAATTATTAAGGTTTAATCTAGTGAAATCCGATTATCCTTATCCGATGGGGCTTCAGCGATAATCATTTCACTAATAAACCCATAAATGGAGCTCATAAGTTTTAAAATTAATTAATTAATTTTAAAACCTTAACTCATTCAATATTTTTATTAGGAATTTTCATAAGATTTCTCAAATGTAAAAATCATTGTTTAATTTCAAAATTATCTTTAATAACTTAGTATTACTGAACAATAGGTTGTACAATACTGCTTTTTCGATGTGGCTTCACATGATTATTTTATTAATAGGTCTGCAATGCATTTAGAGATTAAATTAATTTCTTAATTTAAATCTCCTCCAATTCAACATAAGCAACTTTCCAATTTCCAAAAATTGTTCAATTAAGAGTGACCTTTGTTTAATTCAAAAACTATGTAAGCACGCGCGCCAATGAATGTGCATCACTGAGCTTATCAAAAATTTGAAATCATTTAGGTTCTAAAATCCAATAATGATATGCATTGTGTGCTTCACACAATCGTGATACATGGATGTGGTATGCAGCGTGTGTTCAACACATGACATTTTTAGAAGACCTACAAATTACTCGCAAAATAAATAGTTCTCTTAGGAAATTTTCTGGATTATTTGTTTAGATTTTAATTATCTAAAATTAATTAATTCAATTATTAGTCTATAGTTTTTAGAAAATCATAATAATTATTAATTAATTTTTTAGGATAATTTAAAAATCAAAATAATCCCATAATAACTATCATACTAGTCGCTTGATGACATAATAGCTACTATGTTCATGTAATTAACAAATTATGCAACAATATGAAACAACCTTTTCTATATAGCATGTTACCACATCAAGCATGTTATCAGTCATATAATTCATCCATTCATAAAAATAAAGCAATTATAAAATGAACTTTAATCCGTGGTATTCTAGAGAAAAATAAAATAAATTACAAGCCAATATTTGATAACCAAAATATTCTTTGACTAGCACTATTATTTTCCTCCTTCTTTCTGGGTCTATAAGGTTCTGGTTCAAGCCTTTTTGGCAACCATGGGCTTAAAGACCAAAAATACCAAAAACCTGGCAATAAACCTAACATCTTTCTTGGAAACCCTAGGCGTCACGACTGTTGCGTCTCCGTATGACGTTCGATCAACATAAAATTTTACAGGCAGAACCGCCTTGATGAGACGAAGCCACGACCACCGAAATCGCCCAAATCTGACATGCCACATGCCATATTTTTGCCGTAGCATGAAGCCTGCTCGCAGACACTTCCGGTGGAGAGTGAGAGAGCATCTGGCCTCTATTTTGCACGAATCAACTGTTGTCTGACTCGATTTTTCGTTCTGAATTTTTCTACGGTCTCAAATTTTTGATCGGAGGTTGGGTTCATCACGAACAAGTACAAAATAGCCACAAATCTCTTCTTTTTACATCTTCTTAATCTTCTTTCATTACAATTTTGTAATATAACGAAAAATATTCAAAAAATGAAATAAAATTCAAGGAGGAAACCTAATCATATGAAATTAACCTCCTTGTTACAACCCAAGAAAATACAATGAAATCTCTACCATGGATTAAAGCCGAAAACTAAATAAAGCAACGATTTTTATTGAAAAGAATTATAAAGATACACATGCAATAGACATACCATAAAACATAGAACCCTAGGTGCCATATTTCATGAAGGAAAACTAATTACGTGAATAATGGTAAATCTAAAGCTAAATCCACATCCAAACACGCAATCCGGCTTTAATACCAATTGTAGGCGCAATTGGATCTGCGGAACCGTTTCAGACCATTGCGGTTTGGAGTGCAACGAATTATCATTGTTTTTTTAATTACCTCTTGTCGCGCAGATCTATGTTGTATCCCCTCGTATTTGATTTCTCTTCACGAACTGCTTTCCTCTGCACAAACAATCTCCTTGAATCTAACTAGTGGTAGATCTTTCAGACTATCTCTCAGAGGGGATAGGACTGGTGTGTGGGCAATCTCTCAAGGGGGATAAGACTGGTGTGTGGGCACTCTCTCACTATCATAGAGATGACCTTACCTCAACCTCTGCAACAATCAAAAGAAGATCAAGAGAGGCTAATGATTATAAGTGTAGAATATATATGAGTTCCAAGAAACCCTAGCCCTAAACTGAATGAGCTCTAGGTTTCTTGGGTTCTTCTTACACACTAGGTCCTATTGGGCTTTAGTGAAGGCGCAAAACCCAACAATCAAAGCCTACGTAGCCACAAAGTCATGAGTTCGATTCTCATAATCCCCATTCTATTGATAAATAATTAAAATTATAAAGTTTTTGTTGTATGAAGGGGTGTGTAAGAGAAATAAATATTTACTTGACGGCTTAAGTTATTGGGTTAAATTGGTTAATTTATATTATTATTCGGCAAATAACATTCCATACATATGAATTCAAATTTGGTTTTTTTATAAAATATAACTCCATATTTTATTTATCTCTTTTAAATTATTTAAATTTGATACAAGTATATATTTTTTTTGGGTAAGCATACAAGTACATTTTTAAGTATTGAATATATATATATATATATATATATATATATATATATATATAACTCTAGTTAATTTTGCTGCAAATATCATATAAGAATGTATAAAATATAATTATAAATAGGAAAAATATGTCTTTCACTAAATATAATTCAAAACAATAATAAAAATAAAAAACATTATTATTAAAACTAAAGTAAAGAGTTATTGTATATAATTTGAAGAATTATATATATATATATAGTACATTTTCATTATTATATTTTATTTATTATTTAATTTATGTTCATAAATATTTAAATTTATATATATTTTTATCTATATTTAAACCATTTGTATCTTATATGATAAATAAGGATTAATCCTATCGCTACCTAAATTTCCCGCAAAGACATTTAATCTCGATTTTCATAAAAACTAATCTAAAAATATATTTATCAGAGAAAATAATTATAAATAACAGGAAGAATGCTGAGATTATCATTGAAAGAGAAAACATTAATGAGGCAGTGAGCTGGCAGCAACTTTCCCTGCATAATTTATAATTGCACGCGTATGATGCGTGATTGACTTGGCTTTCAAGAGAGAGAGAGAGAGAACCCCAAATACTGTGCGCATGGTCATGGAACACAACGCGTGTTTGGCGATCCTAGTATCAGTCGTGAAGCGTTTTTGGTCAACAAAGCAGGTAAGGAAATTTTCTTCGGTACTTTTTTTATTGAAGATTTAGTATATTATATATTAAAGTTAAATAATCTTTTTTTTTTTTATAATTAACGTTATATGAATCCCACTTGTTTATATTTTTAAAAAAAATATGATTAAATCAGTAAGCACCATGTATATATGTTTGATTGACGCAGTAAAGCCAGAGAACATGTTGGCTATTTTGACTTCTCTCTCTTGCTGTATAAATTCCAACAAGCACGTACTCTTTTGGCTGTTGTTTTCTGTCACATTTCTGGGTTTCAATCATTTTGGAATGTTATTTTGATGACTGAAAAAGTTACTATTACACAGATAAATGGTGACTTTTTAAGCAATGGCAGGAAACTTTTTTTTTCTCTCTATAAATTACGTTCACTCGCTGTCTATAAACAATTTCTTGTGACTTGGAACCCATTTGGGGTGATTCTTCCATTATTAATTCATCAAATTTTAATTAAGATAAACAAATTTCTTGTGACTTAGAACTCATTAGAGAAGAATTTTTTTTGTTTCTTGAAATCACGATTACTGATAATAGGTTAAGAAAATAAATTTTTCATAAATTTTATAAAAAAATTGTTTAATAGGCAAAAATATTTTCAAAAATATTGGCTCTAATTTTCTAATTCTATATTTAGTTGATTATTAATGATTACTGAAAATGTGGGTTAATTTTAAGAAATTAACCTTTGATGAATTTTTTTTTTAAAATTCCTGATATGCCACGAATGGGTCAAAACGCAACGTTGGAGATCAAGCATAGATTTTCCAAACAAATTTGACCGTTCTCAAACCAGAGCAACCCCAAATCGTCTTCAGGAACCAAGGAATTACCATCTGCAGCAACCACACAATTGTTCTCAACCCCAAAATCATTCTCAACCCCGAAGTGGAACCCCGGAGCGAAGCGGCGTGAAGCAGAGAGGATCTCTCACGATTTTGTGAAGCAAAGTATCACGGCTATGACTTTAACAAGAGAGAGTATTTTAGTCATAAAAATATTAAAGCAGGATTATTTATATCCTATAAATTAAGTAAATTTTTCACAAGGTGGATTCCAAGAATACCATCCATCTGGTAGTATTATTTCATGAGGTTCTTATTCACAATTTTAATTCTCAGGAATCTTATTTTTTCAGATAAGTTTTAAGAACTCTTTTGTACCAAATATGGATAACTAAGATTGTCAATGTTAATTTTCTTAGAATCTAAAATTTATCTCTCTACCAAATTGTCCCTAAATGAATACCTTCTTTAATTATACACTTGAGTGAGCTTAACAATCTCACATTACCTCACCAGACCTCGCGTCAGACGGGTTTAAAACCCGCACCATTTACGAGCAAGACACATGCGGTAGATTTTGAGTCAATCCGGTTTGCGTCGCTCCATAGTTCATCACATCTATATAAACATTTTATATATGATTAGGTTAATAATAAATTTAACTGAATTAAGTAGTTTCCTTAATTTCATGCTTATCCTATAAATAATATTTAATTTATATAAATGATTACTTAATTTTAAGATCATGATAATTGATTATTTTATAATTTTTCAAAAATATTCATAAATGCGAGTTAATTAAGATAAGACGGGGTTTTAATATTTTCATACAAGGTCATTGTGAATTTTATTCTCTAAAACAATGAATTGATGATAAGTTTGGAATTAAGAAAAAGTTTATCCTGACCCATCCCGTTAACAAGCCTACAACTAGCTATGCTTATTGGACATTAAATACAAAATTATATTTATAAAATATTACATTAATACAATGATTGTTTTGTATTTTTTTTGTGTAGGCTAAGTTTAACGTGATATATGTTTTTAAAATATATGAAAATAATAATCATTTAATTATATTCTTAGTTGTTCAATTTTCATAAGATTCAACGCAAAAAATCAATGTAAGAGCCAAACGAAAATATTAAATGGTACAACAATGTTAAGCTTTACAACATAAGCCATATATTAAGGACTCTCACTTGATATTATTTTACAACCCTCAATTTGATTTTGATCCAACAATAAAAAATATGGTTGTAAGAGAAATTGTAATTTGTAAGTTTAACATCCCTTGTATATATATATATATATATATATATATATATATATATATATAGAGAGATAAGATCCTTTGACACTGGTGTCAAATTTAAAGTTTGACACTTCATCTGAGAGTAGTTAGATCAAAAAATATCAACGACTCTGATTTGTAAGCATGTGATACCATTGATATTTTTTGATCTAACGGCTCTCAGACGAGGTGTCAAACTTTAAATTTGACACCAGTGTCAAAGGATCCTACCTCATATATATATATATATATATATATATATATATATATATATAGGAAAAATGTTTATCATTTTAAATGACACAAAGTTACATCATTTTAGGAGAGAGAAAGACACTAAATAAATTTTTTATTTAAAATTTAAATTAAAAAAAACCACCCACTTTCTCTCTCCCATGATTTTCATTTCTTGTGTCTATCTCTCTCCTAAAATGACATAACTTATATCATTTAAAATGACAAACATCAAACTCTATATATATATGAGATAAGTTATTCTACCTACCATTTTTTCTGTCTACCCTTGCCTACCACTTTAAAACATCATTAGATCAGAATCTTAACTAACATTTATCTTTCTCTCTCTTCTTGAGATTATGATCTAACGGTATTGGAGGGTGGTAGGTAAAGGTAGGCAGAAAAAATGATAGGTAGAATAACATATATATATATATATATATATATATATATATATATATATATATATATATATATAGGTCAGGATCATTTTACACCAGTGTAAGTTACACTCTCGATCTTGTCCGTTGATCCCACTTATATCTAAGGGTTCAAATTTTTTAGCAAGGTGAGCCATTAGATACAAGTGGATCAATGGTCAAGATTGAGTGTAAAACTTCTAACTCTTACACCGGTGTAAGAATATCCTGCCCCATATATATATATATATATATATATATATATATATATATATATATATTAGTTAGTTAGTTAACGATGATAACAAAATTAATCCTATTTGAATTATTAAATGAAAGTGGACGATTGTCTTTAAGCATGGTTTCTAAGGTACATCTTGGAAACGCATGTCCTAATTCATATATTTATCTTAGTAGATTAATAATCTTAAAAAAAAGTTTCTTACATTATATGATCGATCTCAAAAGCCTCAATAAGAAACAAAAGAATCATTTTTATAAAATTCTTCGCTCAAATGGATCACACCCTAAAGATTTTTAACAAGTCAATGTATTTGGAAAAATACAGCTTTCAGCCTAAAATATTCAATTAAACTCAATGATCGGTCCAGATAACTCCTACTAGG
Source organism: Gastrolobium bilobum (assembly GCF_033153095.1). Lineage (NCBI taxonomy): Eukaryota > Viridiplantae > Streptophyta > Magnoliopsida > Fabales > Fabaceae > Gastrolobium > Gastrolobium bilobum. Next base: position 113,470 of record NW_026897921.1, on the reverse strand, counting down.
TCACATTTTTTTTTTCTCTATAATCAATTATAGTTTCTTAATCATTTGTGGCTGCATATATTGACAAGAGAAAAATACAAACAATGCAAATCTCAAATATAAATACGATATACATTTCAAGGCCTTAACCACAAGCACTAATCATAAGCCTCTCAACTTTGCATCTTCTTAGTATACTTTCTTCCAATTTCTCCTTTTATTATTATAAAGCTCAATTGCCATGGGTACTAGTTCTTTCTCCACGACCCTTCCAATCATCAAAGTTCGTTTCTTCTTATGCTTTTGCCTTATCGGGATAGCCTCAGCTCAGTTGTCCTCTAATTTTTACGCAAGAACGTGTCCTAATGTGCTTTCAACCATTAGGATGGCAGTAAACTCTGCTGTTGACAATGAGGCTCGCATGGGGGCTTCCCTGCTCCGTCTTCATTTCCATGATTGCTTTGTTCAAGCAAGTCAACTTTCACTTTGTTTTTTTTTTTCCCCTTCTCTTTATATTCCATATTCATGAAGGCTCAAACCTAATAAATATATAGGTCATGATCATATTATATTGGCGTAGAATATTGATTATTTATCCTTTTAATATCTAATGGTTCTGATTTATTGTAAATTTGAGCCACTAGATGTAAGCAAATCAATAATCAAGATTTGTATAGTACTTCTTTTATATATATATATATATATATATATATATATATATATAAAAGGTTAGGATCATTTTACACCAGTATAAGTTACATTCTCAATCTTGTCTGTTGATCCTACTTATATCTAAGGGCTCTAATTTTTTAATAACGTGAGTCATTGAATACAAATGAATTAACGGTCAAGATTGAGTGTAAGTCATTGAATTTAAGTATTTAAAAAATAATGTAGTATACATTTTTCCATTACTTTTACTCGTTGGAACATGAGTTGCTTAGAAATGAAAAGCAAAAAATAAATTTTTCTACCCTTGTTCATGAATTACACCAATGCTCAGTGACACGAATACTTAAGTGAGCAGAACGCTAGCAAGTAACCCTAGACACTCTTAAACAATTCCTACTCTATTATATCTCTTGGTTGTTCAAATCAAGTTATGTCCGCAAATAAATTATAAAGGTTAACATATTCTGCAAGCGTTTTGCTTTATTTTTCTTAAATAAATTTTTAAATCAGTCTCTACAGTTTAAAAAACAACAAATAATTTCTTATATATTATTTCAATAATATATAATTGTATTCCCGACCTAACCATAAAATGCATTCAATGACCTTGTTAAAAAGATTTTATTATTATTATTATTAGAGAAGGACCAATCACTGATGAGTTTTGACTAAGCGATTTCAAGGATACTATTAAAAAAGTTTTTGAAACCATATCTATTCAAGAATTATAAAAAAATACATACACTTGCTCATTAGTTTATCCCATAAACAAATGGCTAAAAGTTGGACTGTTCCAATAACAAACATATTTTTCTTCCAAATTAACAATAAAAATAATATTAAGACCAAGTCCACATCCTTGTTTTAATAAAACTTCAGAATCAATCATGCGTATATATATTTTTTGGTGGAAATATTTCTTTTATATCAAGTGAAACTGACAACTAATTAATTTCAAATGTGTCGAAATTAATTTTCATTTTTGTTCTTCCATATCTTGTCATTGATTTCAGGGATGCGATGGATCAATACTATTGGACGATACATCGACTTTCACAGGTGAGAAGACAGCGTTTCCCAACGCTAATTCGATCAGAGGTTTTGACGTAATAGACACCATCAAGTCTCAAGTTGAGAGCTTATGCCCCGGTGTTGTCTCTTGTGCTGATATCGTCGCTGTAGCTGCAAGAGACTCAGTTGTTGCTGTAAGTTTATATATATAATTTCAAGCCAAAAAATAGAGATATGAATTATGCACTAATCAATATTTGAACAAATTTATCAGCTTGGTGGACCTAGTTGGACAGTGCAATTGGGCAGAAGAGACTCAACCACAGCAAGTTTAAGTGGTGCTAACTCAGAATTGCCAAGTCCAAATTCGGATTTAAGTGGCCTTATCACTTCTTTCTCCAACCAAGGTTTCACAACTAATGAAATGGTTACTCTTTCAGGTAGCGTAGTTAGAGATATATAGTTCATATTTTGTATATAATGATGATACTGAGATTTTAACCTATAATTTTTTTTTTAAAATTATCTGATTTCCTCATTACTAATTTACTTTAATTTAGTGGCTTTATACATGCATATTTATAAAAAAAAATTATATATTTGATTAGGTCTGTAAATAAATAGGTGAGACTAGACTTTGGTCTAAATAAAACTGATTTATATAAAATATTTTGAATCTAATTTAACTTATTAACACGATACAAGTTAAATTACAGGTCAACTTAATCTATATTTAAAAATTAAAAAGTCTGACCGAGACCTACTTCAATATCTATTAAAAATAAGGAAAAATAAATAAAATAATATTATATTATTAATTAAAATTATATAAATAATACTATAGGTTGATAATTTGTAGGTTGGACCTTGTGACATGTTTTTTAAAATACTTTTTTTTTAGTTCTAAACATAATCTATTTTACTCAGAATTGGCCTCACATAGGTTGATCCATGATAAGAAGTCTTCTCACCCATTTATATTCCTAAACAGTTATACTTGACCTTAATTTGCAATACTATTGGATACATGTCTATGATTAAATGTTATAATTAGTTTTACCATGCACTTGAACTTTTAATAATAAAAACATTTCAGGAGCGCACACAATTGGCCAAGCGAGGTGTACAACCTTCAGAACAAGGATTTACAATGAAACCAACATAGATTCCTCTTTTGCAAAATCATTGCAAGCAAATTGTCCAAGCACAGGTGGGGATGACAATTTGTCCCCTCTTGATGTCACAACTCCTAACACCTTTGACAATGCTTACTACAAGAATTTGCAGATCAAAGAGGGGCTCTTGCACTCAGATCAACAACTTTTCAATGGAGGATCCACAGACTCTCAAGTGAATGGTTATAGCAGCAATCCTGGAAGTTTCAGAAAAGATTTTGCCAATGCAATGGTTAAAATGGGTAATCTTAGCCCACTCACTGGGTCGAATGGCCAGATTAGGACCAACTGTAGGACGATCAACTGAGATTTTGGGCATCCTGGTTCTAAGTATATATAATACTAGTCAAGGTTATGGGCTACTTTGAATATAATAATGATCATATTGCAGTATTAAAGGAACAAATGCAATGCTTCCTGAATTGTAATATAAGTTTTAATATTAATATCGACAAAAATGTTTGGATTAGTTAACATTGGCCTTGCTAGAATTGCTATAATGTAGTTTAGCTGAATTTTCAATCAATTAACTTGACTATTACTGTAAGAACTAAGAAATAGGCTATCAATTTAGCCTAACGGTATGTAAATTAACCTAGACCGCCGCAAATTCAGCTTTTTTTTTTTCCAAATAAATATGGTGAATCATCGATATAAAATCAGCCCAAGTGTTGGGCTTGGATTTAATAAATAAATAAATAAATCCACAACCAAATAATCAATTGATGATCTAACCATCAAAACATTATTTTATAAAAATAAAAATAAATTACCATTAATTACTTTTGTTTAAATTGAAAAGGCTGGAGACATTCTTTTATTTTGAAAATTGATCCTCTTAAAATTTATATCAAAGTTCAGGAATTTAAATTTATACTCTTGAAAAACATAGAAACTTAAACCAACAATATCTCAGTTCCATTTATTAAAAATGCATAGCACTAAGAATCAATGTGCGAACTGCCTAACTCATTGCGCAACTATATAGCTCATAGCAGTTAAGGTGTAGTTTGTAGTTCTTTGTTTGTGTAGATTTTTTGGGCTTGGCCCTCATTATCTACCAAAAAATATTATTTTTAATTGATTGTGTAAATTATTAATAATTTAAAATTTGTATATTTACTTTAATACTAAAAATAAAATAAAAGTTACAATCGAATGACAAAAATTAAACTGAAAGTAAAATTAAATAACACAAAAATAATTTACAATGACTTTTTTTTGCATAAACTGATTTCTTAGCCCTTTGCTTAAAATAAGACTAAACTAAAATTAAATAAAACTAAAAACTATTTACAAATTATTTTAGGTTTTGTACCTAATTTGCTAGATTCGAAAAGTCTTTTATAAAAAATGAAGTGGTGTATATTCAATTATGTTAACTTCATTGTAACTTTCGCAATGACAAAAATACACACAAGGAACGAAAAAATAAATAAATAAAAATAAAAAAGGACCCCATATGAAGGACAAATTGAGAGGGTGATACAAAGAGGGGGAACACACAAATCACATCTCCCCATTCGATGGTTGTCATATATCCTGAGGAAACGCAAAATCGGTGGAGGATAATAAATCCACAACTCGCACACCATTGGTCCGACGTCGCATAATGGCACTCCACCATCGATCATCTAGGACGCAAATCTGTCCCTTGGGACGGGCACTGTTACTAGAGCCGATAAAACGGACTCGCTTCGATGGATCAACTCGACCAATCCGTCAAACGGGGCGAGCTGAGTTTTTCAACCCATCTCAAAAGTGAGGCGGGGCGGGACGAGCTCATTTTTTGGCGGATTGATGGCGAGCATAAGCAGACCGAGATGGGTCAATGTAAAATAGGTTCGGTGCTGAGTTTTTCAATCCACTTTTAAAAGCGGAGCGGGGCGGACTGACTTATTTTTTGGGGGTTGATGGCGGGATGGCCCCGCCCCGCCCACTTTGTCACTTCTAACTGTTATCATCGTGATATTAATAAACTTAGGGTATATTTAATATAAATCTATATTATATGACTATACATTATAATATTTTTAAATATTTGGTGTGAAAATTGTATAATATAAGTTTATATAACAAAATTCCTTAATACATCAAAATAATATATAAGTTAGTAAAATCTAAGAGGATGAGATTGTGTGTAAAGGGATGATAGAGATTCGAATAGAAGGTAGGTAACGATAATGACTCCTGATATAACGAAGAAAAAAATACTTTACTGATTGGGATAAAAAAATATTCCTTTATGTGCTTCCAAATGTTTAATTTGTACCAACAACATTATTCTAAGAAGTTATTAAAACAAGGGGTTTACTAATCTCATGTTACATGAGATAGTACTATCATGTAGGTGATACAAATATGTGAGGTCCACAATTTAAAAAGAAAAAAAAAGAAAAATGAAAAAATTGGCACAAAATTCTATGAGTGTATGACATGAGATATGTAGCATGAGACTATCATTTCCCTTAAAACAAACTTAACTGGTGACAGCTTTTGACGATGGAGTCAAATAAGTAAGTTAATTAACCAATGAGCTCCATCCCTTATTCATTGTCAAACGAATAGTTCCATTAATGGATAAAGAAGGACCAAGCACTAAGTAAACAACGAGCCCAATAAACCCAAGTTAGATTGGCGAAGACAATTCCAAAAATTTGTAAAGAATGTCTTTTTCGAAGACAGAATTATTCTAGTTTTAAATATAAAACATATCTATCAACGGTGTATTCAAAGCTTTTTGTTATTCTTAATATTTATTTTGATGTGATATCTTTTTTTGTTTTTCATATGGTGAACGTTTGATGTGATAACATTCTTTAAAATATTCTATAGCTTGTTGTGACTTTGAAAGCCAGTATACAAAATATGATTTGGCTACCCTTTTAATTTTCTAGATTGGTCAAACATTGCAGCGGGAAAAAAATAGATTTTATTTGGTATTAAGTGACATGAAAACGTTATAAAAGTGATTGGAAAAAAAAGTCATTAAGAAGTTTATTTCTTTTATGATTAATTACTAAATTACTTAATCCATCAATTAGAAAGAATTAATTGCTTCATTGCATGTATATGACTTTAAAGTTTAAACATGATTTTTTTTTTTTGAGATCGTAATTTGATTTTGATTGAGGGAATTGACCTTTAACTTTGAAAATTCATCCTTTGTTTAAATGTTTCAATCAGTAAAGTATTTTTTTTCTTCGTTATATCAAGAGTCATTATCGTTACCTACCTTCTATTCGAATCTGTATCATCCCCTTGCACCCAAGAAACTCAATTATTAAAGAAGTTACTTAAAAAGTTAAAATTATAGATAGCTGTATACAGAAATTATAAAAAAAAAATGAATTGAAATATATAATCGGATAATCAATAAAACGGTTATATCTAAAAAAAAGTTAAAAAAGAAAAAGTCATGAGAGTTCCCCATGAGGCAAGTATAAGTGGGATCGAGCATTGCCGACAACTTTATTATGAACCAAGAAGAATCATTAATTAGTAATATGTATCAAATGATGATAGTTCAGTTGATAGTAAGAGAGTTAAGTAAGTGAAAAGAAAAGGGTCTCGGTTCAATCTTCATATATCATATTTGGGAGGAGTTACTCGTAGTTCAGATTAGTCTCATAGCCGGCTCAAAGAGTCAAAGTATGTGGAGATATCGAAAGGAGCCAACTCGCCTAAAAAAATAATAAGGATTAGGTTAACTAAAAAAAAAAGTAATACTCATGTGCACGTAGTATAAAGGAGGAATATCAATAACATTTTTTTAATACATTCTTAAGTAAAATTTCGTTCCATGCACACTAAGTAACTTTAAGAGTATGTATGACAACTTTTTTGGAATTATTTTGTTTTTAATTTCTGTTTTCGGGAACATAAATGGATAGAAAACTCGTTTGGGAAAATCGATTTTTTTATTCCCGGGATGAATCTGTTTGATTTTTGTGTTGGGAAAAAGAAAAAAAAAATTCTGCTTTTTTGTTTCCATGCATAAAATAAGAAACATTTGTCTTTCTCAATCACTCTCCACCTCTACCATCATCATCCCATTACGACCACCGCCACCATCGTCGCCGCCGTTGTTTTACCACTAGTGTCGTTGTCACCATCACGATGCCATCGCCACTATCACCACCACCTCCACCATCGCCACCACCACCGTCACCACCCCCTCTACATCCACCGCCACTATCACCATCACCACCACCGTCTCCAACCTCCACCATCATCACTGCAGCCACTGCCTTCACCACCATCATCGCTGCAGCCACTGCCTTCACCACCATCACCACGCCATCGCCACCATAACCACAACCGTCACCAACCACCACCACCATTGCTGCAGTAACTGTCGTCACCACCACCATCATGTCATCACTACCACCTCCGCCACCATCACCACCAACCACCATACCATCGTCGCAGCCACTGTCATCACCACCACTACCGCCACCACCATCGCATCATCCCCGCAGCCATTGTCGTCACCCCCCTATGCCACTGTCACTACCACCACCGCGTCGCCACCGCCACTACCATGATTGCAGCCACTGCCGTCACCACCATCACCACTATCATCACCATGTCAGTGCCACCAACACCACCACCGTCACCAACAACCACTATCATCGCAACATCATCACCACCACACCATCATCACGCTAACACCACCACCATCACCAACACCACCACTGTCACCAACCACCAACAACCATCGCCACAATCACTGCCCTCAGCACCACCATCATGCCATCACTACCACCACCACTGCCGTCACCACCATTACCATCACCATGCCACTGCCACCACCTCCACCACCACCATACCATATAAAAAGAAAAGTGACGATCCGAAATTTTTTTATGCTTACTAGGAATTATTTGTTATTATATTATTTGTTGTGTTAGCAAACATAATTCTCACTTTCGGAATAAAAATAGAACATGTTATCGAACATTTTTTTTTCTTCAGAAATTGTTTCATGCCACAGAAGTATTTAAAGAATTGTTTCTTTTCAGAAATAGTGTAAAAAAGCAGAGTGATTGTCATGCACATCCTAAGTCACTTTCAATGGGTTAAGATGGTATAAATTTTTACAAAATATAAAAAATGTTAAAATAATATGTTATTAATATTTATCTAATATAGTATACTTCGTGCCGTAACTAAACGATAGAAAACATGTAAGACTAGAAGATTATCTCTGTAGCTAATATAACCAGGATGTATTAATTTACTTTTATCCGTGATTGATGCCATAATCAATGGAATTCTATTTCAATCATTCGTTGTGTTAGGGAATATATGTATAATTTTGCTATTCAGTGCAAATGGTTTTGTCTGTATCGTTGTGTTGGGGAATATATGTATAGTTTTGCTATTCAGTGAGAATGATCTTTGTCTATGATCGTATCATAGTTTCTTTTATTTAAACTACTGTGGATTGAATGTTAAAAAAAGGATAACCTGTTATCAAAAAAAAAAAAAAAGGATAACCATTCTCAAACGTGGTTGTTGAGTCAAGAAAAAGGACACAAACATCCAAAATATTCCACAATCGAGGTTGACAAGTAAATTAGTACAGCCGAATAATTAATGCATGGTATTTTAATCATTGTGTTTTGTCTTTGTGCAGAACATCGCTATCCAATAAGCAATTCCAAAGTTATCAAGTCAACCTTAAAAAATGCATATATTAATTAGTGTATTAAATTTTTGATAAAGTTATATTTACAAACTTTTTATTTACAAACTCTTACAAATTATTCTAAATATGACCGGTCATATTTCAATCAAGAGTATATGACCAGTCATACTTAGTGTAATATGTAAAAAAAGTTTGTAAACGAATTTTTCTCCTAAGTTTTTAACAGAAAATGTTAATTTTCTTTTTTTGGATTTGGATCTCCTATGTAGAAAAATGGTTATGTTATTTAATTACAACCACTCATTTAAAAGTCATACATTTCTCTCTCTCTTATTTCTTCATCATTGAATAGTTGTGATCAAATAATATGATCATTTTTTCACATGAGAGGATCCAAATCTATTTTTTTGTTATGTATCCATTTATATCATGATTATTATCTTTATAATACGAAATTGATGCTCAGATCCCTTATCTTAGTTTTAATATATTCTTAAGGAAAAAATTAATTTGGAGATGGAAATATTTCAAGGCCTCCGCATAATGTTAGTGTGACTCCAATACTTAAAAAGAAAAGACTTTCGCAGAAGTTGCCCACAAATGGAGAATATGATGTTGGGCCTCACACCTGAGGGAGGATGTTTGAAATATTCAAGATAAACCAAGTGAACACCATATAAGTACAAAAGATACATAGACCTATAACTTTAATATTTTGGGTTGAGATATGTGGTAAGCTAGCTAGTGTTTTTAATTTTCTTGTAAGGAATTTGTGTCTCCTAACCAGAGGTCTTAAGTTCGAGTTCTGGAAATAAAAAAATGGTAAGGAGATAAGACCAACTGAACACCAATATTACACATTCGAGGCAAATCAAAACCACCACTGTAAATATTAAATATGTATTAAATTATTTTATTTTAACATTGGTTATATGGATATAGCGTTGGTTGTGTTTTTAACGTCGGTTATTTCGCTGGTTGTGGAAAACCAATTTTGGATTATTTAATGGCACCAATTTCAACGTTAATTCTTAAAAAGCCACAGAAAATTTTTGCGCGTTTCAAATCACTGCTAAGATGGAAAAAACCGCCGATAAAATTCTTTTTTGATGTGAGATCATGAGTTGCTAAAATTCATTACCAACTGTGAATAACAATTTCTTTTGATTTGAAATGGAACATTGATATAATGAAAGTACTAATGAATTTTCTTGTAAACTATCAATTCAACCTAAAAATTTAATTTGATAAATAAATATTTTTCTAATAATGTTTGTTCATTCACATAAAAGTTCATTGAGTTTACATAATATCACAAGTTCATTCTTCATCGCTCTTCATTTTATTAATAAATAATTAAATATTATAAAAATATTTTGCAAAGGCACGGACGTAATGCATTGTTTATCCTTCAAATTCGTTGAGCTCTTATGTGACGAGACGTGTTAGAAAGATATACTATAAAACTACTGATAAAATATCTTTTAACAATTCAAACTTTTAGATTAAAATGATTGGTTTATGCTCGTTTTGCATTTGTTATTTATCCAATATATATATATATATATATATATATATATATATATATATATATATATATATATGTTACTAAGTGTTTTTCTAATTTTTTTATTATTGGTTGAGTTTGTTTTACAAATTAACAAAAGTGCCTTCCAATTAATTTATAGATCTAAGTTGCGTAATATATATATTGTTACTAAGTGTTTTTCTAAATTTTTTTATTGTTGGTCGAGTTTGTTTTACAAATTAACAAAAGAGCCTTCCAATTAATTTATAGATCTAAGTTGCGTTATAAACACGGTTTTGTAGAAGTTAGCATGAAATGTAATGACTAAGCATGCTTACTTTCTCTTTTCTTTTTTTTGGTAAACACTATATATATATATTGTTTCTAAGTGTTTTCCTAATTTTTTTTATTCTTTTTTCATTAGCTTATTGGTTGAGTTTGTTTTACAAATTAACAAAAGAGCCTTCCAATTAATTTATAGATCTAAGTTGCGTTATAAACATGGTTTTGTAGAAGTTAGCATGAAATGTAATGACTGAGCATGCTTACTTTCTCTCTCTTTTTTGGTAAACACTTTCTCTTTTCATCTCCTTAATTTTTTTTCATGTAGAATTATCTTAAATAAAATCATACTTAAAAATTTCTTTTTAATTTTTATTTATTAAAAGTCTCTTTTTAATACAATTTTATATTCAGAATAGTATTCATTTCTCATAATCAAATGGATCTCGTTAGGCTCCTATACACATTGGCCCAATGAATGAAATTCTTAGGCCCAAAGAGCGGAATCGTATACAAATATATTGATCCGGTTTAATTATAAGCTGAACCTTGGAAAAGCCCAAAGAAGGGTACAAAGTCAATACCAATATCTATTCATGCAAAAGCATATGAAATTGTATATTCTTACGCATGCATTGCTCTTTCTGTATACCCATGGTCTGTTTAAAGTTTTACACGAATACAAATATCTTAGATTTTTTTTTTTTCTATTTATGATTACATAAAGCAAATATTAAATTAATTTTTTTATCCCTATTATTGGTCCCTATGCACTATTTTCCTTTCCAGATGAGTTCCTGTAGTTGTAAAATTTTTCCAGTAGGTCCCTGTCCATTACCCCCATTGGCCCATTTATAACATTGTTAACATATGCTGAGTTGGCCAATATCTCAATGATGTGGCATGTCGTTGCTCTATTTTTCGGAAAAATTTATTATGCTCCCCTCTCACCATTTATTCAGTGGTTGGTCCTTTTTTATAAATAAAAATTTTTCTTCCATTTTTATCCCTCTTTTTTTTGATTTTTTTCCTCTCAATCCCATTTTTTTTTCTATTTTAAGAGAGGACCAGCATACTCCCGCCCCACCAAAAACTTTCTCCTGTTTCTCCTATCCAAATGCTGACTCCTCCATTTACTACTTCCTTCCAAATTGATAAAACAAATAAGAATATGTTGAAAGAATATCCTTAAATCATGAATATAGCTAGAAATTTGAGTTAATGCTAGAGTTTATTAATGGGATTTTCAATCTAATGGTTGATATTCTAGTTTGATTGGTTGTTTTCTTTGCATGATTTTGATTGGGTTGTTGTTATTAGCATTGGTTATTGTTAATACATATTGGAAATCATTATTGAATGTGTTTCTATTAGTTGTAGTTTGCACTGTATATATATTGAATCATATTGCTAAATACATTGGTTATTGTTAATATATGTATATTGAAAGTGCTTACTTTGTAATATTGAAAGTGAACAACAAGCCTTCAAATTTGAGTCAGGATTCTTGTCAGAAGTGGTTTGGGAAGAAAACATAACATGGCCCATTTTCATCAATATCACACCCAAACATGGCCCACTAAGGTTTTTTTCACTGCAATTATTTATGAAGCTTCATCTCTATCACGTCTCTTACATTTTTAAATTTTCCCTAAAGATTTTAAATATTTAAAAGTGGAGGCGATTATTTTAGACTTATCACTCTTATTGCCTATTTGATTACTGCTGGATTAATTTGACATTAAGGGTTAAAAAAGGAAAAAAAATTAACTGCCGATGATTTCAAATTGATCAAACAGTAACCAAATATATATGTAGGAAAAGTAATAAACATAAAATGGTGGTAAGTATATCCTTTTCTTTAAAAATAATTTTACACGTATCACGTTTCCTCTTATAATAAATGGAGAATGAGGATGGATGCCAATGTAATATGAACGGAAAAAAATAAAAAGTAAAGGAAAATATTCTCTATATTGTTTGTACTTCAAAGAAAAAATTTCGGAAAATTTGATTATTTTATGTGATGGAATGACCGCCACAAATGTTTGGGTAATATTAGAACCCATTAAAGACTAACACCTTCTGAACGGAACGCCCTAAAACAATTTTGGGCCACCAAAAGGGAGCCCAAATTTTATTGGGCCTGCATTGATGAGATATATATATATATATATATATATATGAGTATATGGCCTTTATGACTTTTTTTTTTTTTTTTTAATTTAGTAAAGTAAATTGTAATTTGCAAGACCAAAACAAATAAATAAAAATGAATGAAGTGGATTGTCTAGACTGTAAAAAACCTTGGGATACACCACCTCAAGAGACTTTGGGCACTCCCACCCTTTGAGCTAGCTTTTGAGGTGATGTATTCTAAGGTTCTTTACATAGAGAGATACCGTGATCACTTTTGATAATGCAAACTTGTCTAACGAATTTGCCATCGAATTACAATTACATGGCAACATAATTCTTTGAGAAATGAATATATCGTTCTTCATCAATAACAAATAACACCGTTTCTCTCTTTTCTCTTCTCTCATTACCTTGTTCTTATCGTCATAGTTGTAGCCATGGAGTTTTTGTGTGTGGGAATTTTATAACTTTATAATTGTGATAATTACTGTAATTGTTTGAGTGTGTGCCTATTTTATTTATGGAAAATAATACACAAGGCCATAATGTTATTGGCAAACGTTTGGACAAAACGATTGTGGTTATTGTTGACAAGTATTAATACTTTTAAGTATTGTTAAATCTCCGCAAATTTCAATTAAATTTTGTCAATATTTTATGCAATGTAGTTTTAAAATGATTTACGTTAAAATGATTTTATTAAAAACAAACTGTTGATACACATTAAAATTATATATTTAAATTCGTGTTTTATTTAATTAAATAAAAAAAATGCATGCACGTAAAATAATCGTACAAGATAAAAATTTAATATTATACTTTCAATATTGTACAGTTGAATTATGAAAATGTAATCCTAAAATTTTCAAAATGACGAGTCGACAGAAACTGATAATTACTTTGTATATTATACATATATTTTTACTTAAAATAAATTTTACAAATTGAATTAAAAAAATATACATAAATTTAAAATTTTAAAATTTTGAAAAATAAAAGATGAAAAATAATATAAGTTAATTTGTTTTTTTTTAAAGTCTTGTGCTTAACTTTTACAGAAACATATTTCAAAGTTTCTTACCTTGTTGTTCCTGCCTTATTTTTTAATTTTGTTTTTTAAAAACGTCATATGGGTTGTACTTATTTTTTTTCAGAAAGATGCAATTTGATTAAAAAGTCATATTTATATTCTATATAAATTATGTTATATTCTATTTTATTAATTATATATATATATATATATATATATATATATATATATATATATATATAATATAGAATAATATTTTTTATCCATTTTTTTTAATGTGTGTGCTTTGGGGTAGAGAAATATTTTCATCCATAGATAAGTTCCAACCCAACTTTGTGAGGTAGGTTTAAGAAAAAAACCCTTCATGAATTTTAAGGGCTAGTTTGAAAACTTAATCAAGAAATTAGGATATAACTATTTTGACAACTCTACTTATAGTCCATTTTTATCGTACTTAAAATCTTTCGATAATCATTTGCTATAATAATTTTTTTTGTTTAAGAAAGGATAAAATTATAAAAATATCTCATTAACTCTCTATTTATCTTCCTTATCATTTTTATCTCTCAAACAAAGGGAAAGTAATACCCTTAATTTTTCTTTCCTTCCTTCTCCTTCCTCCTCATTGGAGAGAGCATAGAGAATATATGTTGCACCGACACTCCCCAATATTCTGATACATTCCGACATCTATAATATTTAAAATTTTATTGCATATCATAAAAAAATTGATCGATGTTTTATGAAACTGATATAATAAAAATTAAAAAATTGATATCAAATAAATCTATTGGAGTGTATAAGAGATTTTCAATTTGAAAATATAATAGTAAATATTTACATCTTATGTTTCTTTGCAAAATTGATGAGTATTATAAATTTAATTTAATTTTTTTGTTAAATTATTGAATATTAAATATAATATACACTACATAAATTAAAAATATTATTTAATATCATAATGTGTTCTAACTTGTCGAAATCTAACGTTTTTAGAATTAATATGTTGGAGTGTTAGTGTCGTGTCCCATGTCGGTGTCGGTGCAAGATAGGATAGAATAAATATAAAAAAGATAGGCATAATATTATATCCCTTCACATATTTAGAGCCCGTTTATTTGGCCTTTTAAAAAAAGCAGCTTTTACGTTTTAGTTATTTTAGAAGTGCTTTTTACAAAAGTTAAAGCTATTTAGATTTTTAAAAAATGATTTAATTTTTGAAAAAAAGATTTAGCTTTTGGCTTCTGTTTTTTTTAAAGCTAAAATTTTTAGCTTAAGAAAGTAGCTTTTGACTTTTTTGTGACTTCTACTTTTTTCCTTAAAAAAAATAGCTTTTGGAGAAAAAAAAGCTCATCCAAACAAGCCTTTTTTTTTTTTTTTGAATACAAAGGAAAGCAAGGAAAACTACACAAAAACACTTCTGGGCACCTTGGCGCCCCTAAAATAATCTAAAACAAGTTCCTTACAGCCAATAGGACTACTATCAAACTATTGGGTATCCCAATCAGCTAGATTTCCACTTGAAGCCATCCAATCTGCCACTTGATTACCTTCCTTGTACACATGGCAAATTTCAACCCTCCAATCATTCTCAAGCAGAGATCTGATTCTGGAAATAATCCCATAGCAAGGATGAGATTTCACACATCCCTCTTTCACCAGTTGAATGGCCATCAATGAATCACCTTCAAGGACAAGCTGTTTACAATTCTTCATCCAAGCCCATTCCAAACCAATTAAGAAACCCCAAAGCTCAGCCATTAAGATCGATTTAGGATAAAGATTCTTGGAAAAACCAAGGATCCAATTTCCTGCCTCATCTCTAGCAACACCCCCACAAGAAGAACTAGGTATATTATTAGAATAGGATCCATCAGTGTTAATTTTAATCCAACCGGGCCAAGGAGGGCTCCAGCTAACCAAGACCTCCTCAAATTTAAACAGGGCAAGCCCAGCTTCAGACAACATCTCATTGGCAGCCTTGATATTCGAAACATACAGAGAAGCTTGAATAAAACAATCTTGAGGGGAAAAGGCTTTCCCATTGAAAACTAAATTGTTCCTGACCTTCCAAATCAACCAACAGATGACACCAAACTTCAGCCTCCATTCACTGTTCCTTTTGTCTCTGTTCAGGTTCCTATTTATCCATAAATCCATATCATAATCCAAGAAAGACACTAGTTCATTGCTATCAACCCAGAGATTCCACAGTTCTCGAACCCAAGGACATTTTCTGAATATGTGATCACTGTTTTCCACTGACACATGACATCTAGGATACAACTCATCAGTTGCCATATGTCTACGGTATCTTTCTGCATTGGTGAGTAATTTATTACTAGATAATAGCCAAAGGAAAAATTTGATCCTTTGTGGACCTTCCCATTTCCAAACAATATCCCAGCTTTTAGGACTAGGATTCACACAAGAATTGGACAACACATTGTATGCAGAACTAACAATGAATGTCCCAGAGTTTGAAAGGGACCAAATCATTCTATCTTGCCCAACAGAGTTGGAAGAAGGGCATATCTTCCCAATAGCCTCCAGAGTTTCCTTGCTAAGAAAAGGATTGAATTTATTCCAATCCCAATTATCCCCTTGCAAATAGTCCACAACCTTCCACTTCTTAAAATTTTCAGGAATATTAATTAAAGCACAATCAGCCAATTTCCCAGCATTGGGCACCCATCTATCAAACCAGAAAGAGGTTCTAGCTCCATCACCAATGATGATTCTAGACCCCTCTAAAACTTGATCCCAAGTATTTTGGATTCCCCTCCAGGTATTAGAAGCAAAGTTGCCTTTCAACAGTTCTGGCATAAAAGAGTCATCCACCTTATATTTGCTTCGAAGGACTTTCACCCACAAGTTCTCCTTATTAGATAAAATATCAGATCCCAGCTTCATGGAGAAGGCTTTATTGACTAAATTTTGCTCTCTGAAACCTAACCCCCCCATCTTTTTTAGATCTGCATACTCTACTCCATTTCACCAGATGGGTTTTCCTTTGAGCATGGGAAGATCCCCAAATGAAATTCCTGGTTACCTTCTCAACCTCCTTACAAACACCTACAGGTAAAACTGTCGATTGCATAGCATAGGAAAGCATAGCTTCTAGAACAGATTTGGCCAGTGTGGCCCTTCCTGCCAGAGTTAAGGAGGTTTGGTTCCACCTAGACAGCCTACCCTGGACTCTGTCCAGGATATTTCTAAAAGTATTCTTAGTGATTCTTCTATGGTGAAGAGGAACACCAAGGTACTTTCCCAGGTCTGATGCGATCCCCATCCCCAAGGATTCACTGATTTCTTTGGCCCTTCCAAAGAAAACATTCTTAGAAAAAAATACTCTGGTCTTTTCTTTGCTCACCTTTTGGCCTGAAGCATCAGCAAAGGTCCTCAAAACCTGATTAATAACATGGGCTTGCTCCAAGCTAGCTTTAGCACGCAAGATAATATCATGAGCAAACGGGAGATTAGAAATATGGGGCATTTCTCCTTAATAATATAGGCTTCCAGGCTTTAGTATCAACATCCATCTGAATGAGTTGGGATAATTTCTCCATGCAAAGAACAAAGAGGAGAGGGGAAATAGGATCCCCTTGCCTTATGTGATAACTCTCCCAAATGAGAGTTATTTTATTATTTTTATGATGAATTTGTTGCATAATTTCCATATAAGTTGACCTCTTTGCATGATAACTGAGCTAAATATTGTATATTTATGATTGAGTGCCATGAGATGACTAAGTATGGAAAATAAGACAATATCCCTTGATTTTGTATAAGAATAGATGATTTGTTGAATGTTTTCCTTTGCAGGAAAATTGATGTAGGAATGCTGTAGCAGAGAAGCTGACGAAGTAATGATATAGTAAGCACTACAACATGACAGCGTGGACAAAGGGACAACCGAACTTTTGAATTTCAAAAGTTAGTTATTCTTCAACAATACACCAGCAAGCAAAGGAAGTTTCTGGAGATTTAGTTCAAGGGTCAAAAGACAAATTCAAAGATTGAATCTTATCCAATCCCTAATGAACAAGGACAACAACCTTGATTCGGTCAACAACATTGGCACAAGAAAACCAAGAAGATAAAGATCTTATCCAATTAAGTTCCAACAAATCCGAAAATCCCAAGGATCAAGGACGATTTCAAGGATTGAGTCTTATCCCAAAATCCCAAAGAACAATGACAACAAAACTCTTGTTCGGTCAACAACAATATTGGCACAAGATGATCAAGAAGATTAAGACCTTATCCAATCAAGTGCCAACAGCCCAAGAATTTAGGGATAAGATAAGGCTGCAGCAACCGGATTCAACAATCTCCACTCTTAACTCCTAAAACCCAAAGCCCAACTATTTTTCCTATTTAAGAATAGCTCCTCCACGAGAGAAACACAGTTCGAAAGGACGGAGACGAGACACAAGAGTTCAGAAGTCAGAAGCAAGGAGGAAAGTTTGAGAGAGAGTGTGTGTGAGGTTCTTGGAAGAGGAAGAGCAGCGCTGAAGCAGTGCTGGAGCAAGGCAGTGATGACGTCTTCTTCAGCAATTGCTTTTCATCTTCTTTTCTGTTTTCCAATGAATTCTTCCTTTCTTTTCTCTGTTTAATTTAATTCCATCATGAGCTAATTTGCTCTATGGGTTAGGTGATAAAGTACCTATGCTGTAACATTGAGATGTATGCCTAAACTTTGTTTATGTTAATGTTTAATTAGTTATTCAACGAGTTTACTTAATCTTATTCATGTGTGCATGTCGAGAGATACATGTGTGATATTGAGGAGGTTAGGACCGAGAGGTTGCTGAATCCAGACCCTTGTTGAATAGTGTGGATTAATCAGGTTTAATTAACTTAATTAAGTTGTGGGTAGAGAGATCATTCACACCACATAGCCTAGAACTTGAACACGAACAATTCATTAATTAGTTTGACCATAGAGATGTCGGAATTAGTTATTGGGTATATATGTTAGGTTGGCCAAAAGCCCCAGCAAACATTAGTGTTCGGTTACTAATTAGCATTGACATAGCATCGTTAAGCATCAAATCAGTGTTGCTGTATCAGGAAAATTGATCCTGACCTATATCTCATCCATCATCTTAATACCTCATATTTTAGTTTACTGTTTTCTTATTATTAGTTGTCTTTTATTTTACCAAACCAACCATCATAATCAATCCTTTTACTCACTTTCTTCACTTAAATAATCATTACTTAAACTTCTCTCCGTGGGAACGATACTTGGACTCACACATCCCTTTATTACTTGTGACACGTGCACTTGCGTATTTGTGTGACTGAATTAATTGATTGCAATTCGCACCCCAACAGCCTCTCCCTGGATTTATTTTCTTAGTAACCACTCCATTCCACAGTAGACTCAAAGAAGATGTAGATATACACTTATAGATTAGGTGAGTCAAGGATTCAGGCAGGCCAATATCTTTCAAGGTTTCAAGAATAAAACTCCAATCAAGCCTATCATAAGCATTCTCTAAATCAACTTTTATCATCATCCACCCTCTACTACCTTTCTTGGATCTCATAGAATGGATAATCTCCTGAGCTATGATTATATTATCACATCCTTGTCTACCTTTGATGAAACTGCACTGATTAGGAGAAACAATTCTAGGCAGCATATTTTTCAATCTCTCAGCAATGATCTTTGTAATGATTTTGTAGACCACATTACACAAACT
Source organism: Gastrolobium bilobum (assembly GCF_033153095.1). Classification (NCBI taxonomy): domain Eukaryota; kingdom Viridiplantae; phylum Streptophyta; class Magnoliopsida; order Fabales; family Fabaceae; genus Gastrolobium; species Gastrolobium bilobum. The sequence goes on along the minus strand of NW_026897921.1, from coordinate 94,287 downwards.
AATAGGCCTAAAATCCTTCATACTTTCAGGGCTCTCTTTTTTGGGGATTAAGCAAATCAAAGTATCATTAATATCCCCCACCCTCTCAGGATTATTGAAAATATCCTCAACCAGGTTGCACACTGAACCTCCAATGGTATCCCATTGACTTTGAAAGAAAATGGCACTCAAGCCATCAGGACTAGGGGCCTTAAAACTCCCCATCCTGAAAACTATTTTTTTTATTTCCTCCTTAGAGGGGACATTTGCCAGAAATATCTTCTCAGAAACTGACAATTCAAGGAATCCATTCTGAATAGGAAAATCCCCATCTCTTTCTTCCTCAGCTTTGAACAAATTTTGGTAGAAAGAAAAGGCCATATTAACAAGGAGATCAGAGTCAGTTATCCAATTACCCTGATCATTCTTTAGAGTCACAATCATGTTATGTCTCCTCCTAGCAACCGTTGATGCATGGAAAAATCTAGAGTTTTTATCCCTATATATTAACCAATGAATACAGGACCTTTGAAACCAAGTCAGTTCCTCTTTAATTAGTATAGACTGAAGATCCCTCCAAAGTTCCTTCTGCAGTATTTCAGTGTTATGATCATAACTTCCATACTTATAAGTATCAAGACCATTCAACCGAGAGTATAACCTATTTTTTTGATTCATAATTTCCTTGAACACATTCTGGTGCCACCATTTAACATCAGATTCAAACTTATACCTAGCCTCCAGCCAGCTTCCATTATTCATCCAGCTCTTTCTAACCAACTCATTGAATCTCTGGTCAGTAAGCCAGGCTGCCAAGAATTTAAAACTTCTCGAATATTCCATAGGTTTAGATTGCCCATCATTACATAAGAGGATAGGCATGTGATCAAAATTGAAGAAAGGAAGGTGGGACACAAACCAGTTAGGCCAAGTAATGGTCCCAGGTTCATTAGTGCAAGCTCTATCAAGCCTCTCATGGAGCCTTCCCCATTTCCAGGTAAAATTAGGGCCCTTATACCCCATATCACTGATATTACATCTGAGTAAGCACTGCTGCAACTCTTCCATGCTTTTTTAACATAACTCCTTAACCTCCATCTTCTCAGAAGAATTAAGGATGGAATTGAAGTCCCCCAAAACCAGCCAAGGATCAGAAATCACAGAGCTTAAAGCCTCCAATTTAAGCCACAGAGTTCTCCTCTCCAATCTCCTAGGACTCTCATAGACAAAAGTTACAAGTTCAGTCTTCATAGAGTCCAGAAACTTCACACGGGTGTGAATGAACTGATGATGAGATTTTAGAACCTCCACATCCACCAAACTGCCCTCCAAGAGAATCCAAATCCCACCAAAGAAGTCAATCGGGTCTTGTCTAAAGAAGTTGGGGAATCCCAGCTTCTTAATAACATCATCTCCTCTCAAACCACCAACCCTAAATTCTAGCAAGGCCATAATATTGACTTTGAATCTAAATTTAAATCTCTAATAAGAGAAGGGAAACTATTCTTCCCCACCCCTCTGCAACTCCAAGCAAAAACAGACATAAAACTAATAAAAATTGTACACAGTAAAACCCAAACATACCTGGTGGGAAGAAATCCCACCCACCAAATTGGAAGAGCTATCAACAGTCCTAGCACCTTGAGCAGATGATTTAGGATCCATAGCCGAACAACAATCTCCACTAAGATCTTTCTTGGAACTGTTACTGACAGACCAACCATGATTAAGTAGCTCTTCTGAAGTGACTATACTTTTGGATTTACTCCTATTTGACCCTTTACTAGGACCATCAGCTACTGGATTGGGAGGAATATTTTCAATTCCATTCTTCTTCAGAATTTGCTTACCCCCAATCTTGGTTTTATCCTTCACTTCTTTAGGAGTGATTTTCTTAGCACCAATCTCAGTAGATCTTCCTTTCTTCTATGGACTAGGAGCAGAAGACACAACTTCCTTGATAACAACACTAAGGGAGATCCCAGCTACCATAGTAGGTTCAGGGTTGCAAACAAACTCTCTAGATTGAGAGCTATTGTTCTGGCCTTCCATCCCATCATTCTCCCCAACAACACCTTGATTAATAACCACCACATTTGAATTGGGGGCTTCTAGATTAGCCTTAGGCTTCTGATCCATCTCAACTTCCCTCTAAGGACTAGTAGGCTTAGCCTTCAGCCTTCTACATTTAGGTTGTCTCTCAACAACCATCCAGCTCCCAAAGGCCTCCTCTTGAATAACCTCCTTAGGGCTTTTTCCAACACTTCCATCTAACTTCATTCCCTGACTTGTGCTTCCCCCCACCTGCTGGACACAAGGAACCTGAGCAGCAAGACATAGGTCCTTCCTGTGGCCGTACAAACCACATTTGAAGCAAATTAGATAGAGACCTTCATAACCTACTTGAAAAACCCTTTTCCTATCATAAATTTAGATAGAAAACTCTTCCTTAAGTCAACTTCGACGCAGATTCTAGCAAATCTGGCCTGTTCAGTAATAGTTTCCTCACCATACTCACTCTTCCTTAGTGAATTTCTGTCCACTTTCAAAGTGCAACCTAAGATATTACCGATACGCCACAGATGACGCACCATATACAATTCAATAGGAAGCCCCGAAATTCTCACCCACAGAGCCAGTTTCTTAACACTTTCGTCATAAGGATTGAAGAAAGACCTCCACCTTTGGACAACCACATAGTGGTCATTAACAATCCATGGCCTTTCCTCTAGAACATGACGGTAGTCACCACGATGTGTCTCTGGCAAATGTGGTTTTCTGTGTTAAAATTGATAAGAATTGAGTCATAAAAGAGCAACTTGAATACATATTTGCTAATTATATTGATTCTTTCTTTTCAATAATATTTCTCACGTATTGGTTGTGTTTTTACAGGAAAAAGAAGTTAAAATTATAAAAAGCCTGTAGACGCGACTCAACACAGATGTATCACAGTACAATGGATAGCAATATGGCGCGGACCGGCACCACACTATGCCGATCGCACAAGTAATGTAGAAAGTAAGTAGAGTATCGTCTCCACAGGGATTGGGTCTAATATCAATTAATTGTTCATTTTAAGAATGGAAGAGTTCAAAGGTTGTGACAAATATTTACGAATTGTGTGAAATTGAGAACTGAAAATAAAGACTTGTTTTTGTAATTTTTGCTTATGAGAAATAGACAATAAAAATAAGAATTGGTTTGTGAAAATATGAGAAAAGCATTGTAGCTAGAGCGCACTCACCTTATGGTCCTCACTTCTTACTTTGGATTGATTTACAATATTCATTTATAAAATTAGTCGGATAAATTATTATCTAAAATAATTAGTTAAATCCCAATCCCTTGGCAATTTAATCCTTTAATCTCAATTGGAATCCTAATCCCTTAGCAACCCCTCATGAAAATTCAGCGATGAACTCAATAATTTAGGCATCTGCAATTCAATACACATCTATTCCTTGCATGCATACGAACCGTTATCCTACCCTCTTTCAGGATGAGAACCCCAATATTCATATCTAGGGTTCTAACCCTCAGACTATTATCAACTATCAGATTGATCAGGTCTAATAAAGAGAATATCAAATACGCACAAGGTAAAGATAAAGATAAATTATATAAATGAGCAATTATAAATCAAACCGTCGTAACAAGGGTTCACATAGGGTTTGTGACCCTAACTACAATAAAAATAAACTAGCCAAGCATAATCATGGCTAAAAATCCAATATTCATAAAAAGCATAAAATTAAACAGAAAGTAGAAGAAGAACTTGCTCTCCAGAATCCTCGCCGAGCACCACCGTCGTCTCTCTTCTAGATGGAATAGGTCTGAATGCCTAATTCTGTCATAAGGATCCTATTTATAAGCCTCTTTCCTTTCTTCCAAAAATACCCCCAGGACAATATAGAGTAATTTTCCCGCAAACTGGCGCCAGTTGGCGCCGGTGTGGCGCCACTCGGCGCCACGCTTTTGCCCAAAATTGCAAAGTCAAAACACTTTCTCGTAGAATGGCGCCACCTAGCACAAATTGTGGCGCTGGTTAGCTTGGGTTTTGGCGCTAGGTAGCATGGATTTGGTGTTACTTAGCGCCATGTTACTGCCAATTATTTTCTTCAAGAATTTGGCGCCAGTTGGCGCCAATATGGCGCCACTGGGCGCCACTTGCAATTGTCCGGTGTGGAGTTCGTAAACTGGCGCGGGTTTGCGCCAGTGTGGTGCCGATCCGCGCCATATCACTGTCCATTGTACTGTGATACATCTGTATGGAGTCATGTCTACAGGCTTTTTATAATTTTAACTTCTTTTTCCTGTAAAAACACAACCAATAGGTGAGAAATATTATTGAAAAGAAAGAATCAATATAATTAGCAAATATGTATTTAAGTTGCTCTTTTATGACTCAATTCTTATCAATTTTAACACAGAAAACCACACTTGCCAGAGGCACATCACACTATCATCATGGAATCTCAATAGGAGATAACCATTATCCAGGTCAATGATTTCATACGTACTTACCAGATTCCAAATCTTCTAAAGTCTGGCCATAAGAAACCTCACCCCTATGCGTTTACCCAGCATCTTGATGATCAGGGCCTTCCGCCACTTCTCGCAATCCTTCTTATGCTCTTCAATAGAAAAAGTATACCTCGGAAAAAGGGGATCCTCTTCAACAACCTGACCCAATCCATCCATCAAATCAGCTTCCTCTTCCTCTCTTTTCTGTTTCGAGATCCAGTCTTCCTCTTCGTTGTCAGATTGCCCACCATTACCATTAAGCTTCAGAAGCTTATCTTTATAGGACACCAATTTGGATCTAGATCCCCTACCACCCTCCATCATCTTCTCCTCTGGAATCGAGCGAGTTGGGGTTTGAAAACCTAAACCTTCAGCTACTCCCTCATGCATATCCTCGTCCTCGTTGAGTCCTCTGTCGCCTCCCCTTTCGATTTCTTTCCATTCGGAGGAGAGATCTCCTCTTCTGACAAGATCCTTCCTCTAGCACACTTAGAACCCTCTTCATCCTTCTTAGAACACTGATGTCCTTCATCAATCTCCATCGATCATCAGAAACGTAGACTGTAACCCTAGCAGAGAGCAAAAAGTCGCGCGCGTGGGGCTACACGATCTTCCCTAATTTTTTAGTAAGAGTTGTGTTATTACAAGCCTTTAGTAATAGAGGGCTTATGTATTATCTTTGGAAGTTTTGGTTTTTGACGTTACCACAAGGCAACAATTACTAGAATATAACATAAAACAAGATTTTGTAATCCAGGCGAATCTCATATGAAATTAAAAAATTGGATTTACGATGATTCAAATCAAAACCAATCATAACTCCCCCCCCCCCCCCCCCTTTGCACTAAACAATTCACAATTGGTTGCTAATATTTTAATTTGATCAGTAGCCATAAAATATAAATAAGCATTCAATTAAATTTGATGTACTAATCAAGAGCTCGTAGTTCATACATATTATTCAGCCGGCCATAGTCGTTTGTCTATTGTCTTCCACACCCACACCCACACCCACTGAATGCCAAAATGCCACTATGTATGTATGTATAAGCTTGGACAATGCATGTCCATTCATTCTGTTCCCACTAACCAAGAAGATGCTGATAAGCCATATCAATATGTAAGGGCCATTGAAGAGGTAACGTAACTCAGGTTTTGGCACAATATGCAACCACAAATTCTTTCACTTGAAATGTCCAAATTTTAAGCTTAAAAATAAGACAAAAACGGTACTGGTTTTTTTTTTTTTTTTTTTTTGCTTATCTGTGTGCTTCCTTTAATTAGTCCGTGTTCTTGATTGCTTGCAACACTGCTTGCTTCACCACTTGCGCGTCAATACTGTCGTTCTCGTGACTCTGCAAATTCAACAAGTTTTTGTCAATGTTTTCCATTGAAAATAACTTCAATCATGTGAGGGGAATGTTTGCTGCATCATATTTTATTTAGTAAGTAACTCCTTAGGACAAGTCGGTGTATAACAATTAATGAAGCTCCCTTCTTCTTCAGAAATCGAGCCTCTCATATTTTAATTAACATGATCATGTAATGTAACGTGGAAAAATCCTAACCATACATAGGAAAATCAATAGTGGTGATTTTGTAATTATCTATCCTTATATTTTTTTTTTCTCTTCGTTTATCACAATTGATCCACCTTTTGTATGGTTATAATTCTTCAACATGATGAATAAATCTTTGGTGCTACCCAATTAAGTACATCTTTTTTCCAAAAAAACAAAGAAACTTTTTCAATGTGGCGGAAAAAAAAAATTTCGCAAGTGGTGAAATTTTTTCCAAATATGAAAAAAGATGTACTAGTTGGGTACATCTGATGCACCAAAAATTTATCCCAACATGACATAATTATGTTAATCAACACATAAGAGGATGCACTTCACTTTTCTTTATTGGCTATTTCATATCTATAGCCCATGCAAAAAAAAAAAAAAAAGATAAACGAACCCATCCAAGGGAGCCACCAATTACTGATAGCACAATTATTGGTTCAGGTGGCAAGAAATTTGTTTTCATTAATTAGAGGCCTCAAGTTCAAATTTTGTGATGGAGAAAATGATATTGGAAAATCACCTTATATATAAATTCAACCATGCTTAAATAGGATTAAATCGAATTAGATAAAAAAAAAAAAGTTCTTGTATCTCCTCCTTCCAAGAAATTTTTCCTCTAAGAGCATATCACACCATGAAATACATGTCATTTCAAAAGCTACGTGGATCCCATAAACATATCCAATATTAATGATGTTTCTTAGAGCACTCGAAGCATATATACCCAAAAAAAAAAAAAAAAAAACTCACCAAAATTGCACAACCCGCACGTGTTGTTCTCTCTCTACATAAAACTAAAGAGAGATTATCAAGTAAGAGTACGAGGCTAGTTAATCTTAATCAATCAATCTTACATAGCATTAAGTAAAAATCTTGATGATCCATACAAAACTAAATGGTTAAGATTGATTATTACTCCCATCCATTACAACATCCTCTGATGATTGGTTTCCTATATATTTGGACTGTTGATGAGAGAGGATACAAAGTCAGAAACTCTTATATAGCTAGGTTTAAGAACACAGGCAAAACAATTACTTATAAGGAAAAAATTGTGAACTGGTTTTAGATGCAATCAAAGAGTAATTAAAGAGAAAGCTTTTATTATATATTTTCTTACTTCTCCTCCCACAGCTTCTAGCTGGAAAGTGTCTTCACAAGAAACCGTAGCATCAAGCACATCATGTCCCAGTTCTTCAAAGGCTTCGAGTATTGAAACAAGCATACCAGGGCAATTCTTTTCTAAAAACACATTAATGAGGAAACCCTTTTCTAGGGTTTTCACAGTCACCTGCAAATTTTATTTTAATTTTTTATTATAAGATTTGGCAATAATAAACTATGTTATATAAGAATCTGAGAAAAAAAAAAAAGCAGCAATAATTAATAATCACCATAGGTAGTTGATCAATTTGAGTGGTTGATGATTCTCCTATTCCCAGCTCTGTGTTCAGTCCCTCCACTTTTTGCTTCAACTCCTCTATGTATTTGGAAGCATCCACAATAATTGAGGCTTTGTTCACCTGCCAAATTAATTAACAAAGAAATGGTTAATTACTTCAAAAATTGAAAAACTTTTACTCAAGATAATCGAAGCCAAAGTGAGTATGCTCTATAATAATCACACACTCACACACACACACATATATATATATGGAACTACATACAGAGCTGGAGTTTGTGACATCACGAAGTTGTTGCAGCTTGTGTTGAAGAGCCTCTCTTCGCTCCCTAGAAGCCATGATTCTTCTGCTTCTTATCACTTTTGGATTTTGGTCCCCTCTCCCTCTTTTGTTTCTCGATGCCCTTCCTTTTCCATTTGTGGCTTAGAGGTTTTTTCTTTTATATAGAATGGCTGAACTTACAAAAAATTATATATGTGATCTCTTGTTTGTTTCCTTGACGACTAACTAAATATTCCCCACATCAAATTATACTTTTCATTAGTAATTTACAAAGTTAACCTCATCATTTTCTCAGACCATATAAACATACGGTATTTCTGAAGCAGTAATATATATTCAAACTGCTATGAGTTTTTATTTCATCCCATAAGAGATGTTACGTTATTATCACTCCTTACTTTATTACAGAACTTGTATATGCATGTTTCCACTTCTCCATATCATGGATATAATGATGTTGATAGATATATGAGGATCAAAGGTTGATGGTGGATTTATGGACAAACGGTGCCTATGAAGTAGACCTCTCCATGACAGATCACTGTGCACAATAAGAAGGCTGAAAGCCAATGGGGTGATGTGTGTGTACAATAACAATAAAGAGACTAGGGTTCTAGAGAACATATGTTAAGAGTCTCACATTGGTTGCCTATACAACTAATGTGGAGTATATAAAGCTTTGGGCACTCTCACTATTTGAGCTAGCTTTTGGGATCATAACCTCGAGTTTTCAAAGAGTTTGTTGATTTGTGTGGTATGGTTTTCTTGGGTTTCTTCAAGTTTTCTGAAACGTGTTCCCTCTCCCATGGGAAGGGAGAAGGGATGGAGAGTGGACTCAATGAGAGCACCGAATGCTAGGTTCTTTTTCAGCAAAAAGGATAAGCTTAAGGAAGGGAGATCAAGGGATGGAGAGTGGACTCAATGATAGCACCAAATGTTTAACTGAAAATGAAATCATGCTTGCTACGTGGGATCATGGGCTAGAGTTGGTGGCCTACGTGGACATGATGTTGTTGGGTTTGTATCATTAATTTTATGAGTCCCACATTGATTGCTTATACAACTAATTTGATGTTTATAAGGCCTTCGACACTTCCACCTTTTGAGCTAGATTTTGGGATGGTGATTTTAAAGTCCGTAACAATTAGTGCTTTCATTGAGAGCTGAGGCCGCGGAAAGGACTACTTATAGGCTAGATTAAGGTGAAATACCTCCCAAAGGTGTATTGCACTGAATACTAATACATGAGTGAAGCCGCCAAAAGGAAAATGGCTACTACCGAGCCAGTGTCAATAGAGTGAAAGCCGTCGTGGACATCGACCTTTAAAGGAGGTGGCAATGTTACGAGTCCCACCTTAATTGCTTATATACAATTAATGTGAGATATATAAGGCCTTGAACACTTTTGCCATTTGAGCTAGCTTCTGAGATTGTGACCTCAAAATTGGAAACAACATAACTGTGAAATACTTTATTTATAGACGGTTTGTACTTGAGAATGGGTTAGACTCAGTTTGTCTAGCCAAATTTGAGTCCCACGTATAATAAAATATTGTCCCAATAAAAACATTAATGATTGTTTTCCTTTATCTACCTCATAATTTCACTCTATATATGTTATCCATTGTTACATGCATTTAACAATGTCATGGCATGCTTAAAGCACGTTATAACTTTACACATGCACATAAACTTATGATAGATAAAATAGCAATCCTGATCTCACATCCAATCTGTGAGATCCTGAAAGTGAAAGATAGAAAATAACTATTAGTATCATATATACATACACATGTGTGTGTCAAAGTGATTAGCCCCACACAATTTTTTTTAATTGAGCTATATATTGACCCAGTATATTACGTAATTAAGGGGAAAACGTTGAAGGGTATTTCAGTGAAAACACTTCAAATTGAGAGAGAGAGAGAGAAAGAGAACCAAATGGAGCCCCGTGAGCAAAGTGCTTGGAAGGATTGACAGCTAAACGAGCCTTGACGTATCCTTCTTCGCAGTTTTGGATGCTTGTCATGATGGAATGGAATCCTTTCAGCTTTCATGGCTTCATCTACCACTCACATTGCTACATTCAATCCCAAACGCATGCATGTCTATAATACATTTCCTTAGTCACACGCGTTAAGTTCAAAGCAAAACTAATTAACCATTCATTATCGTCTTCCACGTGCCTCCCCCTCTCTATCCTTTCCTCGTGACCATTCTCTCTTACTCTTCTTTTTGGTCTCCCCATAAAATAGAGGGTGCGGAACTAATTTCTGCTCGAAAATGATAGAGTGCAGTGGCGGATGTGGGCAAAAACTTTAGCCTGTACGTGTCAAGGTCCATGTTTTACAGTAAAATCCATGAAATAAATTCTCCCATATTATCTTCTAAAAATATCTTGAGATTCTTGACACTAGCTGAAGGCAACGTGGCTCCGCCATTTATAGCGTGATTCTTGTTGAGATATATAGTCCCACATTGGTTGTATGAACAACTAATGTAGTTTTATAAGGCCTTGGGCACTCTCATACTTTGAGCTAGCTTTTGGGTGGTGTATCTCAAGATTCTTTACATGGAGTAGTGACTACAAGGTTACAAGTTCGATTCTCACGGCCCCTCACTTTCAAGTGGAATTAAAAATAAAAAAAAAACACAAAACGGTAAACCAAAAATTGAGCCTGTGCAATTCCACGCTTCTAGCCCAAAGGGCTCTTGCGCGTGAGGGGGCCTGTTCTCACGGCCCCTCACTTTCAAGTGGAATTAAAAATAAAAATAAAACACAAAAAGGTAAACCAAAAATTGAGCCTGTGCAATTCCACGCTTCTAGCCCAAAGGGCTCTTGCGTGAGGGGGCCTGTTGAGATATATAGTTCCACATTGGTTGTATGAACAACTAATGTGGCCTTTATAAGGCCTTGGGCACTCTCATACTTTGAACTAGCTTTTGGGGTGGTGTATCTTAAGGTTCTTTACAATTCTATCTACCCGTACCCCAATTAAGCAAGCACTAATTAAGTCAAGTTGTAAACTGAGTCATACATGTGAGCTTCTCTCACTCTCCTTTGCCAGTATTTATTTGCTAAGAGAAATTATATTGTGTAGACTTTGTCTTTTAAGAGTGAAAGGGAGAACATCATCAACAGATTTAGTGAGAATTTATTGGGCTCGTCACCCCCATTTAATTCAAGACCTTGAACTTATGGTCCTTCCACTTATATTATATGATTTACACTTATTAGTCCAACTTCACCACCTACAATTTAATTCCATCATGACGTGAAAAAATAACAATGTCATCTTATTTGAAATATAAAAAAGGGAAATGTAGTTCTTCTTTTAATCGAGAAATTTTTTTCTGCAGCAACCAATTTTCACTATATACCCCCGAGGATACATGGTAAAAATATTAAAGCTATAAAAAAAATTTTTCTTCTCAAAAATTGTCTGCTAACATAAAAAAAGAGAAAAAAATAATTTTTATATTTTCACTATGTATCTCGGAAGTACATAGTGAAAATAGATTGCTATAGAAAATTTCTTCTCCGTTGAATTGAGAAAATTTGATCGTAGCTATAATAAAATGGAGTAGAGAAACAATACGAGTTACCACTCACTTAACAATCAATAAACAAGTGGGACGCAATAATATAAGGTACAATTTTAATTGATTAAACCTGATTCCATGTAGACAAAATAGAAATTCACACTTTATTAAAATAATAACAATGTTTAGGCGGTGTATATATATTCAAACATAATTACAACAAGCTCTACGTATGAGGGGGGTTTTCTCGCTGAGTCTGATCCTTAGCTCCCCCATCTTAAATGATAAGGGGAAGAATTCGTTTACAATTTTTTTTACAAAATACACTAAATATGACTGGTCATATACTTTTGATTGAAGTATGACCGGTTGTACTTAGTGTAGTTTGTAAGAATTTGTAAATAAAAAGTTTGTAAATATAATCTATCCGAAATTATAAAGATAATAAAGTTAGGTTCCCTACCGGAATAAAACAATATCATGCTCCTCTTAAAAAAAATCTTTCAATCAATAATTTCTATATCAATAAAAATTCCCAATTTATAAAATTTATATATTGCATAAAAACCATAATATATTTATATTACCTTTTGCCTAAAATAAAATAAATAATTTAATTAAATAAATAAATGTAAAGAAACTATTTAAACAAAATAATTTAAATAAATTTTTACAAAAAAATAATTTAAATAAAAAATATTAAAAAAGTTAATTTGCATAATTATTAATAAATGTAACCTTCTTAAATAACAATAATTACTAAAATATTTATACTAATAATTATTAAATATTTATTTAGTAACAATAATTTAATTTGTACACATTTTTTTTAATAAATGTAACTTCTTGTGGAAATCAATTTGGCTTCCCGATCAGTAATATATATATATATATATATATATATATATTCTATGTCAATTATTTTCTTGTATTATAACACAATTAATTATAATTTTGAAAAATTTTAAATTGGTTTTAAATATTTTTTATTATATTTTTGAGATAAACAGTATTTATTTAAATAAGATTAAATTTTTTATTTTTCCAAACTTGAGTTTTAAATACTCTTTTATATACTAAAAATTATGTAAGAACTTTATATCATTAAATTAAGGGGAAAATGTTTATAACTTTGTATCATTTTAAGAGAAACAACTATACTTTTGTAGATTTTTACCTTCTCTCTTCTCGACAATACTTTCTCATTCTCATTCTTCCTAATTTTATGGAGGAGAGATATTATAAAAAAAATAACCAAATATGTATCAAAACACTATCGCTTTGCTTAAGATGACACAAATTTATATTATTTACAAACAATTTTTCTTATTTAATACTAAAAATATTAAATGTAGAACAGGAGTAACAATATGTGTTAAAGGGTTGGGTTTGTATAAGTAATGGCAATTTAGAACTAACACGAACATAAATATTTAATACAACATGAATATAAACCTACAAATTATATAGATTGACATGACATGAGTAACCCATCAATTTGATTATTGTGTTTCCTACACTAGTATAATTACACTAGTATAATATGTTTATTATGTGATTTGACATGACACGACTCGAGCTATTTGTAATAAAAAGTATGCAAATAAATTTAAAATAATAGATAATTGTGAGATTAAATTTATAATTATATAGTTGTGTGGGCCAGTTTTAATTTATGGATTGACACAAGGCACGACATTATTTCTTTCATGTCAGTTTTATTAACATAAATTCGACACTCAAATGAATACAATCGATCCAGATAAAAAATTTCATGTCATGCTAGCAGGTTGAGTCAATAGCTGCCACCCCTAATTTAGATTGTGCGAGAAATTATACCCTGTAAAACAATGGTGCCATATTATGAATATTTCTGTGTATTTATTCTTTCTTTACTAGGGTAATTATATACATAAATGAGGACTCTAGGTCCATTACAAATTAGCTGTCAATTAGCTATGAATAAGGAAATGAAATAACCTATTACTATTTTTTTAATACAAATCTCCTATGATTATGTCAATCAATTGCAAATAAGAAAATTAATCTATTTAAAACAAATCTCCTATGATTATGTAATTGTGTAATCAATGATTAAAATTCCAACAACTGTGCAACTCAACAAATATTATCCCATTTCAACACTCCCCCTCAAGTTGGTGCATAGATATCAATCATGCCTAACTTGCTAATTGCTTCTTCAATCACTTTTCCTGATACAACCTTTGTCAAGATGTCGGCCAACTGATCTTCAGATTTGATGTAGGGAAATTGAATAATTTTTTGATCTAGCTTTTCCTTGATAAAGTGCCTATCCACTTCTACATGCTTGGTTCTATCATGTTGAACTGGATTATAGGCAATTTCAATAGCAGCTTTATTATCACAATGTAACTCCATAGGCTGATTGTAGCAGATTCCTAAGTCTTGTAGGATGCTCTTAATCCACAACAATTCACACACTCCATGTGACATTCCTCTAAACTCTGCTTCTGCACTCGATCTAGCCACAACTTTCTGCTTCTTACTCTTCCAAGTAACTAGATTGCCTTCAACAAAAGTAAAATATCCCGAAGTTGACTGTCTGGTAGTTTTATCTCCAACCCAATCTGAATCTGGGTAGCCTTTAATTCCGGGACTATTATTTTTAGAGTAAAGCAGACCTTTTCCTGGACACCCTTTTAAATACCTCAATATTCGATACACAACAGTCATATGATCCTCACTTGGGTTGTGCATAAATCTGCTCACAACACTAACCACATAAGCAATGTCTGGCCTAGTATGTGATAAATAAATTAGCCTCCCTACTAGCCTTTGATATCTGCCAACATCAGTCTGTACTTGATCAGAATATAAACCCAATACATAATTCATTTCAATTGGTGTTTCAGCTGGTTTACATGCTGTCATTCCTATTTCTGCAAGTAGATCTAAAATGTACTTATTTTGTGACAAAAAAATCCCTGATTTGATCTAGTAATTTCAATTCCAAGAAAGTACTTTAATGATCCTAGATCTTTCATTTCAAACTCATTTGCTAAATGTCTTTCCAATAACTCCATTTCAAATAAATCATCACCAGTCAAAACCATATCATCAACATACACTATTAACACTGTTACCTTTCCTCCATTATGTTTTATGGATAGGGTGTGGTCTGCATTACTTTGTTTGTATCCAAACTTATTCATGGCTAGAGAGAACCTGCCAAACCAAGCTCTAGGTGATTGCTTGAGGTCGTATAATGCTTTTTTTTAATCTACACACTTCATTCCCTTCAAGTTGGCATGTTTAGCGCCTGGTGGAATTTCCATATATACTTCTTCTTCTAAGTCTCCATTTAAAAATGCATTCTTTACATCAAATTGCTTAAGTGGCCAATCCCTGTTAGCTGCTATAGAAATCAGAATACGAATTGTGTTCAGTTTTGCTACTGGTGCAAATATATCTTGGTAATCAACTCCGTATTTTTGTGCGTATCCCTTAGCAACTAATCTGGCTTTATATCTGTCAAGGCTTCCATCTGCTTTAAGCTTCACAGTAAACACCCATTTGCATCCAATTGGTTTCTTCCCGGTTGGTAAAGGAACCAGGTCTCACATTGAGTTTTCTTGTAAGGCCTTCATTTTTACATTCATGGCTTCCTTCCAATTTGGATCATCCAAAGCATCCTGCACATTGTTAGGAACAAATATACTAGACAATTGATTAACAGATGCAATATATGATTCTGACAACCTATGATTGGACATGTAGTTACCAATAGGGTTTGACCTTAGAGTTTGGATCTGGTTCATAAAGCTGTTTTGGTACACCTTTTATTTGGTCTTTGTGACACTCTAACAGGCAAGATGAGACAATCTATGCTAGTAATAGAAGGTCCATTTGAAGAAATAGGAGTAGGATTAGCGTTTACCTCAGGTATGGATTCAGGAACATCCAGGGATGATGCCTCAGTTATAGGTGTTAGACGCGTAGCAAAATCATTCGTGAGAGGGGTAACATCCAGTTCAGGAGTGTGTTGAAGAGTTATAATTTCTTCTCCAGTAGTAGGTATCTCCCCCTGAATAATATGGTTCCAATTCTCGAAAAGACACGTCCATGGTGATATGCATTTTGTGGAGAACGAGATCATAACACATGTAACCTTTTTGTACATTAGAGTAACCCACAAATACACATTTTTTAGCACAAGGATCCAATTTGTTTCGTAATACCTTGGGGATATGGACATACACTGTGCACCCAAAAACACGAGGCTCAAGGTTGGGAATGTGAGGAATGGAGAAATAAGATTCCAGTGTCTGTTGTGGAGTTTTAAAGTGAAGGGCGATGGATGGAGTACGATTGATGAGGTAGGCAGCAGAAACAACAGCTTCACCCCAATATGTTTTAGGCAAATTCATACCAAAAAGGGAGGCACGAACCACTTCTAGTAGTTGTCTATTTTTTCGTTCAACTAGGTCATTTTGTTGAGGTGTATAAGGGCAAGAGGTTTGGTGTCGGATCCCCTGTGTGCTCAAGAAATCAATAAAGCAGCCATCTAAATATTCCCTGCCATTATCAGATTGTAGAATTTGAACCTTAGACTGATATTGGGTTTGGACCATGCTGTAAAAATTTTTGAAGGCATCAAAGACATCACTTTTGTGTCTTAACAGTGACAACCAAGTCATCCGGGTACATTCATCAATAAAAGTCACATAATAGTAAGCTTTTAAGAAAGAAGGCACCTTTGCAGGGCCCCAAACATCGGAATGAACAACTTGAAATGGAATAGAACTTTTATCAGTACTAGGAAAATAAGGAACTCTGTGACTCTTGGCCAATTCACAAGTGCTGCATTTGAAATCAGCATTATTCAAATGGGAAAACAACCGAGGAAATAACTTTTTCAGATAACCAAAGGAAAGGTGACCAAGTCTTCGATGCCAAAGCCAAATGGTAGCACGGGACTGTTCTGGACTGGTTGTTTCACATGTAGTAGCTAAAGAAGGAAGGCTAGGTTCAAGTACCTCCAAGAAGTAAAGTTGGCCACGTCTAACACCATAACCAAGAGTAGTCCGAGTGGGGATGTCCTGAAAAACATAGTGAGAGGGAAAAAATGTTACTGAACAGTTAAGCTAGCTTTGAAGTTAATTGGCTCACAGAGAGTAAGTTGTATTCAAGAGAGGGTACAACCAACACAAAGTCTAGAAATAAGCTATCAGAAAGGGTTAAGGATCCTTGACCAGTAATTTTTGAGGTACCCCCATTGGCAGTGGAAATAACGAATTGGGAAGAATTGCAGAGATTGAACAATTGGGAAGAATCTTTAATTATATGATCAGAAGCACCTGTGTCAATTATCCAAATATTATTCCTAGACAATGTATAGAAAGCAAGAGACTTACCCAAAATACCGGATTGAGTAAAATTGGCAGCAGGGACAGGAGCATCTCTAACGGAGACAATGGTCATGGCTTTGGCAGGTATTTTCTTCCGGGAACGTTTATTGAAATAATACGGAGTTGAAGATTCAGAGGAGATTTTGTTATTGTTCATGGAAAAATATAAATTCGAAATGGGTAACAGAAAAAGAAATTCAAGTCAGGCAAATTGAACAATACGATGTGGAAGGTTTTATGAAAATAGGTTCCTGGATCAGAAATGCTCCGATACCATGTAAAAACAATGGTGCCATATTATGAATATTTCTGTGTGTTTATTCTTCCTTTACTAGGGTAATTATATACATAAATGAGGACTCTAGGTCCATTACAAATTATCTGTCAATCAGCTATGAATAAGGAAATGAAATAACCTATTACTATTTCTTTTTAATACAAATCTCCTATGATTATGTTAATCAATTGCAAATAAGAAAATTAATCTATTTAATATAAATTTCCTATGATTATGTAATTGTGTAATCAATGATTAAAATTCCAACAATTGTACAACTCAAAAATATTATCTCATTTCAACATACCCCATTCCGAAATTTTTTCCCCCTTGATTAGTGATTTACTATTAATTATAATTAAGTATATTTTTCTCTAAAACATTTGACTAAGTTAAAGATATATTTTTATCTGAACCCGAACCCTCGAATCAATAATATTATTTGCTATAGTAAATAAATAGCGCAAGTCTAACTCTTATTTTTTCTATGAACTTCTCTAATGCTGCTCAAATATACATTAATACTTATTGAATTTCCTTTTGAAATTTCAAAGAGGAACGAAGAGAGGAAACCCTAATCCTAGTGCATGCATATATCTTAAAACTATCGAGCATGATTGATGAAATATTATTTCTTTTATTAATTTTCCGATTGATAGGATTCTTTAATTAATTTTCAAATATGATCTTTTATATCTCGACCTACCAAATAAAAATTAAATGCAATAATTAGAAATATAATTCGTTACAATTTCTTTTCTTTTCTTTTTAAATCATATATAGCCAACCATTTTTTCTTCTTCAACTTTTTCCGGATGAGTAAACATATATTTTTAAGTATTTAATGGACGATTGAGTTTTACTTTTGGTTTAGATATTTATGAGTATAATCTGATAATTCATATGCATAATGCGTGGGCTGGAGGCCAGGGAACCATCCAAAAGTATATGATATATAATAAACATGGAAGATATCTCACAGGAATATATATTCTGCTTATTCTTCCAAGTTCTACACCTATGTCTTTAATGGATTTTAAATTGAAGTGCCATGATCCTCACGGAAAAGGGAGAGGAAATCGTAGGGATTTCTAAGATATTATTTATACATATAATAAAATAAAATTAGTACAGTACTATATAATTTTAGTATTCTTTTTTTATCCTTTTCTCTCATAACATTACATTGAAGATTTATATATATATTATGATTTTTTATTATAAAGATATCGTCAAAGAATTTCACATAAAGTATTTATTTACCAAACACCTATATGTTCACATGCATGTGTGCTGATTAATCATACTAAATAAACAACCCACCGCACACAAAAATAAAAAATTACCTTGTCTCCCCTGTCGTTATTATTTCTTATTATATTATTCATGAATATTATAAAGTTCTAGCAATGTACTATATATACATAGAGCCAAGGCTTTTTCTCTTTTCAATAAACTACTCACTTGTTGTACAAGAATATCCCATAACATTAGTTTTCCCATTTGTTCTACTTAATTGAAAGCCACAGCATATCATTCTTTGATTTGATATTTTAACAATAAAATATGACGTCCATATCGCAAAGATGAGCTATACCCACTATAATTCCCTTTGATGATGGCAAGAGACTAACATGAATTTTTCTTTCTTTCTTTACTGTAATTTGTAAGATAACGATCAAGATGGCCCCATTCGAAACATTATTTGTTTTCATGGGACATAAAACGATCAAAAGAGCTATTATTTGGAGCATATATCAGCAGCACGTGCTTGTCTTATGCTTTTTTTTTTTTCTCTCTTGATTGATATAATAGAGTTCAAAAGAGTACTTATATCATTAAAGAATGCCAACGCCATTGCAGTGTAGAGTGAAAGGATTGATTTACGGTCTTTTTAATTTCTATTTTTTTATAATAGAACTTATTTTGAAAGAACTAATTTTGGAAAATAATTTAATAGTAAAAAATAAAATTAGACCTGAAAATAATATTTTAAAGAAAATTTAGAAGAATTAATTTATTTAAATAGAAAAATAAAGTCAGTTTTAATATATAAATGAACATATGTTTTTAAAAAATTTATAAGTCACACACTTAATATATATATATATGGATAGATTCACACACTTAATATTAATTCCACTCACTGCATAATTATTTTTAATAACACAAAATATAGCCCTTAATTAGTTGAGCAAAGAAACTACGTAATGGGTTCTAGAACTTTATTTTTGGTTGTTACGGGCCGGGTTCTACAACTATAATATTAATAATATTGTTATTTATTCACATTTTTATATTATTTTTATAATTTTTAATTTTTTTTTATCTTAATTTTTCAAATAAAAAGCATAAAAATTAATGATATTAATGTACAAATAACGAATTCCCTGAATAATACATCTACTGCTGAGGGTGACTTGGTGCTTATCAGTTATCAGCATTGAGATCGAGATAAATGTGACATGAATATAAAACGGAGAAGCCCCATCATATTGCACCCCGTTTAATTGTTAGTTTAAATTAAGATGAAGGTTATATTTACGAGCTTAATTATGTATTCCGGGAAATACACATATATTTTCTGGAATACATAATTAAGTTTGTAATAATTTGTAAACATAATATTTTTCTTTAATTATTTGGGACATTTTTGTGCTGTAGAAAAAAAAGTTCTGTCATACTCATATAAAAATGGATGAGTCTTCTTATAAAAAGAAGAGAGAAAAAAAATTAATGAAACTCATTCATTGTTATGTTAACGTGGCAGAAAAAAATTACAGTAAAAGCATAAATATTAAATCTAAATTAATTATTGTTGTATATATATGATCTTGTCATTATTGCAGTTTAGTTTTATCTGTTTCGTCTTTTTTTCTATGTAATTGTGTAAACTTCAAAAGATCATTTTAAAAATTTATTTAAGGGTAACATATTGCTTTTAAAACTCATTCATTATAAGTAATGTTATATAAACGTAAAATTAGTCCATAAATTTCGAGTTCAAATACTGAAATTAAAAATAATAATTTTAATACAATCGTTCCTATATATGAATCGATAAAGAACTCAAACTGATATCTGGGAGGGGCATAAGTACCGTAATCCTTGGACTCGCACCCAAACTCTAGATTAGTCCGATAGGCGGCTCAAAGAGTCGAACTCGTGAGGATACCGGGGGTTCTGATTCGCCTCAAAGAGGTAATTAGGATCCGTTTCTAAAAAAAAAACTCAAACTGATAGAGAAATAAAAACCAAGTAATGCAAGTTTTTATCATATATCAAAAACATTCATTACACTATTTCCTTTTACCCGCATTGATGAGGAAGAAATTCAGAATTTTTATATAGAAAATTTAATATATATATATATATATATATTTCATAGCAGAGGCTAAAATTCACTAATATTAGGGGACGAGTGACCATTTTGCCACACTTGACAAAAAAATTTACCAGACTGCCACGCCAACAGTAAATTTTGCCAAAATACCACGCGGCATATTTCATATTTCGCTACACTGTTTAGCAAAATATGTTTGTAAGTAATTCGCTACACAGTGTAGCAAAATATGCCATGTCAGGATGTACAGTAAGCAAAAAATGACACGTGTCAAGCAGGCAGAAATTTGCTACACTGTGTAGCGAATTATACTTGAATTCTGTCTGCTTGACAGGTGTCATTTTTACTGACTGTGCAACCTGACATGGTATATTTCGCTACACTGTGTAGCAAATTACTTGCAAACATATTTCGCTACACAGTGTAACGAAATATGCCGCGTGAAATTTTGATAAAATTTACTGTTGGCGTGGCAGTCTGATAAATTTTCTTGCCAAGCGTGACAAAATGGTCACTATTCTAATATTGGAAGGGGGGGGGGGGGGGGGGAAAAAAAATTCTTAAACTATCGAAACTGGCCGGGTGCATTACTTATTAAAATTTTAAAAAGTGATCTATCTAATTACATTTATTTGACTCATTTTTTTGAATTAGTTATATCAAATGAGTTTCACTTATTTTTATTTTTAATAAACAAGCTCATATTGTTACTAAAAATTTATTCTAACATAACATGACGTAAGGGGAAGGTTTTAGCACCCATTTGGATTTTGGATGGGCTTTAAAAAATTAATTTTTTTATTCATTAAGCCTTTAAGAGTTGTTTTTTTTTTTTTTTTAAAAGTTTGAATCAGTATGTAAAAATTACCTTTTAAGTAAAAAAGATTATTTTGACTTTTTCAATAGTCAGAAATCTTAGGATGTGTATCACAATCATAGCGTATTTTCGGAAAGAAATAATATTGACCCCTTTGAAAAAATGGTTTATTTATCGAAACAGAAAAATAAATCGGTTTTATCAAAAATTATTTTTAATTATTTTTGTTTCCCAAACTAAAAGAGTATATATTTTTTAGTAGACAGAAAAAAAGTGTACTTTTTTAATGGATGTTATCATTCACATCCTTAACTTAAAAATAATAATCTTTTTAAATTTTTTTCCTGATAATTTGGGTCTCCCAGATGATTGTGGCATATTTGTGAAGATAATGAGGAGTTACTTTGAACAAAATTAAAGCATCCCTTGAATCAGAGAAAGAAAGTACTCTTCAAATCCCTATATCCCAAGCAAAATTTAGCCCATATATATAAATATGCATGAACAATAGCAAGCAATTAATTCAGCTGTCCGAATGATCAAAGGGCAAAAAAATTAATTTATTAATTTTTTAATAAAAAATTACGAATAAGTAATCGTTTTGAAATTAATTACGAAAATATAACAGTTAAACACGCCCCATAGAGGCGTGACCAGTTGGTGAGAGACACGCCTAATGTTGGGCGTGACCGAGAAGAGAGACACGCCCAATGTTGGGCGTGTTTCACCAGGTGCTGCCACGTGGCACAAAAGCCAACAGTTTGACCGTAAAGCTTTGGAAGTCCATAACTTTTGACTCGGGTATCCTAATTAGGTAAAAAAAAATTTGAATCCACATAACTTTTTGAGATCTACGTAATGACACCTCAATTGGCATATTTTGTCTCTCACAAAAAATTGAATTTACAATAATGATACCATAAGAACGTTTAAAAAAAATTTAATGGACAGAAAACCACTGTTATGATTAGAAACATTCATAATAAAGATCCTTATGATTATGGTAAGTTATGATAAGGTTAATTATGTATGTTATTGAGATATATATTAAAATTTTGAATGAAGAATTTTATGAAATTTATAATTAATAAAGTTAACATCTGTCGGTGACAGAATATCGAATAATTTATATTAAAAAGTTAAGTGAGTGCTTTTCGTTTTATTTTGATTTTTAAGTTTTTGTTCATGATTATAAAAATGTTAGATTATTTTTAGTAATAATTATAAGGTAACAAAGTCATGTCATTTTTAATAATTATGGTATCATTGTTGTAAATTCAAATTTTTTTGTGAGAGACAAAATAGGTCAAATTAGGTGTCATTACGTAGATCTCGAAAAGTTATGTGGAATCAAAAAAAAATTACCTGATTCGGATATCCGAGTCAAAAGTTATGGACTTTCAAAGTTTTACGGTCAAATTATTGACTTTTGTGACATGTGGCAGCACCTGGTGAAACACGTCCAACATTGGGCGTGTCTCTCTCCTCAGTCATGCCCAAAATTGGGCGTGTCTCTCTCCTCGGTCACGCCCAACATTAGGCGTGTCTCTCTCCAACTTGGTCGCGCCCCATGTGGGCGTGAGTCACGCTTAGGTCACGTCCAACATTGGGCGTGTCTCTCTCCAACCGGTCACGCCCCTTTGGGGCGTGTTTGACTGCTATATTTTCATAATTAATTTCAAAACGATTACTTATTCGTAATTTTTATTAAAAAAGCAATAAATTAATTTTTTTGCCATGATCAAAGTGTTTTAAAATCCTCCTTCACTCTGGAGTTGACCCTGCTGGGTAATTGATTCCTTTCTTTTTTGAGGGTTCAAATTAGTAGTTAGACTTTATTTGTAAGTTTATTTCTCTAATTCCCGAAACTTTTCAATTGAACCCGTAACTCCCGGGTTAGAGGGATCAAAGGGGTCATTATTTCTTTCCGAAAAAATTATATATGAAATGACATCATTTGATGTGTAAAAAAAATAAAAAACAAAACAAAAACTAGTTGCTGCCTAAATTTAGAACTAGATCTGAAATCTGAATCGTTCTGCTTATTCTCTTCTGATCTTCTCTCCTAGAACCAGATCTAATCTCTCTGATCCGGTAATCTTCTCCACTGTGCTTGTTCTTCTTTCTCCACCATTAATTATCGAGTCGCCATCTCTCCTCCGTTATTCTCTATTGGATAAGGAATCTCCTTTCATATACTATTATAGGTACATAAGAAGGACAAGAAGCCCCCTGAGTTTGATGATATAACTTTTCATTAACTTCATTGGAATATGTGTTTTATACTTTGATAGTTTTATACTTTGATTAGCTTGTAAATATTGATTTGTGGATATAATTGAATGAATTATGTTAAGTATATTTTAAATTTCTAATGATTGGTGATTTAAATTTTTTGAATTTTTCATATCAGATATATATTTATAATTTTTAATATATAAAGTGATCTTATATCCCCCAATTGAACCACCTGTGACCCCTGACCTCAGCCGAAGTGATAGCCGGATGGGATTTTTAAACACAGAATCAAAGTAAACGACAATTCTGCATTAACCATAGCAAATTCAGGAGAAATGAAAGCAATAAAAATTGGGTACAACACTCATAATTTTTTTTTTGGATACAACAGTATGCATATTTTATGCGCACTTTATATCTATATAATTTTTACTAATCGAAAATAACTGATTCGCATTAGGGTCAAAATTATTTTATATTAGTGTAAATTATACTCTTAATCTTTATTACTGATCTTATTTATATCTAACGGTTCTGATTTATTAGATATTTGAGCCATTAAATATAAGCAAATTATTGACTAAGATTTTGTGTAAGACTTGTTATTCTTATATCAAGGTAAGAATATCTGGCCCCTTCGCGTTAATATGTGTCTAACTATTGGGTCACACTTATTAATAATTAAAAATTCTCAATGAATTATATCCGTCTGATTGACGAAAACTAACAATTAAGATTTGATATCAAACTTTTTAATTTAATACCGGTGTTAAATGATCTTGTCTCTCTCTCATACACACATATATAGGATATGCTTACCACCAATTAGGTTTGTTATTTCTTTTCACCAAAAAAAAAAATTGTCATTTCTTACCACCAAATTTTAACCGTTGATCTCTGTCAATCTGATGATTATAATTTATTGAGAATTAATAATTAATTAATAAGTGTCATCCAACAAATTATAACCGTCAAATTGATGAAAATTAACATTTAAGATTTGGTGACAAGAAGTGATAAACGTAATTGATGGTAAATGAATCTCTTTCCCCACACACACACACACATATATATATATATATATATATATATATATATATAGTCCGAAGTGAGTGCAATATCTAAAAAATTTACAACAGCATACAGACATCTTTCTGTAGCCATCTAGCTGGCATCTGAAAATCCGGTTTCTATTTCAGTAAAGTCATGAGCCCTATAATATAAAGTGAACCCTGAACCATGATAATAATATGAGTAATGACGTTTGCATATTGTTGTTTAATATAATTTCTTTTAGCAAAGATAACATATCTGATGTATATTAATTCTTTTACATAATCTTTATGCTATTTTTTTTACGAAGAAATTACATCTTCCAACATACACTTTTTATTTTTATTTTCCAAGCAAGCAAGGTGTAAGCATAATGTAATTATTTGGATATAAAAATAGTATTTCTCAGTTTGCATTGCATAAATAGCCAAATTATCTTTGCTAGCATCACCATTATTTTACTATTATTATTATTCATCGGATACCACTTTTTAATGTCTAAGTACTTCTTAATAATACTCTCAATGAGATTTGACCAATTTTTTATTATATAATACTTTAAATTTAATTTAATGGTATCTACGTGTTATATTTTCAATGACTGGACGCACTAGTGCGCGTGTTCAGAATAGTTTAATTTAAAGAAATAATCACTTTCTCTTAACTTTTTACAAACCTTTTTAAATAACATAATTTATTATAACTAATTTCAGCTAAACAAAGTACATGCTATGACTATTATTGGGAGTACATAAGAATTTATGCTTCTCGTGGGGTCTATTTGAGCCAATGGCCGGTGATGTTTAGGTCACTAGAGTCCGAAAAGGAAATGCCGCCCCATTCATACTCGTTTGCTTCTTGTTTGACATGAGAGTTGTGAGTGACATTCAGGTTCACGGGCTTGGTTCTAGTTCAGTAACTGCACAAGCTCTTGTAAATTTATATGGATATGCCAATGGAAACAAATCTGACAGGGAAAATTCCACGAGCATATCATACAAAGCTAGCTTGTCTCTTATCCTCACATGTTGGATCTAGCCAGCAACACCACTGAAATATTTAGTATGATATGTATAACTGGCCAATAAGAATATGCCACATCAGTTGAAATAGTTCTTAAAAAGAGAAAAAAATTTAATAATTTATTTATATATTTTTGAAAATACATAATGTAAATATCACCGTCGCGCCCAGTGATCGGTATCACTGTGGTATTGAAAGTGCTCTCTAGGGCACTCCCACCCTTTGAGCTAACTTTTGGAATTGTGTAACCCACCACACCTATGCATAGAAACAACCAAAGTGCATGAATCATTTATACAGAAACATCAAGTATTTATATGATTTGGTTGGGTTAATTACTCAAAAAGTATATGAGATCCTTATGAAAGAATTTTCTCATGCTTTATTTTAACATGATTACGTTATAATCTAAATTGTTCATTGGCATATCAATTCTAAATTGTTCATTGGCATATCAATGGTAGTTATTAAAATGATTGTTTCTTCTTTTTTATTTTACGACGTCATTAAAATTATGATTGTTGATTAAAAAAAGAAAAACATTTGTCACGGACACAACTTTATATTATTTTAAGTAAAATGATATGTTTTGATACATATTTATTGGTCTTTTACATTCTCCTTCCTCTACAAAATTAGGAGGAAAAATAAAGATAAAGCACTATGAAAAAGAGAGAATATAAAAAATTAAAAAATATATATATCAAAACCCTATATTTTCACTTAAAATAATATAAACTTATGTCCTTTAAAATGACAAACACATTTAAAAGAAAAACACACACTCATAATAGGAACCTAAGTCTCTTTTATTTTTGAATTATTATACAGAGAAAAAGGAGAAAGAAACCCTTCAAGATATTATGCTTCTAATGTGTTGAAACGACAAGGATGGTTTAATCAGTGTAACAATAGTGAGTGCAGCGATTGGCCACCCTCCTAAAAAATTGGCTGCCTTTCTAGCCCCTTCTTCTTTTGTTTCATTTTCTAATAGAAACAAAAAGGATGAGTAAGCAGATTATAATGGCGTTGAAAAATAAATGAAATCCTTGACAAGAATCATGTATGTAGGTGCAATTCCCCATGAAAGTTGGAGATCAATGATTCTCTATATAACCATGGTTTATTTGGGATAGGATTGTTGCCGCTTGTGGTCCCTCTTTAACAACACTAAACATCTTAAATTAGACCAGATTTGGCAAAAAGCACACACTACTGCATCCGACAAGAAAGAAGGGAAGGGAGATGTGAATTATTCATCAAGATTGATAATTTACGTTTTTGTTGGAATTTGTTGCCCAATGACGCGGATAGCGTACTTCAAGTGAACAATCAATGTGGTCGTATATCATGCTACTGTACCGTTTACTCCAGAACATGTATTTGAGATTGACATTCATAGTGGGAATCATGTTTATTTTCGATATATTTATGAAAAATATGTTTCTCATATTACCAGTGGCGGAACTAGCGTAGCAACTCAGCCTGAATCAAAAAAATTTACCCCGGACCACGGTTATTTAACTACGCTAAAACGTGACTAATATTTTGAAAATAAGCCAACAAACTAGTCACATTTTTTTAGCCACGATTATCGAACCTTCGATTTTGCCCGACACAAGCCACTTTTCTGGTTCAGTATAAAAAACTAAATTGTGCAAACCACTAGCCAATAATGTAGTTTAGTCCAAAATAAAAACAATGTTCATTATCAAGAAACCACGTTCTACAAGTAAGGTTCCAGCTATCAGCTTGTTTCATTTACTTGCATTAATTTGAGCTAATAAAGTGTAATTTGATTAACTAATTAATTTCAAAATTGAATTTTATAGTTGAAGAATAGTGAAGCTTAAGGTTGAAGGATTTTGATGTTGTCAATGGGCTTTTTGAAGGACCTCAAATTGAAGCTCTATGAAGATCAAAGTGTAGCAAAGTATAAAGATTAGAATGTTAGATTGTTGTTACATACTTTTTATATCACTAAGTTTCATTCTAAGCTCCAATGCATAACATGCATTTAATATTCATTTGAAGTTGAAAATTTGATTTAAAAGTTGATGGACATGCATTAAAATTTGATTTGCAAAAATGTATGTTTTGAAAGTTGTTTTTAAATGTTGAAAATTTGAAGTTTAATGAATTTCAATAGTTGCTTGATGCACTGAGCAAACTGGCGAGATGAATAATTTAGCTCGATGTAGCAAGAATTCTAGCTAGCTGGGTCATGAATCATTTTAAAATACATTTATCTATTCATTCTTCACAACACTTTTTAGAAATCTCTCTCTCTCTCTCTACGAAAATCTGTCTCGTTCTCTCATCATTTTCTAGTATTCTTCAAGAATCAAAAAGTCATCTTTGTAAAGTCATTGAAGCTCCATTGTGTAAGACCTATGAGTGTGTGAGAGTGAATCTCTTGTTCCCATCATCTTTCTTCAAGAAAACCCCAAATCTTCATCAACATTTTTGTTCATTTGAACCCTAATAACTTGGTGTTCTTATTGCTGAAATTTCTGCACGATTTTTGAGACTTCTAATTGGAAGCGTTTCTATTAGAATCTAAATTCAAGAACCAACCTACATTTCTCTATTCTTGTTGCTAAAATTTTGGATTATTGTAGAAGCAAGTCAAATTAGATCCTTGTGAATCTCCATTGTGGTATATTTTAAGAAAACTCATTTTCCTCTGTTATTCTTTGATTTTAATACATATATCCTTATCTTGATTTTCTGCACTTATCATATAATCTTGGAGCTTGTTTTGTTTTATATGTGATATATCTAGTGTGATAGGACACTAAATTTTTTTATTAATTCACTTGTGATAAATATGAAATTATGTATTGATTGTTAAAGTGAAGTGCTTATATGTGTATGAATTGTCCTAGTTGTGTTGGGTGCAATTGACTCTTTGCTTGGCTTGAGAGTGTGTCTCAAGGCCTGGAGCCTCAAGAATCTATTTGTGGTTTGAAAGTAACACTTATTTCTGGTTTGAAAGTGTTGTAACAGTTATTTTGTGATACATTTGTGCTGTAGCGTTTAATCATTTTCTAATTTATGTAAGAAAGTGTAGCTGCGTTTGTACTATGTATAGAAAGGTCGGGTACGTTTTATGTTTTTATATTTCATATAGCATTGTGAGAATCATTCCGGGCATATAGGGACCTGAAGTTTGTTATAACTGTGTGACTGTTATCTGAATTGAAATTGCAAAATAAATTGAGGATTGTCGGTCTTGTTGTGTTGGTGTGTTTATTGAACTCAATAGTTCAGCTTTGTCTAGACTTTACAAATTTTAAAGATCTACTAGCAAAAAAATTTTTGAAAGTAAGAACACCTATTCATCCCCTTTCTAGGTGTTCCGTAAATGTCTTGTGTAAGAAGTCACTTGCCCAACAAATATGCCACACAATTATAGATATATTTAATGCTATTTATTTTAAATTTTAAATTTTTTATTATTTATGCGGGTTGATTCATCAACCCATTTCAAAACCTGATCGGTTAAAATTTTTAACCCATTTATAAAAGACAGGTCAACCGCCCAGCTATATTTTTAGCATGTCGAGACATGTTAGATCTATTTTACCATCTCTAATCCTAAGCCTATGAGATTAAGACTTATAGGGCCCGTTTGGTGGACAGGATAAGATAATGGCGGATAGGATAAAATAGTTGGATAATGATAAGAAAAGATATGGACTGGATAAGTACATATCTTATCCTGTGTTTGATATGCACTAGATTAAGAATATTTTATCTTATCATGTGTTTGAAGTGAACCAAATATCATCAGGATATGATATAAATGGACCAAAATATCATTTATAACAAAATATCATATAATTTATTAAAAATTAATTTTTAAATTTTATTTATACAATTCTAAAATTATAATTGTAAATAAAATATTTTAAATTATTTTTTAATACAAAGAGAAAGTGAAAAAAAAAGCAAGACACCCTAACACAAGGAGAGAAACACCAATTGTCATAAAAATGAAAAGGTTGCAGATGCTACTGGCGTTTGTCATCCTAGAAAAAGAACGAGATAGTTTATTTCTTTTCTGTTTTTCTGCTTTTGTTGATTTTTGTTTTCTTTATTTTGTATTTTTCTATTTTGCTTTTTCAATATCATGTATCAAAAAAAATGAAAAGGTTCACAAGGTTGAAGTTAGAAAGGTTTCCCTTTATTTCCCGTGCTTAACTGGATGTGAACGGGTTGAAAAGGCCAAGAGTAAAGGGAAAAATTTGAAAGTAAAAGATTCAACATGTGTAAACTATGCTTCTTATTCTCGTAAGGTCTTTGCATACTTCCAGAAGGTGGCTATCCCTATCGGTATACCCCTTCTACCATGCTAGTTGGATACTTATATAGAAACCCATGGTTGTTAGGGCAAATTTGATTTAGGAGTTCAAAGGGGGTTTAGGCATTCAAAAGACACTGTAAAAGGGGGTTTGGACAAAGAGAACGATGCTTTCATTTTAAGAGATGAGTTGGGGGAGTAATTAATTCTATTATCCTATCCTATTGGTTCCTAACCCAAGTTCCCTCTTGGGATAAGTTATCAAGCTGTGGATAGGATAAAATGAACTCACCTGATAATTTTATCCTTTTTGTTGGGCTCACCAAATAGCAAATAAGAACCCACTAGAATAAATTATCCTATCATATTCTCCACATCGGGTGCACCAAACGGGTTCATATTAATTTTATTCAACCACACTAATCAAATATTAGATGTACTAAAGTTTCTTACAACCAGATCAATAAATTAATGGGCTTTAAAATATTTTTAAATAAATCATAACATGAGATTAGTTTTGAAGCTTAAAATTAATATGAATTGTTTAAAGCAATACTGTTTTTCTTCCAGAACATTACAATCACAACCACGCACAATAACAAGATCAATAGAAGGAAAATCAACTAAAACCATTTTAAAGTTAAACAAATAAATTTTGTCAAGTTTATAAATTAAAATATTTACTCTTTACAACTATATTTTTATTGTAAAAAAATGTGTAAATCAATTATTTTTGTAACGATTTTATTGGCATCAAAATAAATAAAGATTCATTAGGGATTGGGGATTGAAGAAATATGGCTCACAGTTCCAGTTCCATCAGGAGAGTAGTGGGACCCACAAACATTGGTGATGTTGGAGAATATTTTTAGTGCTGCTGTGAAACCTAATAATGGGATAAATCTTAAGTACTACTGTAGCACCGAGTGCTCAGTAGTACTTCCATCCAAGTTTTGACAATTGTATTATTTTCCATGTCATCTTTCTTACATGGCACTAAAATTTAATTTTTTTATTTTTTATTTTCAGCATGCCTCTACAATCAGCTATCGTTCCCTTCATCCCTTCACACAACAACTTCTATAACTCTTAGGTGCAGCCTTTCGCTGCCACCTTCCACCTTAGCAAGTTCGATCTTGACAGGCTCGCCGGAAAACCCATCTTTGCCAGGAGGCTCTGCTTGAAAATCTTGATCTACGCTGGTAGGAAAATCTTGATCTACACTGGTAATTTTTATCCCTAATTTTTATTTTACTTTTAATTGGTTGTTTTTATCCCAAGCGAACATTCCCTGTTTTTATGAAATTACAATTCATCTAGTGCAAAAAGAAACTTGCACTTGTTCTTTCCTTTTTCATCCTCATGATTTTCACTGTTCCTAGAATCTCAATCTTGTTTAGATCTCTCTCACCATTCGATCCAAGGTAAGGTAAAATCAAGCACCCATGACCTTACACGAATGAGTTTTTATTATTTCTGATTCCTAATTCCAATTCTCTTCTCTTTTATGAAAAAAGGTGTCCACCAAATACTCACCATAAGCAAGTTCATCAAAGGTTATGAGCACCAGTACTACGAGCTCTCTGCTAACCTCTCCCGCATATGCAGTTCATTGTCTCTTGCTTCTAACCAAGGTACCTTAAAAATTGAAGCTTTTCTTGTTGTTTGACTCAGTTTCAAAGGACCCCTTTTTCATTTTGCACCTATTTTTTTTGTATTGTTCTTTGATGTCTTGTGTTGCCTTTATGTGTTTTTTTTGCCTTTGTTGTAGCTTCATTGTTTTGATTGATTTTGAAGACATCATAGTTTGTCTATTATGAAATGAAATGCTTAGATTGGCTGATTGCTTTACTCTTCTTTCAAATTGTCTGTTAGATGGTGTTGAATTGACTATGAGCAAGACAATAAGGATTATTATCCAAAATTTATTTTACTAGAAATTATTTGAATGACAACAGGTGTCTAAAACAAGTGAAAATCATAATTTTGTGTTATTAAACGTTCTATAGCTATATGGTTTGATGAAGTATCCTACATCAACAATTTTTGATCGATTGAGTTAATTATATAAGTGGGACTAGGCACGTTCTTGGACTTGAGTGAAGTTTATTGGTTGTTGCAGTGCAATTGGATGATCCCAAGTGAAATATTTTTTGTCATATGTTCCCTTTGTTAAATAAATTCTTAAATAAATTTTCCTGCGGAGATGGAGGATTTAATTTACTGTGCTGGGTGTCAAATGTTTTCTTGACCATGCTTATGTGACGTGAAGATTTATTCAGGCTTATCATTTACTTTCACATTAAATTATGGTTGCTGAATTTTATTTAATCAACTCTAATTTCAGAACAGAAGCAACAAAAGTTTTCTGAGATCAAAGTTGGACTAGATGAAATTGATGGTAAAAAGTTGAAATGTTTGCTTACGTCTCCAGAGTTAAAGAGACATGGTTAAATCTTTACAAGAAGGTGTCACAGAGCAAAAGGATGCTTATGGAGACAGACAAGCTTGTTGAGGCTTCCAAGTCTCTTCAGATCAAATGTAGAGCTGTGGTCGGCAGGAAATAGAATTTATGAATAAGAGTTGCTAGTGCAAACGATCCTAATGTATAATGAATTATGTGATAAAATTCACTTGATAGTAGTTGTTTGTCAAGCAGTTTTATCTTTCTTCTTTTTAGTTTTTTGGATTGTCATGTCATTTGTAATTGTACAGTTCAATATCAAGCTACAATTTGATTGAGTATCAATTCCAAACCTTAGTTGCTATTTATTTTAATGCTCTAATTGATTTCTTTCCTTCTTTTCCTTTTGAAATTACTTGAAACATGTGTTATAAAAGTAAATTTGATGACTGCACACAAAATCAATCCATAATCAGCTCCAAAATAAATATATATTTGTGTTAAATGTCTGCAATATGAACTATTTATACCAGATACACTAGTTAACTTTGAGAACTTTGGTTGACAACAGTTCTGTAAATAGAAATGTAGACTTTCTCCTTAACAAAAAAACAGCACCAACGGCAAAAAATAGCTCTTGCACCAGTTACAAAAAAAGCACCATTAGTAACAAAAAAAAACACCAATAATGGATTAGATGTAATAACGCTTTGAGATATGCTTCTAGCTTGTGATATATTTTTCTTACATCTTTTCATCTCTAGTTGACTTTTCATTCTAGCATTTGTAACTCTTTTTGCTCGAACACGTTGCGGATCTAATACCCTTTTTGAATTTAATTTGCTATGCTCATCTTTCTCTTCGTCACTAGTCATATCATTGGCTTTAGTAGGTTTGCT
The DNA here is from genome assembly GCF_033153095.1 of Gastrolobium bilobum. NCBI lineage: Eukaryota > Viridiplantae > Streptophyta > Magnoliopsida > Fabales > Fabaceae > Gastrolobium > Gastrolobium bilobum. The sequence continues at coordinate 61,235 of NW_026897921.1, read as the reverse complement.
AGTGAAACAGTCAACCAGACTAGTATTTTTGAACATCCTCTCCAACATTTTTATCCCTTGCTCTAGGTGATCTTCAACCATTTTGGTTGATTCATTTGTCAATGCACCCTTGGTTGCAAAATAAATGGCTTTCCTTATTATTTGGCTCATACGTAGATTAATTCTTTGTGCTGAAACCTCACAAGCTTGGGGTGGAATGCTATCACTTACATTAAAACCATCTTTCGCATCTTTTGTCCACCTCTTAAAGATATATTGATAAGGTATATGAAAAATATTGTGAAAGTTAAGTACCTTTAATACATGAAGATATAAGAGACGAACAGATTCAAACTTCTTACAACTACATTCAACCAAGCAATTTGTAGATTCAAATGCCACAAAATATTATTTTTCATCTCCAGATTTAACCAACTTGTAAACAAAGTAAGTACCATTTTCGTTGGTTTTTTCAATGACCACAGATGAAAATTCAAACAGTTCTTCAAATAATTCTTCAAAAATCACAAGAGTATAGACTTGTGTAGCTTGTTCGGTCATACCTATAAGTTTTTTTACCTGAGGAGGTGCATATTGATTGCATTCAAAGTCTTTTTGCAACTCTGACCAATGTCGACGCTCCAAAACTTTTTCATAACGAAGTAAATTGAGAAAGAGACATTGCTTTACAAGTTACTGTACGAAAAATATTATTCATACTCTCACTTCTTTGTGTTGATAACATGCCAGCTCAAAAATAATTCTTACTAAATCTTGAACACCAATTTTCCCGTAACTCATAGAATTTTTTCAACCATGAACATTTTGAAATGTCTACTTTTAGTGAGTAAACGTGCCCACACTTCTTCAAACTCTTGCTCAGATTCACAATTGTAAAGACACCTATTAAATAGAACCTTAAAGTCAGGTTGTCTCAAATAATATGAAAGATGTTTAGCAGCATTTTGGCTAACATGCCACAAACAAAGTCGATGTTGAGCTTTAGGAAGAACTCTCTTAATAGCTTTGGTCATTGCTTGACATTGATCAATAAAAATTATTTTAGGTTGCAGTCCACCTATTGCTTCCAAAAAAGATTCAAAAAGGCAAAAAAAATGATTTTGTTGTCTCATTTAACAAGAAAGCACAACCAAAGAGAACACTTTATTTATGATGATTTACCCCAATGAAAGGTGCACAAGTCATATTATACTTGTTTGTTCGGTAAGTTGTGTAAAAAATGACTACATCTCCAAAGTGACTATAATTTGTTCTTGATATGCCATCTCTCCCAAAAAAGTTAGTCATGCGATTTTCACGATCAACTTGCATTATGTAGAAAAAGGATGGATCATTTGCTTGTAATTTTTTGAAATGGTTAATAACACTTTGTGCATCTCCTGCTTCAAGAGTGTTGCTCCTTTTACTTTGTAAAAAATTATCACAATCATGTTTTAAAAATCCAACATCTTGGGCTCCTCCGGCAACTTCAACAAAATATGAATACATACCACATGGTTTTATGCCAGCATATCTTGTTCTTCATCAACATGTCTTTGGGATCTTAGTATAGCTCGCGCGCATGATTTCACAAGATCATGATTATGATCTGGAATGAATTTATAAACAATCCAATTATCCCTCTAAATTTTAAAACATATCATAGCTGGACAACCCATTCTTGTTTCTCTCCTCTTTACTTTCTTCACGTGTGAAGGATCCTTCAACCTTCTATATCCTTCTCTTCCACAAACAAATATTATTTGGCTTATGGTCCTATCTGCTAATCTTCGATACTGTGAGATAGTCAATTTAGCATATTCATTATAGAACTTATAAGCTTCATCTTCAGATGAAAACATCATTCTAATTTTTAGCTCATATCCATTTTCTTCTCTTGTCACAATCAATGGCATCTCTATTTGTTCATCGTCATGTTCACTTTCTGAAGTACTCACTTCACTAGATGACAACTGCAACTCAAATAACCAAAAAAAATTCGAATATTAAAAAAAAGGATAAGGGAACAAGAACCATAAAGCCAAAAAATCTCTAATTCTTTAGATGTTTAATAGCATTTTAGGAACCCTTTTAAAATTGGCAACAAGAACCATAAAGCCAAAAAAAAATAAACATACTTGTTTGCATGTTTCAATAATAGTCGAATGTTCCTATAAGTTAATACTTTACGCACCTGAACTTCCATTTGGTTGAGAATTTCGTTCCCTGCGTCAATCTTCAGTGGGCGAGAATTAACAGAGAAAGAAGATGGAAGATTGCTTAGCTAATCTAGAGATATCAAAACTTTGGTGGGTGAAGCAAAAAGACCAAATGCAATGACATGATATGAGGATGGAGCGACGAAATGTATTGTTGATTCTTTCCACAGATCAATCTGCTTATGAAGAAAACAAACGACCATCAAACAGATAGTATAAATGTCCCTTCAAGGTTAACCTCAATAAATGACATAAAGCCAAGTGTAACAGCACCTCACAATGCTTCGTAGTATAAGCGAGAATTCCTAGTGACTCCCCGTTTAGAAGAACAGTCAACACCCACGGGGACTTGCTACGACTTGCGCACAAAGGACTGCATTGGAATGGTTTCCCCCATACTAGCTAATATTAGCTGAAATTAGGATGAAGTTTCTTAGTGTTTTTTTCTTCCAGTTCTTGCCTTTATTTCCTCTTATTTCCCAAAAAGAAAAAGAAAAAAAGATGCAAGAAATATGAAAGAAAATGTAGTGGAACTTGAAATGAGAGAAAAAAGATAGCATCACCCGGGGAAAAGAGTGGCGGGAGTTACATGAAAAGAACCACCAAATTTTTTGTGAAAATAAAAAAAAAATTAAAATTAAAATTTTAGTGCAATGTAAGAAAGATGACATGGAAAAAATAATACAATTGTGAAAACTTGAATGGAAGTACTAATGGGCACTCAGTTCTACAATAGTGCTTAAGATTTATCCGTTATAATGGTACTACTTTTATTCAAAATGATATACTTGTATTATAAATAAAGCATTGATGGCGGGTTTTTTTTTTCTCTCTCTCCTATGTGCTGGTATGATAACATATTAGGGTTGGTGTCTAATTTCTATTGGACAAATATAAGGAATATATGGTATTTCTTAAAATATTTTGTAATATTAATCAATTCAAAGTAAAAGTTTAAGCTGTTGAGTGATGTTAGATTAATGACTTTATATTTTTTTAATACGTAATTTATATTTTTTTAACACATTCCATCACACGAGAGCTTATTGAACTTAAGAATAGATAATATATCATGCACAACCTATCTTTATTAAAAACTGCCATAATATTTAATAATTTTTATTAATAAAATGGAAACGATGAATATCAAACCCGTGACCAGAGGCTATCTAATGGTTTTATATTTCTCCAATTGCTACTACGAAAACGTGACTTGACTGATGGTACAGTGGGCTAGACTGGCACGGAAGCTGGAGAATGAGATTATAGTCAACGTAGATGCAAATGCAATAGGAATATCTTCTTCTTTTATGTTTTCAGAGTAAGCCAGCTTCAAACTACACTGTGACTTTTCCTTCTTTCTTTTTTTTCTTTTTTTTTTGTCCTTTCATATCGTAATTTATCAACAGTTTTAGAAACCATGTGAGGAGGATTATAATCATAATTGAAGCGAATTGCTATCTATGTAATTGTGTCAAGCTCAAATGAATATCATCAATATTTAGTTTTGGACGTTGTTCTTCATTTATAATTCCATTTTCGGTTTCAAGTTCACCTTTTGGTCTTATAGGAATGTAACATAGTGATGACAAACAGATAGTGATGGACCACGGGGGCAATCGCCTCCCCTCGAACTCATCAAATCTCTGTCTTAAATTCTATTAAAAGAAAGGTAATAGAATATAAAATTATCTTCTTGTACGAAGAAAATTTAGAAAATTCTTCAAATATGGCTATGTATTAACTTAACAGTGAGTTGCCCTGCCTAATTTAGAGTAAATTTTCAAATTTTTGCCCCCTCTCACAAAATTTTATGAATCCGCATTAGAGATATCATTTTTGTGAACCGGGAGAGTCAGGGAAAATGAGTTATGGCATAAGTACAGTTAATTTTTGAGAAAAGTGTACTCCCGTGCTTTGTTTCAAAATCACGTATGCCTCTCTGGTTTTTTTATATCACATATACCCTTGTGGTTTGTAAAAAGTAAAATATCATAGGGCACATGTGATAAAAAAACATACCCTTTTGCAAATCACAAGGGCATATGTGATATAAAAAAAATCAAATGGACATAGGTGATTCTGAAGCAAATCACAGATACATCTGTTAACTTTTCCCTTAATTTTTTTATTTTTTTTTGGGTAGACAAGTCCCATTAATGTTATATATCTTCTAATATATATTATATTTGTTGTTGAATAATCAGGGGTTAGAAGATAATTTAATGGTGCAGTAGAATTACCATTTACTGTCTTTGTAAGTAGACTATCAATAATAGGAAAGTAATACCTTTCGGTTGCAACTACCCATACCAGCTTCTTTAACACCCTTCAACTTTTCTCAGCACTAACAACCAAGGTTTATAATTGTATCATCATTTTGTAGAAGCTAACCATTTACTTCAGGCAATAAATAAGATGCCATTTATGCAACAAAAGTTCAGTATTTCTCGTTATGATTCATTTTGTAATATTTTTGAACTTCTTTTGTATGGTCATATAGTTTACCAAATCAGGATACTACTTAAAAGCTTTTATTTGCTGTTGGTTTACCTAATATATAGCTTTGAATAGCTGCTGCAGGAATCTAGCTGCTATTTCATGTAGTTTTATTGCTTTCAACTAACAATACTTACTTTAGCAAATCTTGACTATATCATCAAATTTATTATCCATGCTCATTTTAAGGTTACATATTGACACTAGCAACTAGAGGCAACAATTGATATTCAGCAAATATCATTCGTTTTTTTTATGTCCTTTATAGTGCTTTTGTGGTTTATAATCTTGTTCCATTAGGAAATGAGATAAATGCAATGGAACCTGCTCGCATACATACAGTGTGTTTTGTGCTATAGGTCTAGGATCTAATTTGAATCGGATTAGTTACGAACCAATGAACCGATCGGAATATTTCCAAAAAAAAAAAAATTTATCTCTTGACTCATTTAGTTATTTAGTTACTCACATATGAATGCCTCTTTTTTGGTTGAATGTACAGAACCATAGAGAAAGTATTGCAGTTATCATAGTAGATAGATTTTACCATGCAACTAAGGTATGCTTTGTTTATACTAAATAAAGTACCGTTAATTATCACTGTCTTAAAACCTTGAATAACAGATATTAATATAATACCTGCTGTTATCACGTTTCAAACTATTAGTTTTGACTATGACAGCAGATTTGTGCAAAGTAATAAAATGTCACACGCTAAAGTGGTTCTGCAAAAGCTATGCTATCCTATATTTTTACTTGAACCATATCACTAACATTATCTTTTCAACGTGAGAAATAGAGACTAGTCTTCCCCAGTATTGTGTTTCAGAGACCTTAGTAAAGGTCACTGAAATTGTATTAGTTGAGCATTTATGCACTTCTCATTTTATCTTCGGTACTCCATTATGCTACCCATCATAGAATATGCATAGTGAGAAGAGTCAGATAACATTTCCTTGAACCAATGACCATATCAGTTCCAAGACAAATGTACTTTCATATGATTAAGCTCTCTTTTAAGTATGACTGACAACACCAATCAAATGATGGTAGCTTAGTTGGCACATGGGAACTGAACAGGTGAGGATGAGAGCATGTGTTCAATCCTGGACCCGTCTCGAACTCTGGATTAGTCCATAAAGAACCTATGAGATTACCAGGAGGATACTCTCCATAAAAAAAAAGACCACCAGTTATTTGCAAGATAATTGAACCTCCTCATGACTGTTATGAGAAACACCAATATAATTTAGAGCAACCTTGCAAGGTGCACTTGTAAAAAGTAACCAGTTAAATGATTCACAAGAAAATCCACTATTATGAAGAAACCAAACATGTATACTTTGGAGATTGACGTTTTAAAAAGTTCACATTTCTGTTTCCATCATTGAATAGTAAATTTTGTATATATTGCAAATATGCAGCATTTTGTCTTCAACAAGAATTTTCAGTTACTTGGATACTCTATGAATGTGATTCTCTCAAAATCAACCAAAATTGTGTTTACATGTTTAAATAAATGATTTCTCTATTTTTTTTCACAGATGAATTCAAAATTAAACCTGGACTTGGCTTTGCTCATCTGCTCATGAAGTGCTGGCGTGAGAATGCAAGGTATGGCTTCTCTTTTTGATCAACCAGTATCCAAACCCTCCAACAAGAAGGATAATTATGAGTCCATCAACCACTCCCACCACAACCAATACCCAACTTTTAATATTATGCTGCTTATGATTCCTAACAGTTCCCTTTGGAACCTTAACCATATAACTAAATCCTGTGCCTTTATCTACCTGTTTGAGACCAAGGACTAGTCTATAAAGGTAGCATTCTTCCACCTTTGTGCTTGCATTCCTGAAATATAAAGCAGCAGCACATTTACAGTCTTGTAAGCATAAATTTTCACATGCTTCTTGGCTAATATTGACCCTTTTAGGAACATCCTTGAGCACACTACTTACATTATCTAGTTCTAGCATTTCTGCCTGTTTACCACTGCAAAATCCACCAGGAATTTCCCCACTGCAATCAGCACTACCCTTGTTTTCATTTGTCAAAAGCTGAATACACGAGCAGGTATTGGAGAATGTACATATTCCATAAGGTCTACAAGCAATTGGAAGATCACATGTGCTGTTAAGTGCTTGAAAAGAGGCCTCAAACTTTGCTTTCTCAGGTGAATAGTAATAGAGACCAAAGTTTCCTGTTTCATTCTTCAGTGCTAAAAATCTTAGAGGGTAAATCCCCTGCGATAGAATCTGTGCAATTTTCTTGTATTTGACATCAAACAACACCAACCCTCTTGAACTCAGCTTAACATATGTAATACTTCTATTCATGGAAGGCTGAAATTCCCAGTAAGAATACCTCAACTTACCAGAGTTCAAGTACAGAGCAACCTTGTTGTTCTCAATTTCAAAAGAGTAGAACAAGCTTGAGTTCCTTTGGGATGATGTCAAGCGAGTTGCCACATCAAGTTGCTGGCCCCAGAGCATTACATCCGTTGGAAAATTGAAACTCTGCCATTTTATATGGTTCAGTGCATCAACAAGCACTAAATTTCCCGTGCTCAATATCTGCAATCTCTGCTTCAAATTGAGTCAATGCAACAAATCATGTATTAGACCCTATGCAATGCAGCTTAATTGACAAGGTGGGACGAAATATAAGAATAATCATACTCTAATCTACAATAATTTTGAATCGTTGTAAAAATACTCTGTGCCATTTATTTATTTATTTTGTGAGGGTTATATATGAAATGATAGTTTGTATAAGTATCATTTTCCATTGACTATAGCTATGCATAACAAAAGGTAACATCATGTGCTGCTGCATAGTTTTTACCTTCACACCTTGTCCAGAAGTCCCAGTCTTCCATCCCACAAGCTCTTTTGGACCTTTCAGCCTTAAATCTCCATCATTTGTGAGCTCTAGCAAGCATTTCTCAGTGGTATAAAACCTGGAGTAATGGCCAGAATCCCACACCTTAACATCCCCAAGAAAAACTTGCAATGAGCATGAGTATTTCCCATTCATGGCTTCAATGCTCAATGCTACTCTAAAATTTGGTGTTGTCTGATTGGTCTGCACAAGAAAAGCTCTCCCTGTGAAATCCATGTCATACCCCATAGGAACTGCCATCATGAGTTGGTAACCAATACCAACACTAGAATCACAAAAGCCATAATTGAACAAGAGAACAACAAGGAGAAGAAGGAAAGGGAAAAGCTTCTTCATGAGTGGAGGAAGAAACAACAACAACACCAAGTTTTCTTTTTTCACTTTTAGAACTAATCTTTGATGATTTTGGGAGGTGGGTTTGCAGTGCTGTGGTGTGTTGAGGCCAGAATTGATGAGAGCAAGTGAAGGAAAAGGTAGGCATGATTACTGAAACTCTGCAAGACCCACCTCACACCTCCCACTCCCAAAAAGGATTTGAGCTTTCATGTTGCTCCTTGCATTAAACAATTACAAATTAATACACCATGTGGTGGGGTTGCTGATTACAACAAAAAAAATGGGCACAAGAATTTGTTGGTTTTCTTTCTCTTAGTACAGACTATTCTCCATCTTTATGGACTAAGAAAAATAAAATAAAGTAACACACCACTGAGATGGCTGCACACAGTGTTGCACATGTGAGAGTTTGTGAGTACCCGTAGAAAATTAGTTAAAAAATTTTGGGGTCACATTCAAACAATTTCTAATTTTTGCACAGAAGTTATCTCTGTCCTTAGGTAAATGAATACGGCATTTATGACTCCTACACCAAATTAACAGTTATGCAAAAGATATTAATATTAATAAATTATAAAGTTAATTCTGATCCATTACCGGTATCTGATTAACACTTTCTTTTTGCTGTCATGTCATCTAGTTATTATTGAGTCAACAAAAAAAAATGTTATTATCACATGTTTACAGGGAAATAGATTATTCTACCTATTTTTTTTTTTTCTGTCTATTTTTACATATAAGTTTCCAACACCGTTAGATTCCTTATAAATGAAAAAAAAAAAAAAGAGTTCTTAGACAATTGTTATGACATTTACATTTTTTTAAAAAGATGTACTAACAAGATACATAATTTAATATGGAATAAATTAAAAATTAATAATAATGTGAAAACGGATGAATTTAAGAGTAATTATTGAATAAATTCAAATTGTGAAAACCGATAATTCTTTTGAAAATTAATAATAATGTCAATTCATTATGACAAAGAAATTTGCTATTAGACCAGTAACCTTTGGATGAGAGTGGAATTGAGATATGTGAGTGATTCTGATTAAATTAAAAAAAAATAAAAAACTTGGCTGAAGGTTAGATGCTCGGCCTGTACCAGGACTTTATGACAAAAACTTACAGCAATTTAATATCGAAAAAAAACATATTTAATGTTACTTTAAATAATTTTATCTAATATTTACTGAAATAATATTATTTTGAATTGAAAAATTAAAAAATTATAATATAAAAGTTATTATAGTCCTAAAATAAATTAAAATTATAACATTTTCCATCATAAAATAACCTCGTTTCAGTCAACATTTTTTTAGTTAAAGTTGAACTCTTAAATTAGGTAACTACGGTATACAAATGAGTTTAGTGAGCATTTATATGGGATTGAATTTTGAAGGGCAGTGAGTGGGTTATGTTGAAGGGTAAGCGTGGGTGACCAGGATATTAATGTGGGACCCTTTCCATCCAATTCTGCTGGTTCAATTGAGTGCCATTCTTAAATCTTTTTTAAAGTGGGCATGCAAAGTGTCCTCTGAGGTTTTGATTGGTCTTAAGAAATTGGTCCTGTCGTCCATACTTGACACGTGGATATGATAACTGCATGCCACGTGTTCCACTGCTGGTGCTGACACAGCTCTTACGGTTGGATGACACATGTTGGGTTCCAACTCCCAAACCTCCATGGCAATGTGATAGATATTATCTGTCGTCAACTCTCCAACTCGTTTCGACACTTTTTTTTGACATGCAGTCAACTTTTTCTGACACACGATCAATGTTTCGACACTTTTTTTTTTAATCTTAATTTTATTTTATTAAATAAATATAAAAAAAATATAAATTAATTTTTTTCTGTTATGAAATTTGACATGAAAAATTAACAAAGTACGAAAAATTATTTTTATTTATATTTATGTTATAAAATTTAAATATGTGATTGGTTATATGACTTATTATGGACTCTTATTTGTATCAAATATAAATTATATTATATATATTAAAATTTTATTTAATATCAAAACGTGTCGAAATATGATATTTTTTAGAATTAACGTGTCGGCGTGTCGTGTCGTGTCCCGTGTCGGTGTCGGTGCATCATAGGATATTATTGTAGAGAAGTCTTGATATTATTGTAGATAAATTTTAAAGGGAAAAGTGTTTGTCATTTTAAATGACATAAAGTTATGTCATTTCAAGAGAGATAGACACAAAATAAATTTTTTTATTTAAATTTTAAATTAAAAAAAATCACTCACTTTCTCTCTCCCATGATTTCCATTTTTTGTGTCTATCTCTCTCCTAAAATGACATAACTTATGTCATTTAAAATGACAAACACCAAACCCAATTTTAAATAAGCTAAACCAATTTTTTTTAGAAAAAGTTATCAATGGCAAATGATTAATCAAATAATTAATTAATTAATTAATTATTCACCAATTGTGTGATGTGATTTGTCAATTTGTTTTGGGTCTAACATCTTAGTTTGGTTTCTTGTATCCTATGTGACATGTGCTTCATAACCAAAAATAGTTTGTTCATTAGAATATTCACATTTTGTTAGTCTACATAGAAATCTAGTTGGTCAAGTGGGTTTAGTTCATAATTGAAAGTTTTGAACCATGATTCTTAATTAGGCCAATGTCATGTTATACTAAACTAACATTGACCTTCAATAGCTTACTTTACTCTACAACAATCGGGATTCTGTTGATGCATTAACCAAGTAATGGTAACTTGAATCACATGTAATCCCAACAAAAGTTAGTTTTAATGATTTGTTCATGAAAATTGATGGATTCATTATTATTGTAGGTAAGCTTTTTTTTTTTTTCCTTCTGAAAGGCATAAAGCAGAGTTAAAAGACTAAGAACCTTGTGTGTGCAGGTTCTTGGTTTTTCACAGAATGGATGCTTTTCTTGAAGTTTAATCCTCGGCAATAGATGACACTGAAGGCCCAATTAATATAACTTGTAGTTCCAACCTACATGACTTACATTTTCTTAAACATGCATATGAAGGCCCAATATAACTCGTGGTTCAACTTTCAAAGCCGAACTACATCGCTCATATTTACTAAGGCACACCTACATGCCACATGGCCCAATATAAAAGCACTTCAGCTTGAAAATAATGAGGAATGTTTAGGGTTTGTATTTATTTTTAATTTAATTTAAAGTATATGATAATCTTAATTCACCAAAATTTAAAAGAATATATCTTTTATTTGTTTATTTTAGAAAATATTTGTTTAAAAGAAGTTTATTCTCCAAAATAGAAAAAGCATACGCCTTTTAGCCTCTCAAGTTACATGAAAATAGGAATAACAAGTGTCAAAATTAAACCATATTTTTCTAATTTATTACTTTTGTTAGCGGAATCACATAAATATGCAATTAAATAAGGAGAAGGATATTGTGACAACCAAGTTGTATTTTTACTAAGTGACTACCAATCAATCTTACCGTTAGATCGATTATATTGATCCAACGATTATATTTATTTCCATCTTTGTATGGTCATGATTCCCCAAATTTAATACTTTATATTTATTTTCACCTTTGTATGGTTATGATTTTTCATATTTAATGCTTTCACTTTAAATATGGGGAATCATGACCATACAAAGATGAAAATAAATATAACCGTTGAATCAACATAATCGATCTAACGATGAGATTGATTGATAATCACTTGGTAGTAACACAACTTGGTTGTCACAATATCATTTTCCATTAAATAAAGGGATCTATTTATTTCATGTTCATGAGATAATTATCTGAGATAAGATAGTGGAGTCCATTATTTTTTTAAAAAATAATAATAATAATAATGAAACTTACTATTTTGTCTCTATTGCATAATCATCTCATACAACATGAAATAATTATTTTCCTTCAATAAAACACAAAATAGATATAACGTTTTTTTATAACCTAATTCAATTGTCGCTTCTATGGTCGCACTCACCCAGCTGCCCCTAGTTATAAAGTGGGTTAATTTGTTCTGCTTCCAATTTTGGAAATTGGTTGAAAATCTCAACCAATCCTGTAACAATAATAAGTTAGTAACCTGCCTATAATAAAAAAATAAAATAAAAAAGTCAAGAAAGGAAAATTGAGTGAGCTATGGTAAAAGCAATATGTGATATTTTATCCAAATTATTCAATTAAATATAAAAAATTCAATCCGTTGGATTGACCCGCATCATGTCCACTTTAATTCACCTTTTAAGCGAGCAGATTATATGGATTGGCAGGTTATAAAATATAACCCAGTTCACCAAATTAAGCAGGTTAACAACCAACTCATTTTGCCATGGCTTTCACTAGGGGTGAAACTGGTCAGGCTGGCTTACAGGGACCTACGGCTCGGCCTATATCAAGTCAGATCTGATCTAGTATATTTTGTATAATAAGCCGGGTTTGGACCTTAAAAAAGCCTGTTTAATAAAGCCCACTTTCAAAAGGCTGGGCCTATAAGCCCACAGGCCAGCTTATATTATACTATTTATTTTAAATAAAATAAAATAGAGTAAGTATGTCTTGAAGAAAAAACAAATGATGTAAATTTAATCAATTGCAATTGTTTATAACTTAATTATATTCGATTATATTTTAATAGAAATTTTATTTTATTTCTTATATAGGAGGAACCAACATCTCAACATGTTAGATTGTATATATGAATATATTAAAAGATTTTTGGGAGAGTTATACTTACTACAAGCATCATGATTTGTTTGTTGGATTCATGTAGCTATTTTAATTTACATGGTATGGATTTGTTTATTGGATCTGATGAAATATATGTTATTTAGTTTGAGCATTTTTCTTTTGAAAATGACTTAAGTGCATATTGTATGAGTTTTGTTATGATTCATGATTCTGTTTGGATGTTGAAATTATGATTTTTGGTGTAGCAACTGAATTTGAGTACTTTGTAAAGTTGATTCATGGTTCTGCCTGGAAGTTAAAAATTAACAAGCTAACGGGCCAAGCTAGGCCATTTGTTTTTTTTATAAACGGGTCAAACCAGGCTAACAGTTAGACTCATACTAGGCTTGGGCCAGGCCAAATTGAAATTTTTTGACGTAGGCTTGGACTTTTCGGGGCAAAGCTTGGCCCAGCCCAGCCCACTTTCACCCCTAGCTTTCACCCACTTAATCTTCAAGTTTAAGTTTTTTTTTTTTTTTTTGTAAAAAAAAGTTAAAAAAGGTAAAATTTATTCCCTATATAAATCACATGGGAAACTATAAAAGTTATCAAAGATGACATTAGTTTTTAAATTTTTCAGTCACCTAAATAATTAAGAATACATTAGCAATGTTCTTAGTTAACTTATTTACTAATAACATGTATATATGGCCAAACCAAAAAAAAAAACAACTACATGATAATTAAAAAAAAAAATTCTCTTAATACATGTACGAGTACCATATTCACGAAAAATGTTAATATTATTGTTTTATTTAAAAATCCGATGTTTCCTCCATTTTCTTTTAAACAAATATGTAACTAATTAATTTCTATATCTAAATAATTAAATCATATTTTTTTCTTCAAATAAAATTAAAGACATACATGTTTTTTTATTAGGGTTAGACAAGAAAAACTCTTTTTCAACGGATCATGTTAACAGAAGAACAAACAAATCCAATATTCACCTCTTTCTTTAATAGAAGAACACAAATAAGAAAGCAAAATGAATGCGGATTTAGACCTTATAAAAGTCATGGAATCCATATTGCAAATTATAGTAACTTCTTTATTGTGAACACGTTAATTAGCTTTTTGAGCTTTCTGTGTCTGATATGATCAATAATAATGCCACAACTACTAGATGACTGCAATGCCTATTTATATAAGTAGATATATAATGCCTCTAGATGGAGACATGTCATGTGTATGTTTATTGGACAAATTAAAATCATTTTGTATTTGAAGTCTTTGGTTATCAAACAGAACAAGATAAAAAAATGACTCAGACAGCGACAACACATCAGAAGATATAGGGACTGGAAGCCAATCAATTATCAAAAGATGGCACAGGGGAGGGTGTACCCACAGTGCATGCACACTCTCCTCCACATGCATGAATATGGCAATAAAAACTAAAATTAGCTTAAGTAATTTTTTATGTATAATCAACTAAAAGTGGGATAGATTTAGAGGTATGTGTTTTCTGTTTGCATTTATAAAGTCTTTGCACTATTGCTAAAAAATAAATCTTTGCACTTTGGCACAAATGACATGGTTTAGTGGGTAAGGTTATCAATCAAGAATAAGTACACCTACCTATTACATTTATAATCTATATAATTGTTTTAAAGATGTTTTTACGGCACCTCTAACTAGTGATACTTATCTTCGAACGAATATTTAATTTTTAATTTCATCTAAATTTAATTTGCATAGATTAGTGAACACAAACTACTATGTGATCAAGTAAACTACATTCAAAGTCAACAAGAAAAAAAAAAAATATGGAGACAACAATAACTAGATAATCATGTGCATTCTATTTATATAACTATTTTTTTACATGCATGATAACATTATGAATTAAGTAAGGTAACTAAATTAACATCATAAAAGTATTGGGTATATAACTCATATTTCGTATTCACAAAATAGTGTTTACAATTGTTATTAAAACTAGTCCGGATCTGTTAGTGGTCTGGTTCAGTCAACTAACCGGATGATCCTAATCCGGTATTGGATTTTAAAAATTATGACAAAATATTTCACCACAATTGTACTTGGCATATAAGGGAACCAAAATGAAACGCTAACCACTAAGACATGTCACTTTGATTGTAATATTATACTTCTATTTACATATTTATTATATATTTATATAAATTTAATTTAAGTGGTTTAATTAATGATTCAATGACTTGGTACCTTGATTGAGTCGATGACTAATCTGGGTTTAATAATATTGGTACATATTGCTAAACGTAACCCACATTCAGTAAACTAGGGTAAATTTATGTCTCCACTTTTTTTTCTTTCTTTCTTTTTTATTTGTGATTTATGTGTGATTATTCATACCAACAAAAAGAATACATCTTCTTATAAAATGCCAATGATACCCCTTTCAATGGCCACATCTTTCTTTTGTCAGAAAGCAACGTGGCTTTGATAGAGGAAGCTCTATTCTATGCATATATGCTGGTGATTTCCACTTATTAATTCAAATGAACGTGATATATATAGCTATTTCTTAATTTGTCTTCTATAGGGAGCTTCTTAGGGCTGGCAATATGGGTCAGCCCGCCCCGGCCTGCTACTAGCCCGCTCAAAATGGGCTGGCCCACCCCGGCCCGTTTTGACAAAATGGGTTGAAAGGAGTAACCCGGCCCGTTTTATGAGTGGGCTGACGGGCTACGGGCCAGCCCGCCTAAAATACAAAAATATAAAAATAAAATACAAAAAATTAAATTCTGCATAAAATCACATAAAAAAATCTGCATAAAAGCATACAAAAATCTGCATAAAATCCTAATGTGCTTATGAAACCAAGAAGATCAGTATTTAATAATCTGCATATAAATATGCATCTTTCATTCCAAAAATAATAATAAAAAAATAAAATCATATCAGGATAAAATAGAGTAACAAAACAAGTAACAAAGTGTTGTATGAGCAGTCCACATCAATTCAAAAAAGCCACTTGCATGCAGAGAAATCTAAGATACGGAGCTACATAACAATTGGGTAACCTAAAAAAAATAAAAAAAATGACTTGGCGGGCTAGCCCGCCCCGTGGCGGGCTGACCCATATGGGCTGGCGGATTTGGCGGGCTGGTGGGTTGAAAAACTCAACCCAACCAACCCCATTTGGCAGACGGGGCGGGCCAGCCCGGCGGGCTCAGCCCATTTTGCCGGCCCTACTAATATTAAAACCCTTGCAATATCAGAGAATCTTATCTTGCCAACATCAATCACATCCCTTGCTGACGAGGCTTAATTTCTTAGCTTATCTTAAATTTCGGATATAAAGCCATAGTAAATGAATGAGTAGAAAGTAGAAACCAAAGCGTGACTTATGAATTATGATGCAGCAACTACGGATTCTTCGCTGGGAAGTTAATTACCCAAAGGTTAGAATTATTCACCAAGTAGCATACCAGAACGTGACATATAATACACCCACTTAGGTTATTATATAATGTAATTATACATTGTAGGCACTTATTTTATATGGTTACACATAAATAAATAACTATAGAAAGTCTGATTTAGCACGAATGCAATTCAATAATTCTAGGGATATTCGAATAGAAGCTCTAGGGCCGGCAAAATGGGCTGAGCCCGCCGGGCTGGCCCGCCCCGTCTGCCAAATGAGGCGGGCTGGGTTGAGTTTTTCAACCCACCAGCCCGCCAAACCCGCCAGCCCATATGGGTCAGCCCGCCAAGTCCTTTTTTTTTTTTTTTTAGGTTACCCAATTGTTATGTAACTCCGTATCTTAGATTTCTCTGCATGCAAGTGGCTTTTTTGAATTGATGTGGACTGCTCATACAACACTTTGTTACTTGTTTTGTTACTCTATTTTATCTGATATGATTTTATTTTTTTATTATTATTTTTGGAATGAAAGATGCATATTTATATGCAGATTATTAAACACTGATCTTCTTGGTTTCATAAGCACATTAGGATTTTATGCAGATTTTTGTATGCTTTTATGCAGATTTTTTTATGTGATTTTATGCAGAATTTAATTTTTTGTATTTTATTTTTATTTTTTTTATTTTAGGCGGGCTGGCCCATAGCCCGCCAGCCCACTCATAAAACGGACCGTATTACTCCTTTAATCCATTTTGTCAAAACGGGCTGGGGCGGGCCAGCCCATTTTAGACGGACTAGTGACAGGCCGGGGCGGGCTGGCCCATATTGCCAGCCCTAAATATTAGTAACTCATATCATCTAATGGGTCTTCATTTATTGAACAGGTAGATATCTGATGGTGTTTGATCACATGATATTGTTGTCTACCTATATAGGGTGGAAACCGTGGAACGAAGAGTTTTAATAAAGCCTCACTTTGATCTATCCCTTTTTTGCGACAATAATCAGTGGCTTTTATTATTTTGTGTTTCAATTTTTCAAATCGAAAAGTTAAATTTCTGTAATTTATTATAATTGTGAATATAATAGAGAAAGTTGTTTGATCTACCTCGGGAGAGTACTATCTTCTTGATGATTGTTATACATTCATGCACACTAAACTTGAAAACCCCTTATAACCAAAATTTATCTTCTAAATCATATATATAATGTTATGAAAAAAAGAGAGAAAGAAATTGAAATGTGATTTCGAAAACTCTAATTCTTTGAGACTAGTTATAACCTTTGTTTTTTATTTCTTTCTTCATAGGAAAAATATATCCTTATTATATAAGACTTTAAAAATAAATGGATAGAGGGATTACATTTCATAATATAATACACCATTGTATATAATGATTACACCAAAGATCATTAAGCATACCAAAGTCATAACTAACGGTACTTTTAATAGTTATCCACCACACGCAAATTAAATAACATGTGTTTAAATCAATGATACTGTAGTGCGATTGAAGGTTAAATTAATTTCTTAATTCAAATTTTCTCTTATTTGACAGACAATTTTTTAATTTTCTAAAATTGTTCAATTTAGAGTAATCATTGTTTAATTTCAAAAAATATGCTTAGCATCCAAGCAATACCAACGATGAGTCGTACAATACTATACTAAATTTTTGAAGTCATTAAGGTCCATGATAGGCAGCATATACTTTACACATGATCATTTTAATAGACCCATAATTTTCTCGCAGAATAAACAGTTCTCTTGGAGGAAATTTAATTATTTATCTAGATTTAAATTATAGTAAAAATTGACTTAATTATCAATCTAGATTATAGGAATCATAATTATAGTCATTTATAAGGATAATTTTAAATCAAGATAATTACCATATCGATCATTAAATTATTAAATTCGTTATGCCTATATCTTGAAAATTAAAATTAATGTCATAAAGATCATTAATCCAACCTATCAAATATAATAACGATTACATTTAAATTTTGAAATATAAATTAATTACCATAATGACTATTAATCTAGTCGTATAAACATAACAGTCATCATGTTTGTGTAATTAACAAGTTGTGCAACGATATGACACCACCTACTCTATATGCATATTATTACATCAAACATGTTATCAATCATATAATTCATCCATTTATAAAAATAAAGCAATTATAAAATGAACTTTAATCCACGATTTTCTAAAGAAAAATAAAATAAATTACAAGTCAATATTTGATGGCAAAAAATTTCTCTAACTTGCACTATTATTTTTCTCCTTCTTTCTGGGTCCATAAGGTCTGGTTCAAGCCTTTTTGGAAACCATGGGCTTAAAGGCCCCAAATATCAAAAAATGGCAAGAAAACCTAACTCTTTTCTTGGAAACCCTAGCTGTTAGGACTGTTGCGCCTCCGAATGACACGAAATTTTACAAGCATGACCATCTTGATGAGACGAAGCCATGGTAATCGAAATTGTCCTAAACAGAGCTCCCACACGCTCTATATTTCCCAGAGAGTGAAGCCCACTAGCAGAAACTTTCGATGGAGAGTGATGAAGTGTCCGGCCTTCGTTTTGCGCGATTCAACTGTCCTTTGACTCGATTTTTCATTCTGAATCTTTCTACGGTCTTGGATTTTTGATTGGAGGTCGGACTCATCACGAACAAGTATAAAATAGCCATGGATGTCTTCTTTTTGCATCTTCTTTGTTTTTTTTCATTACAATTTTGTAATACAACGAAAATATATAATAATAAAAATTTGAAAAAAAAATCAAGGAGGAAACATAATCATAAGGGATTAGTCTCCTTGTTACAATCCAAGAAAATACAAACAAATCTCTACCATGAATTAAAGCCAAAAACCAAATAAAAGCATCGATTTTTATAAAAAGAATTATAAAAGGATACGCATGTCAATATATATTAACAAATATAGAACTCTAAGTGCCATATTTCACGATGTTAAATAATTATTACATAAGTAACGGTAAATCAAAAAACTAGATCCACATCCAAACACATGCAATCCGACTCTGATACCAATTCTAGGAGCAATTGATTTTGCGAAAGCGTTTAAGACCATTGTGGTTTGGGATGGAAACAGATCATCATTATCATAGTTTTAGCTATGATTGAAATAGCGCCGCTTTAGCGCGCTTTAGCGCTTCAGTTGCGTGTTGCGGCACCCAACCGCTATTTTCGCACCGCGACGCGACGGTTTCCGATAGCGGTCAGTAGCGGTCGGTTGTGGCGGTGGCGGACTGCAGCTCTTGCGGCGCTATCGTGCCGCTACAGGGAAAGGAAGAGAAATTACAGACATTCAGGGGAGAAAAAGAAACGTAAAAAGCATGGGTGGCAGCATTTTGTAAATTTGAGTATCATTTAAGGGTATAATAGGAAAAGGCCAGAATAAGTGAGGGGTAAAATAAATATTTTATTGAAAAAGCCAGCGTCTTTTTTTTGGGTAACGTTATCACCTTCCTTTTTCTTTCATTGATTTTGCTGCCAGCTTTTGGGTAATGTGTCCGTAGCAGTGCTTGGTTTGATAAAATTTAATAATGCCACCAAATACATAATTAAAAAAAAGGAAATAGTGGGAAGAAGTCAAGAGAAAAAAAAGTTGTAGGTGATGCTGCAGCTACTGTTCAGATTCTTTGGAACTGAGTTTTGATGGCTCCTTCTCCTAGTTCACTGCATCATTACCCCTATTCTCCTCTTTCCTATTTTTATTTATAATCATAATAACAATAATTTCAAGTCCCATTGTTTTTCTATCCACCAATTCATATTTTAATCAAATATATTTATTTTTAATAATCAAGATTTATATTATATACTTTAAATAAATTATAATTTGCATGATTTTCTAATGTAATATAAAAATAATTTGTTACCATAATATCTATATATATACAATTAAATTTATACATTTTATATTAAGATAGAAAATTACAAAATTATTATTGTTGATTTATTCATTAATATTTAGAATTCTCTCACATAAAATAAATCATACTAAATGATATATGAGATAATTGATCTTTCGAAGTAATAAGAATGACCTTAAAAAAAATGTGTTTGGTTTTATTGTTATTAATTTAGTTACTTTCATTGAATCAATATGTTCGTTCCTTTATGTTCCTTGAATCCTTGTATTTTGGGTGATTTCTTATCTTATAGAATTTATATAGTATTTATATATGTGGTATAATTTATTATAAGTAAATATGGACTTCACAGTAGCGGCTTTACCGCTACCCGCTATACCGCTATAGCGTTTTGGGGGTCAGCCGCTACTCTCCGCTACCCGCTATTTAAAACTATGAGTTTTAGTGATTTATCTCTTGATAAGCAAATCTCGTGCAGAATCTCCCCATGTACAATTCTTTTTCACGAACTTCTCACCTTAGCGCATAACACGAACAAACTCTTTGAGGCTGGACAGTGACAAAATTTTCAAACTATGTCTTAAGGGAGAAGGAGAAGGTGTGGACACTCTCACTTTCAAGGAGATAAGATTGAGGCCTCAGCCTTTGCAACCACCAAGTGAAGACCTCTGAGGCTGATGACTATAAATGAAGAATATATATAAGTTTCAAGAAACCTTAGCCCTAAAGCTGAATGTACTCTAAATTTTTTGGGCTCCTCTTACACACTAAGCCTTATTGGGCTTTAGTGAAAGAGCAAAATCCAATAGTATTTGAGAGTGATAAATAAGGTAGGTATAAAAAAAAAATAAGTATAATAATATATCTCTAATTAAAATCTTCAATTTACGCACTAGAGATGCTAAGTTGTTTTGGCCTTTCGAATAATGCTGTCTGCGTAATGGATTTCAGAGGCTAAATAATAACAAAAACATAAATAAAAAAAATAAAAACAAAAACATTCACATCATAATTGGAATTCAGTCGTGGAAATCCTACACGGCAATCATACAAAGAGGTGCGCTCAGAATAAAAAGCTACGATGTTGAAACCCTTTTGCTTTTTTGAGTATATAATTCTCTTTTTTTGCTTTTATCTCTTACTCTGTCGAAGTCTACGAATTGATCATTATGTTATAAGACGTTAAAGTTTAATAATGATTATTATTAGCCTGCTCACTCCTAACTATAGAATAAATTTTTGGTACTACTGTCGTATCTTGATTCAGTGTATCTTATTAATTACACATCAGAGGAGAGAAGAAAAATTTGACAGAATTTTTTTTTACTGATATGTAATATTTTCATTAGTGGGATGCACTTACCAAAGATTTATTCCTAACTATGACCACAAATAACTCTTGTGTTGCCTTGCTTTATTATATTAATTGTTTATGGAAAAAGTGTTTATCCTTTTAAACGATACAATTTATATCCTTTCACTCTCGTAAAGAGGTGAGACCCACACTTTTATATTTTTTTGTCCATTCTCTCCTCCTTTATCTATCTATTTCTCTCACTTAAAATGACACAACTTTACATCCTTCAAAATGATACATTTTTTTCATTGTTTATAATGGAGTTGTGACTTGTGATCATAATTTTAGCAGCAAAACAAAAGTTTACGTGCTCCCTTATGAAGTGACGATGGGGACTGTGACCCAAATGAAAGTACATAAGTGTTTCGAAACCACGGTCAGATACATTTTGATCAATTTATCTAATCCAGATTTTAAACCAGGTACATTACGGGCTTTCTTTATTGACACATATAATGTGTTTGTTACATTTATATTACATTATTGGTTGTTTGTTTGTTTGTTTTGGTGGAATGGCCCAAAAAGGTTCCGTAGTTGTCCACATTTGTCCCCATGCTATTGGACAACAATGGCTTATATGTTTGCATTGCATTGCCAATTTTCACTTTCATTATTTCTCAAGAAAAGCTATTGGATATTTGTGGGTTGGAGAAGGTAGGTAAGTTATGTTCCATAGAAAGGTATATCATTATCAACAATAAATAGGTTGAGTAAGTGACTACTCAAGAAATGACACTCGGTAAAATAGATTGAGTAAAATGTCATATAAAAAGGAGGTGGAACACTTAATATCAACAATTGATGCATATAACTTTTAGATGAATGGCTCGTAATTTTTAGATAATTAATTCAATAGTTCAAATTAATAAATGATGTCGATATTCATAGCTATATAGAAAAATAAAAGTGATAAGTTCGAACTCATGATCATTTAGTTATAAATTCGGTAAAATGCGTATGATAAAAAAATAAACAAAATTACGGAAACATTTTTCATTAGTTCACCTAAAATTACAAAAACATCCTTCATTAATCAAAATGACGTAGTTTTTGAGGTAGTTGTAGATAACTTTATCTAAAGCGGCTGTAGAAATATTTATCCCATATATATATATATATATATATATATATATATATATATATATATATAGTCAGGAACATTTTACACCAGTGTAAGTTACACTCTCAATCTTGTCCGTTGATTCCACATATATCTAAGGGCTCTAACTTTTTAGTAATGTGAGTCATTGGATACAAGTGAATCAATGGTCAAGACTGAGTGTGAAGCTTCTAACTCTTACATTATATATATATATATATATATATATATATGAGGTAGGATCCTTTGACACTGGTGTCAAATTTAAAGTTTGACACCTCATTTGAGAGCCGTTAGATCGGAAAAGATCAACGACTTTGATTTGTAAACATGTGATATCATTGATCTTTTTTGATCTAACGGCTATCAGATGAGGTGTCAAATTTCAAATTTGACACCGGTGTCAAAGGATCCTACCTCTATATATATATGGGTAAAGGATTTCTCCAATCACTGAAGATAAAGTTATCTCCAGTGAGCTCAAAACGACGTCGTTTTGGGACGAAAATCAAGATATTTTTGTAATTATAATATAGGGTAATACTTTTCTTATGTTGTATAAGAAAAGTACTATCTCCTACTCAAACAATAAACAGGAGAGAGAAAAGAGTTGAAAGTGAGAGAGAGAAATTCTTGTGGAATTCATTTGAAAAATGTGAGTGTAGAAGATAATATTTTTCTTATGTAACATAAAAAAATATTACCCTATAATATATTGCAGGGTTATATTAGTCTTTATCATTATAATTTTTTAATCTTATAACCCCAAAACGACATCGTTTTGAGCTCACTGGAGATAACTTTATCTCCGGTGACTGGAGAAATACTTTTCCCTAAAGGGTTAGGATCATTTTACACCAGTGTAAGTTACACTCTTAATCTTGTCCGTTAATCCCACTTATATCTGAGGGCTCAAATTTTTTAGTAATGTGAGCCATTGGATACAAGTGGATCAATGGTCAAGATTGAGTGTAAGACTTCTAACTCTTACACCGGTAAGAATATCCTGCCCCTTCCCTAAATATATATATATAGGTTTTAATGATTCTACGGTGAATGTAGATAAATTATTTACATTCGCTCCCAAAACGACGTAGTTTTGGGTTGAAAAATTAAAAATTATAATGAAAAAAACTATTATAACCCTGAAATAAATTATAATTACAAAAATACCTTGATTTCTGTCTCAAAATGACGTTTTTGAATTTAACGTAGATAAGTTATCTACATTAATCGTAGAAAAAGCGAACATATATATATATATATATATTTCAATCCAACAACTTAAAAATTAATAAATAATATTAATATTAATATCTGGAACACATTTATCATATATTCAACAAGTTAGTTTGTGAAAGTTTTATTTACAAATAAGGGAAAAATGTATATCATTTTAAACTGTGTAAAGTTGTGTTATTTTAAAAAAGAAAAAGAGATAGATAAAGGAAAAGAGAGAGTTGATAAAAAATAAAAGTGTGGGTCTCATCTCTTTGTGACAGTAAAATATAAATTGCGTCATTTAAAAGGATAAACATTTTTCCCTTACAAGTCCTATTAACCAAAAGCTGCAAGGCGAACTTCCACGTGTCACCGACTCTGCGCGAGTAGCCAGCAACCATGGCGTGCCTTGCACCATCGCTGCGTGAAACCCGTCGCACGGCCTAGGTAGAAATTATCAAATATATAAATGTCGGAAATTGATCTTTTTTATATCATATTACTTCATGTGACACGATGTTATAAACAATTTAATCGTAAATAGATAAATTTTTAGTAATGAAAGATTAGAGAAAAAGCATTAGGATAAAATTAATATTTTGATTTGTCATGTGATGTCATATGTGGCATGCCATTTAAAAAAGGGTTTATAGTTTTTCAGCTAAGATTATCTCCTCTAACGTTTGATGTGGTTTTGAAATTTGGAAAAAAAAAAAAAGTTAAGATATTTTGAAAGAAATTATATTATTAAGAGAAAATAAATTTCTCAAAATGCCTATAATTTTTTACTCAATTTTAAAAACGATAAACAAATTTGACAAAAAAATTAAAAAAATGAGAAATTTTCTAGTAATGTCAGCTCCACCGAAAAAATTCCGCAGCCACGATTTTTTTTAGGGGCGTTTAATAGAGGAGATATTTTTTTTAGCGGAAAAAAAAACTTTTGAGAATATGGTGGGGAATTTTTTTTCCCATGTAAGTTACGAAAATATGTTTGTTAGGTCTTAAATTTTTCAAGAAATGTTGTGTCAATTCTACTGGTGTTATGGGAAAATAAAAATACCATATATAAGATAGTATTTTTGTTTGGAAATATCATGTATAAAATGAAATGATGAAAAAAAGAAGTTTCTTGAAATTATTTTCAATTTCTTTGTACTAAACATTGAAAATAAATTTGTCCCACACCACTTTTCTAGGATTTCTATGAAAATCCCTTACCAAACAGCGACTAAGTGAATTGATACTATAAATCAAAGTCAATCAATTGATTACTTGAGTAGAGTTAATCTCGTTTTCATTCTACAAATTAATATTTTGTAAAAACAATTGATTAAACAGTAAATAAATTTCATATTAATCGGTATGTATTAAAAATTGTTGTGATTTGAACAAGAAAATATGCAAGAGTATCAGACACGAATAACGACACATATTTTATTTAGTTCAGAAATTGATGTTAATTACTTTCCTACGTATAAGGACACACAATTAAAAGTCTCCTCGTCTCTTGCACTAATAAATTTAATGAAGTACAACAAAGCATTCAAATTTTAATGAAACCAGAGAAATTTAACTCCAATAACCGAAAGAAATAACCCCATGAAAAATGAGTATACAGAAACCAGACACACATCAAAGGCAAGAATCACTTCTAGAGGCTATAATTTTCACACTAACAGCATATATATTCTTATTGTACTCCAAGCCATCAAAATGAGCTCTTGATTGTCACCTTCAAACCCTACAAGATCCAGCTCCAAGAACCATCGAATTAATTAATTAACAGCCATTCAAACCAAACGACATAATTTTGAATTAATATATCACAAATATTAATTGGCCAAATAAGCTCTTTTAGATTTTTATTTTTATAGTACTATGTAAATACATTTTGTGCTTTATTTTAGCGTTGATATCTTTTTAATTAGAATGATAAAGAGTTCAATTTCATTTTCACAATTAAAATTTTTAAATAAAAAAAAATTTGATACTAAGAGAGTTTTATCTATCTACCTAACTTCACTCAGTTCAGCCAATGAGGACAGAGCATCTCGTGTGATTTGAGTTCAATTCTTATGTTTTTATCTTTGAGAGTTGAAATATAATTTCACTATAAATTCTCAATAAAATTAGTGACAAATATTTATGAATTCGTTTTTTCTACGGTCAACGTAGATGACTTATTTACATTGAGCTCAAAAGGACATTGTTTTGAGGCGGAAATTAAGTTATTTTTGTAATTATAATTTATTTCAGAGTTATAATAGTCTTTTTTTTATAATTTTTTAATTTTTTAACCCAAAACTACGTCGTTTTGGGAGCGAATATAGATAACTTATCTACATTCACTTTATAAACATTAAAGCGAATATTTATATTTGGTTTTTGGATAAAAAAAAAAATTAAGGCCATATTCATATAAAAATAAATGGGTTTCATGAGTGAGAAAAGAGAAAAAAATTAGTGACAGCTTAAAGAGTTATCCAGCTTATCTTTGGGGGGAAGGATATTGTGACAATCAAGTTGTGTTACTACCAAGTGACTAGCAATTAATCTTACCGTTAGATCGATTATGTTGATCCAACGGTTATATTTATTTCCATCTTTGTATGGTCATGGTTTCCCATATTTAAAGTGAAATCATTAAATATGGGAAATCATAACCATACAAAGATGGAAATAAATATAAAGTATTAAATTTGGAAAATCATGACCATACAAAGATGGAAATAAATATAATCGTTGGATCAACATAATCGATCTAACAGTGAGATTAATTAGTAGTCACTTGGTAGTAACACAACTTGGTTGTCACAATACCCTTCCCCTTTGGGATGTGAAATATAATCTCACTATAAATTCTCAATAAAATTAGAGATAAATATTTATATTTGTTTTTTGGATAAAAAAAATTTAATGCCATGTTCATATAAAAATAAATTCTCATTAGTGAGAAAAGAGAACAAAAATTAGTGAGAGCTTAAAGAGTGATCCAGCTTATTTTTGGGATGTGAAATATAATTTCACTATAAATTCTCAATAAAATTAGAGATAAATATTTATATTTTTTTTGGATAAAATTTTTTTAATACCATATTCATATAAAAATAAATGGTTTCATTAGTGAGAGAAGAGAAAAAAATTTAGTGACAGCTTAAAGAGTCATCCGTGACCTTGGATGGGACGTTCAATTTGAATAGTTGAGCCAAACGTAATATTCGGGTAAAAAGAATTAGAATTGTGCAATTGTCTCTCTACGTATATGAAACTTTTTTTTCTACAAAAATAATGTTATTTTTTTTGTTATTATTCACCGATTTATTGATTTCTTAAGTAACTTTTCTATTAAGTTTCAACACGATTACATCTCTAAGGACTCAAAATCAATACTACTGACTACACTGAAATAATCTTTTATCAATTAATTCACATATTTGTGTACGATAATATTTTTTCAGTATACATCCGCAAGCAAACCACTTCCGTTTTATAGGTTTTCCATGAGTGTCATACATTGTGAATTTTCATCGTTTTCTTCAAATTGTTTTTATTTTATTTTATTATTATTAAAGGCTGATTTGATTTCTAATATTTCATGTCAATTCATTAACAGGATTGATGAATTAACGGAAGACATTTGGAAGCTAGTCACTTTCCTTCTTTTGGGTTTTCTGCTACGTACGCTCATCGGCTATATAATACATTAATACGCGCACACACACAAAAAAAAGGGATTTTTTTGACTATGATATAAAATTTAGAAATTTTACTTTTCATCTTAACCGTTAATTTTTATTTATCAAACAATTATAATTTTTTGACTGAAATGATTTTACACTCGCTGTTATAAATAAGTCAGATTAAACCAAATTCTAATTTAAATATATAAAATATTTTAAGCCAAAAAATAAAGATAATAAGTTGTTTAATAATATCAATGAAATTTCATTAAGAGATTTAAATTTGTTGATTTTTCACTTCATCCATGTTTCAAAAAGAGTAACAGCTAAAATGGCTAAAAGAATTAAGTTACAAGGAGGAGTATTTAGGAGGAGTATTAGAAAAATTAAAAATTAATAAAATATTCTTTTATTAAAAAAATAAAGACAAGCTAGAAGACTTAGATGTTAAATTTTTAAAACAGGCATATGAATTGATTTCTAAAAAGAAATCACTACTAAAAAAGAAAGACTTAAGGACGGATTTTAGAGATGAAAAAAATTTCATTTCTAATAGAGACGGATTTATAGATGTAAAAAATAATTTGTTCCTATTGGGGACGAAATTAGTCATGAAATAAGTTGTCTCTAATAGGGATGAATGTTGAGATGAAAAAATATTCCGTCTTTATTTTGAACGAATTATGGGATGGAATATTTTCAATTTTTATAATTTGTCCTTAATTTCGTCCCTAATAGGAACAAAATATTATTCATCCCAACTTGGAAAAAAATTAGAGACGGAATATTTATCGTTTCTAAAATCCGTCCCTAATATGAACGAAAAATAATCTGTCGCTAATAGGGACGAAACAGAAAATTCATCCCTAGTAAAGACAAAAATAATCTATCTCTAATTGAGATGAATGTAAGACTTAATAATTTTATTATTTATGAAATTGCAAAAACATGAACTTTTTGCTAGATTATCTAGATTGAATGTTTGTTTTAAAAAAATAACATTACGTGATTTATATGACTAAAATCTCTATCACTTGCCAATATATGAGATTAACAAACTCATAGTTTATCATATTTTTTAAAACTAAAAATCACATTAATTAACTCTAAAATCAAGTATAAAGATGGAATCTTTAACCATGTCCCATAACATATTTGATTAATCTTTGTTATTTTTATAGGTAAAGTGAGTTGAATAAGAGAGCAATGATGAATCTAGAAGGACTTGGAGTAAACAGTAAGGAGCGAATTTGAATAATAAGAAGTATCGGCTTTTTATGTGCATCACCATGCATTTGCATTGTAGTGCTCATTTACGATCCAATTATGAGGCATGATGAGATTTTTACCGAAAACAAGGATTCACTCATTTGCATTTCACCTATTTAAGGCATTTTTCAGAGGATTTACTGATATTTGACATAAGAGACTTTGGAGAAGCGCATTTGCTTAGCTTTTTATGAGACAAGTCAGAGACATGATTAAGCTAGAATTCAAGAAGATTCACTACACCTTCATATCAATGGAGTTTGAGAAACTAACAATAAAGACCTAAGCAATGTATGTTATTAATTACTTATGGTGGAATATTATTCTCATTTTACATGAGAGTGGTTCTCTCATGCTATAGAGAGAATTCTAATGGGGCCTACCATTAAAAAGCAGAAAAAGAAAAGAAAAAGAGGAGGTACGATTTTCGAAGTGAGAGAACATGAGATAGTTATCTCATGTAAAATGATAGTAATATTTCCCTTAATTATAACTTCTTATTATTTAAAAAAACACAATTTGTATTTAGTACATAATTATAAAATTTGTAGTTAATAATCATAGTAATAAAATAAGTGGATATAATCATAGTAATCACAAATTTATAATTAGAACAACGTTTGGCCAGTCATGCCTAAACCCATACTTGATACAATACACTCACACCATATGCAAAACTTGAACAAGTACACCCATCACATGCAACTTGCTACCAATTGTATAACTTATATTTCGCATTCAAATGACGACTCTTGTTATATAAAATGAATCATAAATACAAAAAAAATTAATAGTGCACTAACAAATTCTCCCTCCGACACTTATTTTCATTCCTCCATAGTACACTACCAAACTTTCATTCTCTTTTTTAATTTGTATAAAATATATAAAAGGAATCATAATAAAAAAAAATTAATAGTGCACTATCAAATTCTCTCTCTCAAATTTATTTTCATTCTAACTTAGTACACTACCAAATTTTAATTCTCCTTTTTAATTTGTATTAAATAAATAAAAGGAATCATAATTATAAAAAAATATAATATTGCACTACCAAATTCTTCCTCCCACACTTATTTTCATTCCCACTTAGTACACTACCAAATTTTCATTCTCCTTTTTAATTTGTATCAAATATACGAAGGAATCATAATTATAAAAAAAAAAAACTTAAAATTGCACTACCAAATTTTCTCTCTCGCACTTATTTTCATTCTCGCTTGGCATACTACCAAATTTTTATTCTCATTTTTAATTTGTATTAAATATATGGAAAAAAAAGTATCTAATGTCACTTTAGATAACTTTGTCTAATATTCACCGAAACGACGTCGTTTTGGGTTAAAAAATAAAAAAATTAGAATAATAAAAACTATTATAACCCTGAAATAAATTAAAATTACAATACACCACGATTTCTGTCCCAAAATGACATCGTTTCGGTGAACATTAGATAAAGTTATGTAAAGTAACTTTAGAAAAAATAAACTTAAATATATAAAAGAAATCATAATTATATAAAAAAATTTAATAGTGCACTACCAAGTTCTATCTCCCATACTTATTTTCATTCCCACTTTGTACACTACCAAATTTTTATTCTCCTTTTTAATTTGTATTAAATATATAAAAGGAATTGTAATTATAAAAAAAAAATTAATAGTACACTACCAAATTTTTCTCACACACTTATTTTTATTCGCACTTAGTACATTACCAAATTTTCATTTTCCTTTTTAAATAGTATTAAATATATAAAAAGAATCATATTTATAAAAAAATTTAATAGTGCATTATCAAAAATTTTCTCTCACACTTATTTTCATTTCCACTTAGTACACTACCAAATATTTCATTCTCCTTTTTAATTTGTATTAAATATATAAAATGCATCCTAATTATAAATTTTTTTAATAGTGCACTACCAAATTTTCTCTCACATATTTATTTTCATTCTCACTTAGTACACTACAAAAATTTCATTCTCCTTTTTATTTTTTTTTAAATATATAAAAGGAATCATAATTATTAAAAAAATTTAATAGTGCACTACAAAAATTTTCCTCCCACATTTATTTTCATTCCCACTTCATACACTACCAAATTTTTATTCTCCTTTTTAATTTGTATTAAATATATAAAAGAATCATAGTTATAAAAAAATTTAATAGTGTATTACCAAATTCTTCCTCTCACACTTGTTTTAATTTCCACTTAGTACACTACCAAATCTTTCATTATCCTTTTTAAATATATAAAAGGAATCATAGTTATAAAAAAATTTAATAGTACACTACCAAATTCTCCCTCCCACATACACTGGCAAATATTTCATTCTTCCTTTTTATTTGTATTAAATATATAACTGAAATCATAATCAGTGTTACAAAAATCGGACTGGTCGGTTCAAACCGAAAACCAGTAAACCGGTCATGGACCGGTCCGGGTAGAGTAATAGATCGGAGATGTAAGTGACTCGGCATGACCCAGTGCGAATCGGAATGAACCGGCCGGTTTTACTAAAATCGGTGACTCGTCAGGTCAAAAAAAAAACTTATTTGGGATGAAATCGAACAATGTAGACACAAAGAAGGAGAAGAAGGAGTCAAAGACGATGAAAAAGGAGGAGTCGAAGACATCAGAAGAAACATCACATGATGTCCAGCGGCTATTGAAGAGAAGAAATAGAGAGAAACGGAAATTTCAAAACCATGCGGAGAAGAAAGAGATCACAAAACCATGGGCTGGTTTTACTTTTTGGTTTCTGGTTTCATTTGGGCCACTCATTTCTTATCTATATTTTCTTCTTTTTAATTTTTATTATTATTTAAATTTACAATTCTTTATTTCTATTATTTTTACTTTCTTTATTATAATGGGTACTGCATTTGTGTTTTTTTTTTATTTTTATGTCATAAATATTTATTTTTTGTCATAATTTTTAAAAAAATTTGAAATTTGAAATATAAATTTGAAATTTATATATTTATCCGATTTAAGCGGTTGAACCAATGACTCATTTACTCAGTACCTCGACTGGTTCGATTACCGGGTCGAGTCTGATAACATTGATCATAATTATAAAAACATTTAATAGTGCACTACCAAATTTTTCCTCTCACACTTATTTTCATTCCCACTTCTAACACTACCAAATTTTCATTCTCCTTTTTAATTTGTATTAAAATATAAAAGAATCATAATTATAAAAAAATTTAATAGTGTATTACCAAATTCTCTCTCCCACAGTTGTTTTCTTTCTCACTTAGTACACCACCAAATTTTTATTCTCCTTTTTAATTTGTATCAAATATATAAAAAGAATCATAATTATAAAAAAAATTAATAGTGCACTACCAAATTCTCCCTCCCACACTTATTTTCATTCCCATTTAGTATACTACCAAATTTTTATTTTCCTTTTTAATTTATATTAAATATATAAAAGAATCATAATTATAAAAAAAATTAATAGTGTATTACCAAATTCTCCCTCCCACACTTGTACGTTATCATTCCCACTTAGTACACTACCAAATATTTCATTTTCCTAATAGTTATAAAAAAAAATTAATAGTGCACTACCAAATTCTCCCTCCCACACTTATTTTCATTCCCACTTAGTACTCTATAAAATTTTCATTCTCCTTTTTAATTTGTAATAAATATATAAAAGAATCATAATTATATAAAAAAATAATAGTATATTACCAAATTCTTCCTCCTACACTTGTTTTCATTCCCACTTAGTACACTACCAAATATTTCATTATACTTTTTAAATATATAAAAGGAGTTATAAAAAAAATCAATAGTACACTACCAAATTCTCCCTCCCACATAGTACAGTACTATCAAATATTTTATTCTTTTTTTAATTTGTTTTAAATATATAAATGGAATCATAATTATAAAAAAAATTAATAGTGCACTACTAAATTTTTCCTCCTACACTTATTTGCATTCCCACTTGGTACACTATCAAATTTTCTTTCTCGTTTTTAATTTTTATTAAATATATAAAAGAATCATAATTATAAAAAAATTTAATACTGTATTACCAAATTCTCCCTCCCACACTTGTTTTCATTGTCACTTAGTATACTACCAAATTTTTATTCTCCTTTTTAATTTGTATTAAATATATAAAATGAATCATAATTATAAAAAACTTTAACAGTGTATTACCAAATTCTTCCTCCCACAAATGTTATCATTCCCACTTAGTACACTACCAAATATTTCATTATCCTTTTTAAATATATAAAAGGAATCATAGTTATAAAAAAAATTAATAGTGCACTACCAAATCCTCCCTCCCATAGTTATTTTTATTCCCACTTAGTACACTATCAAATATTTTATTCTCCATTTTAATTAGTATTAAATATATAAAAGGAATCATAATTATAAAATAAATTTAGCAGTGCACTACCAAAATTTTCCTCCCACATTTGCTTTCATTCACACTTAGTACACTACCAAAATTTCTTTCTCCTTTTTAATATGTATTAAATATATAAAAGAAATCATAATTATATAAAAAAAAAATTAATAGTGCAATACCAAATTCTCCCCCCACACTTTTTTTTTTTTGGGTACATATAAGGGGCATAGCCCCAAAGCAAGAGAACAAACTAAAACCAGAAACTGATAGAGCCCCCACACCTTTTTTCATTTCCACTTAATACACAACCAAATATTTCATTCTCCTTTTTAAATATATAAACGGAATCATAATTATAAAAAAAAAATTAATAGTGCACTACCAAATTCTCCCCCTCACTTATTTTTATTCTCACTTGGTACTCTACCAAATTTTTATTCTCCTTTTTAATTTGTATTAAGTATATAAAATGTCGTAATTATAAAAAAAAAAATTAATAGTGAACTGCCAAATTCTCTCTCCCACACTTATTTTCATTCCCACTTAGTACACTTCCAAATTTTCATTATCCTTTTTAATTTGTATTAAATATATAAAAGGAATTATAATTATAAAAAAAATAATGCACTACCAAATTTTTCCTCTCACATTTTTTTTATTCCACTTAGTACGCTATCAAATATTTCATTCTCCTTTTTAAATATATAAAAAGAATCATAATTATAAAAAAATTTAATAGTGCCCTACCAAATTCTCCCTGCCACACTTATTTTCATTCCCACTTAGTACACTACCAAATGTTTATTACTTTTGGGGTAGATCAAAGGTAGGTCAGCTGGTTAATTATAAGCCCTTAACAATGCGTGACCTCTTTGTACTATTATTCACAATATATGGATTGATATATCATTCAAAACATGTATAAAAAAGAACGATTGAGGATTTATTTTTGGTTTTGTATTTTGGTTAATACAGAGATACTAAAATTTATTCATACATATTTAGCTATATACAGAGATTAATTTATACATATGTAACATTATTAGATATATGAGATTAATCTTTGTCCTTTCAAAGAATATATAATTTATCATTTTAGTTAAAATTACTGTGTTTTATGGTAAAAGAAATAGAAATCATAATAAGAGAAAATAAGAGATTTTTTTATTTAAATATTAAAAAATAACAATTTTAACCAAAATAACTCATAAAATAATAACCTACACTTGTACAACCTCAGTTTCCACTCATGCCTCCCATATTTGCATACCCTTCAAAACAGAGACAAATATGAAGATTACAGTGTCTACGTTCATGGGATTTTCCCCCGTACCAAAAGGGTTTACGTTATATCGTTTAAAATGACATAAGTTTAAGTTGTGTTCTTTTAGTGATTTACACAAAATATGACCAGTCATAATTTGTGTAAATCATTTAAAATACACAAATTTATGTCTTTTAAAATCATACTTCTTTTTTTTTTTTTTTTTTGGTACATAAAATCATACTTCTTTTTCCCATATCAAAATTGAAAACTTTTTGCAAATGTGAAAACAACCAAGAATACACAGATACGTCATTGTTGTTGTTCTCATTTACCATGTATAGACACATCGCCTATTTTTTTTACCGCAGTGAATTCAGAAGCAGTAATTCTCAACTAATCGCCTTTCTCCACGTCATCACCTTCCCTCATTTCCTATATAATCCTCATCCATTCTTCTTCCCTCCCTCCTCATTCCTCGCTTCTACCTCTCTCTCTCTCTACCCTGTTTCTCTCTCCTCACACGGTGTCGGGTCGGGTCCTGCATTCTCGGAGCCATCGCCGGAATCGAAATGGCGGGATCCTTAGCGGCAAATCTCATCCTGCGCCGATCGCCGCCGCAGAGCCGATTCTTCTTGCAACGATTCATTTCTCAGCCGGCGGTGGAGAGGACGAAGGAAACCGTCGCCGGAGCACCAAAATTGCCGGCGTTCGATTACTCTCCGCCGGCGTACACCGGTCCCACCGCCGACGAGATCATGGCGAAGCGCAGGGATTACCTCAGCCCCTCGATCTTCCACTTCTACAAGAAACCGGTGAGGACGCGCCGCACCGGATAATTCATCCTTAACAACCGCGACAATAACTGTATTTGATTATGTTATTTGCGCTATAAAATCATAACTAACTAAGTAAATAATTGTAACTGATTTGTGGGGGTGTGATTGTGTGCGGGAGGTTGCAGCTGCACCTGGTGGACGGGAAGAGGCAGTACCTGTTCGACGAGAAGGGAAGGAGGTACCTTGATGCGTTCGGAGGGATTGCTACGGTGTGTTGCGGGCACTGCCACCCTGATGTGGTGGCGGCCATCGTGGAACAGACGAAGCGGTTGCAGCACTCAACGGTTCTGTACCTGAACCATGCCATCGCTGATTATGCTGAGGCTTTGGCCTCTAAGCTTCCCGGTGATCTCAAGGTAAGCCATATTCAAACATATACATGTAATACTAAATACTAATCATGTCAAATTCTCGAAATAATTTTATCTTTTACATAAAAAATATATATGAATTTTATGATTAATTCCTAATTTTATATGTTTAAATGTTTCATTGCTTTTGCTATGAAAAATTGAAAATTTTACTTTTTCAAATAGCTAGTATGAATTTTAGTTTTTATATGTGTGTTATAAATTAAGAAGTATTCCTTACTTTGTTTGATTCGGAAATTTACGGTGAAGTTAGTATATGATAATATAATAATATATGTTGAATAAATTAATATAGGATTTTATAAGAGTTATGTTGTAGGAAGAGTAACTGTGTAATGTTATAGAGATTCGTTTTGCGTGCAGTAGTTTTTTGTTTTAAAAAATGTGGGCCCTACAACATGTTGTGTGTGTAAGAATTTTTTTGTTCATGTGAAATAATAAATGCAAACCCCATTAATATAATATTTGAAGGAAAAAGAAAGATAACCAATTAATATGCTCTGGTTAAAACTCGTGTTTGATTACCTATGCAAACCTTAAATAAGATTATTTCTTTTAAGGTTTAGGGTTTATTAAATAAGATTATTATGCAAACCTTCAATAAGATTACTCATGTCTTTTTAAGCCACGAAGTTAGCCTAATGGTAAAGGGTATGGATAGTGTCATTAGTGTGTAATAGGTTCTGAGTTCAATTCCTGAATGTATCCAAAAAATTATTTCTTTTAAAATTAGTGATAAGTAGAATATATAAATATAGGTGGCAACTTTTTTATTATAAATAATAATTTTCATAGATTATTAATATACTTTTTTATATCATTCATTGATGTTACTATATTATTAAATGAGTTGATAAAATACAAGATCATTGTATAATAATAATTGATTAAAAAATTTTATTATATTATGTATGGAGTATTGTTTATAGGGATAAGATATTGTGACACCCAAGTTATGTTACACCCATGTGACACCCAGTCAATCTCATCGTTAGATCGCTTATGTTGATCCAACGGTTATATTTATTTCCATCTTTGTATGGTCATGATTTCCTAAATTTAAAGTGAAAGCATTAAATATGGAAAATCATAACCATACAAAGGTAGAAATAAATATAAAATATTAAATTTGGGAAATCATGACCATACAAAGATAAAAATAAGTATAACCGTTGGATCAACATAAGCGATCTAACGGTGAGATTGACTGGGTGTCACATGGGTGTAACATAACTTGGGTGTCACAATATCCTATCCCTTGTTTATATATAATAATTACTTTTTGAGTTCAATAGAAATACTTGGGAGAGTCTCATATTTAGTAGCTAATTGTGATAATATCTGAGTGATTATTTTGATACCGTTATCTGTGAAAATATCCCAACCAAATAGTGGTAGCTCAGTTGGTGCATGGGAGCTAAGCAGGTGGAGGTGAAGACATGTGTTCGAACCTCTCTAGTACCACCTTTGGGAGGGGTTTAAAATCTTAATCTTGGACCCGCCCGAATCGGATTAATCGCGAAGAGATGAACCGATGGAATATTTTCAAAAAAAAGACAAAAAGAAAAGACTTAAAATAAGGAATACGGTATAATAATAAATAGTTTTTTTCTTATAATTTGTTAAAAAAATTAAACATAACAACTATATTCTAAGCAAGATAAAAACGAGTGAATAAGATTCTTTTCGAGATCCATATAGTAGGAAACTTGCTAAGTTAAATATAATTGTTAGGTTCCAAACTAAAATAAATATGAATAAATAAGACTCTCTTTTTGTCCGAATAGATAACCATGATCAGCATGGATTACGACAAGAAGGATAGTTAATGGGTTTATTGTTTTTATTGTATTCCTCTGGGGGCTGTTTGGTTGAGGGATTTTGTTGAGAATGATAGATAAATGAGAAGTGGGAATATAAGATGGGTTTTATATTTATCATTTAACATAATATAACTTCATTTTCCTACACACACATTAAAGAGGTGGGGTCCACATGTTTTTCTTTCTCTTTCATCATTCTACTTTATCTCTCCCTTTTGATATGAGAGTTGGAAACAACACTTACATCATGTTATTTAACCCTAATAAAACTCATATAAGATACCTATGTTTGGTTCAAGGGACTTCCTTAGTTACCTACCTAAATCTGAAAACCAGCAAACGTATTTGCATAGCATTTTCAACCCATATAGCAGGCCAAAGTTGCCCTTCTCATAGGTGGTATGCCTGAAAAGCTCCATATTTGCTCAGACCGCATTCTAACGAAAAGACTCGTCTACCTACTATTTGCGCGCAAAGGACAATCTCCTACTAAATCTATTTGCAGACTTGTCACTTTCCACATAGCATGACAACGTTTTTTAAAAGCAACTTGACTGATTCAACGTTTTCTAAAATCAAGGTTATTTTCGTAAAAGTACATTTTTTCCCATCTAAATTTTACCAAAAGTCAAACATAGACTTCACAAAAGTTACCTAATTTTTTCAGTAAAATTTTTTCCTACCAAACTACATTTTTTACATTTTCCTACCAAACTCACTTCTCAACCATTTCCCTACTTATCTTATTGTCCTATCATTCATAAAAATTTCTCCTTAACCAAACGGCCCAGAATAAAATTATCTCTAATTACTTAACCGATGTCATTTTAGAATTGAGAGGAAAATTTTTTTTATAAGGATGACTAATATAATTCAAAATAAATTAGAATAATAAAAATATATTTCTCTCAATCTCAAAATAACGTTAGGAGAAAAATTAAATTCATAGTTAATATAAACTGTTTTATTTCTCAATTTCAATGTGTCACTCTATAGGACTAGGGTGATGACGAATGCTAAGCGTGGCGTGGGGGGATATAGATGAAAACATCTGGTTTCGTGGCCAAAACATAATGTCCATATGTCATTGTCAAGCAACTAAACTCTCCATTATATATCTTGTTTAGCAGATAAAAACAAACAGTCTACTATCAATATGTTTAAGTTTTTGCGTCAATTTTTTTTTATTAGAACATAAATATATTTCATCCCAAATTAATATTTATAACTTTCATAGCAAACTACCGAGTATCCCAAGTGATTAATTTCATAACCGGAGATATGTTTTCATAATAAATAGGCTCTAATTTTTATACACAAGTACTATTATAGAAAAATTGTAATTTTTCTTTTTCTGGTAATGATTGAATAGTTTTTATTTATTTAATATAATGTTATTCTTTTTTATTTATTAAAAATATATTTTATTATATTAATTAATTTTAAAATGTGTGTCCATATAGATTAATTGACATCTAGTGAGTGATGTAAAGATTCAATTCAACCCAAAACCTTAAGGTGTTAGGTGAATGCCTTTTTTAATGATTTACATTATTCTCTAACACACTCCCTCACGCAAGAGCCTTTTGGGCTTGAAGCGTGGAATTGTACAGGCTCAATTTTTGGTTTACCTTTTGAGTTTTTTTTTTTTTTAATTTCACTTTAAAGTGAGAGGCGGTGAGGATCGAACTCGTGACCTTGTAGTCACTTAAGCTCTGATACCATGTAAAGAACCAATTCAACCCAAAATCTTAAGGTGTTAGGTGAAGGTCTTTTTTAATGATTTATATTATTCTCTAACAAGTGATGAGTAAAATTCTTACATCAATTCTAATCTTTTTTTGTTAGGTAATATTTTGATGTTTAATTTTATATTTTTGGCTCGAAAAAAAATAAAATGATAAAATTAAAATTAATTGTGATAATTATCAATTAGAATTTTAAATTAGCGTTGCAGTGGATATATATAGACTAGTTATAGTTTAGTAGTTTAATTTAACTATTTTATAAAAATAATATTTTAGGAAAATAAGAAAAAATTAGTTTAAAAGTAGTGGTAACATACAAATAGGAGTGGTGATAAATACTTCAAGATTTTTATTATTATAAAATTTTTGCACATGCTTTATTTAGAAATATGATATTTTGTAATTAATTAAATGATCACATGTGAAATTACAAGTATTAATAACTTAGACGATAATGTTTTAATATTAGACATTTGCTCTGTATATAAACCTTTGTCTGTGTTTATTATACGTAGGTAGTGTTTTTTACAAATTCTGGAACGGAAGCAAACGAACTGGCTTTATTGATAGCAAAGTTGTACACTGGATGCCATGACATAATATCTCTGAGGAATTCTTACCATGGCAATGCAGCTGGGACGATGGGGACCACAGCTCAAAGCATTTGGAAATTCAATGTTGTACAGGTATATATTATATATTTCCTCCTTTGCACATTATTCTAGTATAAATATTATTACTTTAAATTTTTAAACAAACATTAGTTCATTTCTTAACAAAAAATGTAATGAAAGAGAACCAAAATAAAATAAAATTAGAGGATGAATAAATCACCTCTTTTTTATATGATTTTTTTAATATATAGGTTAAGACCAGTTTATTATTTTTCATTAAATCATTCAAATAACATAAAGAATAAAATATTACATGATATGAGAATTTTATATAATATTTAAACACTTTTATTTTCTTATTTACTAATTTTACTTTAATTTCTTAACTTATAATAATATTAAAAAAGATATATAGGGTCTTAGGTTCACTTAGAACGAAGTTGACTAACACATCTTGGTAGCTGACGAATACTTTCACTCAACCTTATCCGTACGTGTGTGATAGCAACACCAACGGAGTTCAGCCTCACTGGACATATTTCTATCAACCATGAAAGCGAATCGTTCATTATTGGTAGCATTTTAAAACTGATTTTCCTATGAACACACTAAGTAGTTTCATATCAGCGCTAAGGTGTTGTGGTGATGATTTCCCATGATAGTGAAAGTGTGGACCCCCTAAGCAAGTATTGTTACAATTACGTGATGTCTTATTTCTCAATCAGGACTAAAAGATATGTATCCGGGACTTCCGGGCCCAAAAATAATATATTTCTTGTCATGGGAAAATAGCATTTTTTGTTGTTGTCATTTGCCAAGTGAATTCACTTTTTCCTTAAAGCCATATACTGTGTAATGCTTTTGTTTTTACTTTGAATCCAAAACCTTTTGGTTGTGAGTGTTGTTAAAGTTTAGAATGTAAAATAGTGTTTTCCTAACAATTTTATTTTTTCTTTGGTTGCCAACAGAGTGGTGTTCATCATGCAGTAAATCCAGACCCTTATAGGGGTCTTTTT
This sequence comes from Gastrolobium bilobum, assembly GCF_033153095.1. Lineage (NCBI taxonomy): Eukaryota > Viridiplantae > Streptophyta > Magnoliopsida > Fabales > Fabaceae > Gastrolobium > Gastrolobium bilobum. The sequence goes on along the minus strand of NW_026897921.1, from coordinate 20,621 downwards.
GGTTCTGATGGAGAGAAATATGCAAGAGATGTCCAAGAGATCATTGATTTCGGAACTTCCGGAAATGTTGCTGCCTTCATATCTGAAGCTATACAGGTATATATAATATGATAAAATCATTTCGGCAGCCGCTTTACGTACAGCAACAGCAGATGTATGGTTATGATTTCTCACATTTAATGCTTTCATTCTTTGTATGGTTATGATTCTCCGCATTTAATGCTTTCAAGTATATATATGACAAGTATTTGATTGCTGCACGTACAGCAACTGCAAAAATGTAAATCTCATATATATATATATATATATATATATATATATATATATATATATATATATAAGTGAAGCATAGGATCCAACATGGTATGAAACCATTTGATTTAAAGTTTTTCCTAAAGGTGTCCTTTTGTGAAAATACTTTAAAATTACATATAATGTTTTTTCTATTCTAAAAAAAAAATTAAATAATTTATAAAAATTATGTCATAAGTCTAATACGTGCATTACATAATAATTTATTAAGTTAATCCGGTTGGAGCACTCTCAGACATAGCTCTCCCAAGACTATTTTTTTATTCTTGAATTCAGACTTTCGATTAAGGGACACAAGCTCTTTGCCACTTGTGCCAATGTTTGGTATCTGAAGGTGAATTAGTCATACCATAATTACATAAGCGTTTTTGTCAACAAAGACATATTTATGATGTTGGTGTTGTTACGGTAGGGAGTGGGGGGCATCGTTGAGTTGGCTCCTGGTTACTTGCCTGCTGCCTACAATAGTGTTAGAAAAGCTGGAGGTCTTTGTATTGCCGACGAGGTTCAGGCTGGGTTTGCTCGCATTGGTAGCCATTTCTGGGGATTTGAGGCCCATGGTGTTGTACCTGACATAGTAACAATGGCAAAGGTAACTTAACTCTTCTCTGCCCTTTATTTGATTTAGCAAACATAAGGCATGTATGTCCTCTATTTGTATGTTAAGTATGTTTATGCTCATTGTTGGCAGGGCATTGGAAATGGCATTCCTCTTGGTGCTGTTGTTACCACTCCTGAGATTGCAAAGGTCTTGACTCGCCGAAGTTACTTTAACACCTTTGGTGGGAATCCTGTTTGTACTGCTGCAGGAATGGCTGTTTTAAAAGTATTAGAGAAAGAGAAGCTTCAAGAAAATGCGTTTGTAGTGGGCTCCCATTTGAAAGATAGGCTTAATGCTCTCAAGGAAAAATACGAATGTAATCTTTTGTCTCTTCTTGCTCATTCTAGATTAGTGCACAAGCATATATTAATTTATTGTAGAGAGAGAGAGTTAACTGAGAAGCATTACAAATTTCTTGGTTTTCTTCTTATGTAGTAATTGGTGATGTGAGAGGAAGTGGAATGATGCTTGGAGTTGAACTTGTCTCTGATCGCGAACTTAAAACACCAGCTAAAGATGAAACACTTCACGTGATGGACCAAATGAAAGGTAAAGTCTCAATCCCTCTTATGGTAATCTTTTTTGTTTGTTTTGGAAGTTACTAATCAGCTCTTCTTCCATTGCCACAGAATTAGGAGTGCTAGTTGGAAAGGGTGGCTATTATGGAAATGTATTCAGAATTACACCTCCCCTATGTTTCACTAAAGAAGATGCAGGTTAGGTTACCCTTTAGCCTCAAATTCGATAAATGGTACTAGTCTTTGCTCTGTATTACTTAACAGTCTCTGTCTTTTTGTGGGTGCAGATTGCCTCGTGGACGCGATGGACTACACATTGTCAAGAATGTGAAGCTTAAATAAGATCCAAAGTGAAAATAAATGTCTACTTTATTTTATCATTTTAATAAAAACTCTGTTAGTTCGTCTCTCTAGACTCTAGCAAGTAAAGTTTATATATTTTTTACATGCAGGCTTAGACCTATAGTAGCCAATTGTCATGGTAGAAAACGAATGAGCCAACAACTCGTTGTCTCGTTTATCTTATCTCGTCCTCGTTTTGCTGGCTGCTCCTTTATTTTTAGATTTATGTCAATCCTGATCTTTGTTCATTTTTCTTTTTGGTCATATAAATTTAGGGAAATATTTTCATATTAAATGAAAAATCTTATCTCATGTTACACGCATCGAAATCTGAGCCAATATTTTTTTTTAATTGTAAGATTCATCTAATTTTATCTCTACATAAGATAATGTTATCTCATGTAACATGAGAAAAACATTGCCCATAAATCTACGTGGTTTTATGTTATTGTCGGTTCTACACTACATTGAATGCCGAAACTGAAATTTCATTTTCAACCATTGGAAGTTTATTACTAACAATTATTAGCCAAGCACTTTTCTTCCATTTTAAAACAGCTTATCTTTTGTGGCTTAAATTTCTTTTGGTACTTTAAATGGGGCCAAAATCATGTTTACATCCAATATTTGTATTTTGAAGAGTGTTCTTTGTCGGTGAATTTACTTTCGGATAACATGGTGTTTTGGCCTTCTCAATGGGATTTGCCAATGATGTTCATGGAAATTATATTCCTGACCTGAGACAAGATTGGGCTGATTTGTTGCATTTTCCTACTTCCTTTTCACTTGATGTATTTTGTTCTTTTTCCTTTGAAAGATTTCCTTCCTTAGTATAAAATCACACACTTCTTTCTAAATACCTTTTTTCTATAAAAAAATAATCCATAGAACGCCATCTCTGTTCTGAAATAACTAGATGCAAGCCTTAAGTCTGAAATAAGCTTTGAATCCAAAATCATAAAGGGTGATTTTCAGTAAGTATACTTGCGAGTGGCCTAATTTAGGACACCATCTGTATGTTTGTGCATTATCTCCAGTACAAAATTCTCGCTAACTGTGATCTTTCTTTTCGTGACATGGTTTTCCTTGAAAATAACTCTTCAATTTAAGCATATAATGAATAGATTTGTGTTGGAATAGAAGATTCTATATGTTGTTATGATTTGCTGTGATATGTTGTAACCTGTAGTTTGTTAGGATATGTATAACTGAGTCCTATTGTAATTAGGTGTAGTTACTTATCTTTAGGAAGTTGTTTTACTATTTGGTAACAGACTGTTTGGTAACAGCCGTAACAGCCTATTCTATTTAAGATACATTGATGTACAGTTTTAAATCAATGGAAATACTATCAATTGATACCATTTATCATGGTATCAGAGCGATCCCTTGTTAAAAAAAAAAAATTCCGCAACGTGTAGACTCTGAAAACAGTGAGCAGGAGATAGCTTCTGTTGAAGATGGCCAATGAAAACAGCAGCAGGTTGAAGCCATCAGACCCTGGATCACCATTCTATCTGACTGGATCAGATAGCCCAGGGATTCTTTTAACAACCGTTATGCTGAGAGGAGAAGCCAACTACGAGAATTGGGAAAAGTTTGTTGAACGTCCACCATGCATTCACTGCGGGAAAACTAATCATGAAGCCTCTCGATGCTGGCAAGCATTTGGCTATCCTGGACGTGGTGGTAGCAGAGGACGAGGACCTGGACGAGGACGTGGACGTTTCGGTGGTGATAGGAGCAGTAACCCACAAGGAGGATTCCATGCAAAGCCATTTGGTGCACACGCAGCTCAAACGGAGGAACCACTAGAGCAAGCAAATGCATTCGCCGTTCTGACACCTGACGTGGTGACACAATTGTTATCATTGGTTGACAACCCGCAACGCTCAAAGGACAAATTAAATCGTAAAGATTCCCATTGTCACTGGCTTATAGATAGTGGTGCATCACGCCACATGACAGGGGTATTGGAATTGCTGGAGAATGTTACAGATGTTGAACCTTTGGCAATCGGTTTACCCAATGGAGCTATTACTTATGCTGTGCAACAAGGATCTATTTCGTTTACTCCTTCTTTTTCATTATCCAATGTCTTATTTGTGCCAAATTTAAAGTGTAACTTGATATCTGTATCTCAGTTGGTACGACAACATAATGTTGATGTGGTATTCACTAATAATAGTTGTGTTTTGCAGGACCGCAAGCTGAGGACGGAGATTGGATTGGGTGATCACAGGGATGGTGTGTATGTGTTTCGACCAAGCCAAGCAGCAGCTTTAACAGTTCGCTCCAGTGATACGCAAGAACTTTGGCACAAGCGGTTGGGCCATGCATCATCCGAAGCACTTTCTCTGATTCCTTTTTCTAGTAGCATTCGATTTGGCAATGTAAACAATAAGGCATGCGATATTTGTTATCGTGCCAAACAAAATCGATCCTCGTTTCCCATTAGTGATCGAAAGAGTAATAAAATTTTTGATCTTCTTCATTGTGATACATGGGGTCCTTACCGCACTTCCTCTTTCTCTGGTGCTTATTATTTTTTAACGATAGTCGATGACTTCAGTCGTGCTGTTTGGGTTTGTTTGATGGGTGACAAAAGTGAAACTTCTGGTGTGTTACGAAAATTTCTTTTAATGGTGCAAAATCAGTTTAATACAACAGTTAAGAGTATTAGATCAGATAATGGAACTGAATTTACTTCCAACAAGATGATTGAATTATTCACTGCCAATGGTATATTTCATCAGAAATCCTGTGTTCATACGCCGCAACAGAACGGTCGGGTAGAACGGAAGCATAGGCATATTCTAAATGTGTCTCGTGCTCTTTTGTTTCAAGCAAACTTGCCAATCAAATTCTGGGGAGAGAGTGTGATGACAGCAGCTCATATTATTAATAGAACTCCCACAAAGCTTCTCAATGGCAAAACTCCTTATGAGCTTTTGCATGGATCTGTTGCTGATTACAGTCACTTAAGGATATTTGGCTGCCTATGTTATGCGGTGACACAACCAAAACCTACAAACAAATTTAGTCCACGGTCTAGGCGGTGTATGTTTGTTGGTTATCCTCATGGGCAGAAAGGTTGGAGAGTGTATGATCTTAATACTAAGGAATTCTTTGTGTCACGAGATGTCAGTTTTCACGAAGATGAGTTTCCTTTTGTATCTATAAGTGTGCCTAAACCTAGCCCATCATTACCTACATTTATACCAATAGATTCTAATGATTCTGCCAATCCAGTATCTCAATCAACTTCAAATGATTGTAAGGCAGAAGTGCAGTTGGAAGATAGGGGGAGTGTCCATCAGTCTGAAAGGGAGCCGAATGAAGATTCTACATCAAATGCTGATCAAGTGCAAAGGAGTGAGGATCCAGCTCCTGCTCTCGTACAAAGGAATGAAGATTCAGCTCACGAACTTGTGCAAAGAAGTGCAGAATCAGCTCAAAACGATTCTCTTCGTCCAGCACGCACACGAAGGCCTCCGTCCTATTTGAGTAACTACAAATGTAATCTGATTGAGGCACATACATACACTCCCAGTCTCACCTCTTCTAGCTCCACCTCAGGTATACGGTATCCAATTGCCAACTATGTGAATACTAACAATTTTTCTTCAAAACATCGAGTTTTTGTTGCTGCTATTGATGCAGGTAGTGAACCTCGGTCATTTAAAGAAGCAATGACCAATGATGTTTGGCGTAAAGCTATGGCTCAGGAGATACATGCACTAGAAGAAAATAATACGTGGACTATCACTGATTTACCTGCAGGCAAACATGCCCTTCCATGTAAATGGGTATATAAAATTAAATATCATTCCAATGGTAGCATCGAGCGCTACAAAGCAAGGTTGGTAATTGCAGGTAATCATCAAGTTCCAGGAGAAGATTTCCATGAAACTTACGCTCCTGTAGCGAAAATGGTGAGTGTTAGAACTCTACTCTCGGTTGCAGCTGCAAAAGGTTGGTACTTGCACCAAATGGATGTTCATAATGCGTTTCTTAATGGAGAACTGGACGAAGAAGTGTATATGCGCATACCGGCAGGCTTTAATCAAGGACAAGGAAGAAAAGTGTGTCGTTTGCAAAGGTCGTTATATAGCTTACGACAATCTCCCAGGAATTGGTTTGCAAAGTTGAGTTCCTCACTTATTAAATACGGTTTTGTTCAATCCGAAGCAGATCACACTTTGTTCACTTTGAAGCGTGGTTCTACCTTCTTGACCATACTAGTCTATGTTGATGATTTGGTGTTGGCAGGCAATGATTCCCAAGCATGTCAAGAGGTTAAGATTTATCTTAACAAGTGTTTTAAAATTAAAGATTTGGGTCACTTGAAATATTTTTTGGGCATCGAGGTTGCCCGTAGCAATGAGGGTATCTTCTTGTGCCAACGAAAATATGCATTAGATATCCTCAAAGAAACAGGTTTGTTGGATTGTAAACCGGTTCAGCTTCCAATTGAACAGAATCATCGCTTAGCTCTGGCAGATGGACCTGACTATGATGATCCAGGTCGCTATAGAAGAATTGTCGGCAAGCTAGTGTACCTTACGATCACTCGTCCTGATTTGAGTTATGTAGTGCACACTCTTTCACAGTTCATGCAAGCTCCAAAGGAAGCACATTATGAGGCTGCCATTCGGGTACTAAGATACATCAAAATGAATCCTGGCCAAGGTATCCTCCTTTCTTCCAAAAGTGATCTCAAAATTCATGCTTTCTGTGATTCAGATTGGGCCAGCTGCCCTTTAACTCGCCGGTCAGTTTCTGGGTTCTTCATTATGCTTGGAACCTCACCTGTTTCTTGGAAAACAAAGAAGCAACTCACTGTCTCACGCTCCTCAGCAGAGGCTGAGTACCGCTCCATGGCTGCCGCGACAGCAGAATTGATATGGTTGAAGTCTTTTCTTGCTTCACTTGATGTTATCCATGATGATCCTATGGAATTATGTTGTGATAATCAAGCCGCTATACATATCGCGACAAATCCTGTGTTCCATGAGCGAACTAAACACATTGAAATTGATTGCCATTTTGTCCGGGAAAGGTTGGTTTCTAAGACGATTCGAACTACTTTTGTTCGTTCTCATTTGCAACTCGCAGACATTTTCACCAAAGCACTTGGTCGTGTTCCATTTCTTGCCGTTCTTTCCAAGTTAGGCATTTCATGTCTTCATGCTCCAACTTGAGGGGGAGTGTTGGAATAGAAGATTCTATATGTTGTTATGATTTGTTGTGATATGTTGTAACCTGTAGTTTGTTAGGATATGTATAACTGAGTCCTATTGTAATTAGGTGTAGTTACTTATCTTTAGGAAGTTGTTTTACTATTTGGTAACAGACTGTTTGGTAACAGCCGTAACAGCCTATTCTATTTAAGATACATTGATGTACAATTTTAAATCAATGGAAATACTATCAATTGATACCATTTATCAATTTGCAATAAGTATACTTCTATACAAACAGTTATCAATGTGCAAAATTTGTATCTAAATTTAAAAAATCGGCTTGATATTTAGTTGACTAGCACCTGAGATTGTCAGGGGTTGGTGAACGTCTTGACCCTATTAAAAAAATGCACAGGTTTCGTAAGATTCTGTTTGAATCAGGATCCAGACTTTCATTCAGTGTTAACTTGTTATCAAACTAGAACTATTTATTGACTCGAGCAAGATACTGAGTCAATGAGTCGTCATCGGTTCAATAAGTGAATATTGGTTCAACATAAAATAAAATATAAAATTATAAACATTTTAGCTTATAATTAGAGTTGATTTAATAATAAATGCTATAAGTTATAATTCACGTGGTTTAAGTTTGAATTTCGTGGTATTTTTTAAGTATTTTATCTAAAATTTCACAAAATCGATTTTTGTGCCAGTTTAAGACCGGTTCATCAGTTTTATATCAGATCAAATATATAACCGACCCAATACTTAAACCGGACTAGTTGAGGGTCCAATTTATAAGTCAACCAGTCAAACCGGCTAGATCGGGTCAATTTTTATAACACTGCTTTCTTTGTTTTAAAAAGGTTAAATTTATGAAACACTGCTTTCGTTGTTTTCCAGCAGACCCATTGATATGAGTTATGTTTATTTATTTTTGAAAAACCAATGGCGAGGCCCACTTTTGGTGTTTATGTGACATGATGTAGTGATTTTCCTGTAACTTTATGTTTATAAATCTCATTTATCAATAAGGTTTGGTTTAATTTACTGAATCAAGTTGTCTGAGCAAAAGTTTTTCGTTTTGGTTTTAGTTTGATTCCAAATCACACACGACAGATTTTAATTACTCAAAATATCCATCGAGGAATAAGCATTAGACACCGGGCACCATCAATTCTCAAAGGAGAATATGGAAATTTAGGGAGTTAACACACAAATTTGGGTTAGCTGAACAGTCGAGCTTTTCCGTTATATTAGTCGATCAAGAACTGATAAGAAGGTTAACTAGCTTATACTATGTAAGTCTACAACAATTGGACTTAATGATTCGTGAGCTTCCAATTTATGAATTGTAACGCCCGGTCGCTTCAAGAATCAACGACTATCCTCACATATTAACACGAGACTTTTCAGTGTATTATTTCCTCACTCGCACACTTCCTGAGAAAACTTCTAAGGAGGTCACCCATCCCAGAAATGCTCCAAGTCAAGCACGTTTAACTGTGGAGTTCTTCCGTTCTGGGCTACCGAAAAGCAGATGCATCTTGTTAGTATAGGTAGTACCAATTAATTCTTATAAGATATCCCAAACTGTGCAGTCTCAAACCTACACAGTCTTTGAAATTCCTCCCTTTTGGGTGTCGATTCAATTCATTCATGCATGTAACCCCCCGCTGGAAGCCTGTCAGAAGTCGCTCCTTGTTTGTGCCTCTTTGCACCGGCGATCACTCCTCGCCCTCGTCAGCACTCGGGATGTTACATGCCCACCAGCTTCCGCCTGGTTCGTCCTCGAACCACACCGTACTGGAAGAGAGGCCTGCTCTGATACCACTTGTAACGCCCGGCCGCTTCAAGAATCAACGACTATCCCCACATACTAACACAAGACTTTTCAGTGTGTTTTTTCCTCAGTCGCACACTTCCTGAGAAAACTTCCAAGGAGGTCACCCATCCCAGAAATGCTCCAAGTCAAGCACGCTTAACTGTGGAGTTCTTCCAATCCGGGCTACCGAAAAGCAGATGCATCTTGTTAGTATAGGTAGTACCAATTAATTCTTATAAGCTATCCCAAACTGAGCAGTCTCATACCTGCACAGTCTTTGGAATCCCTCTCTTTCGGGTATCGATTCGATTCATTCGTGCATGTAACCCCCTGCTGGAAGTCTGTCAGGAGCCGCTCCTTGTCCCTACTTCTTTGCACCGGCGATCACTCCCCGCCCTCGTCAGCGCTCGGGATGTTACACGTCCACCAGCTTCCGCCTAGTTCGTCCTCGAACCATACCTTACTAGAAGAGAGGCCCTGCTCTCTGATACCACTTGTAACGCCCGGCCGCTTCAAGAATCAACGACTATCCCCACATACTAACACGAGACTTTTCAGTGTGCTTTTTTCTCACTCACACACTTCCTGAGAAAACTTCCCAGGAAGTCACCCATCCCAGAATTGCTCCAAGTCAAGCATGCTTAACTGTGGAGTTCTTCCGTTTCGGACTACCGAAAAACAGATGCATCTTATTAGTATAGGTAGTACCAATTAATTCTTATAAGTTATCCTAAACTGTGCAGTCTCATACCTGCACAATCTTTGGAACCCCTCTCTTTCGGGTGTCGATTCGATTCATTCATGCATGTAACCCCTCGCTGGAAGCCTGTCAGGAGCCGCTCCTTGTCCGTGTCTCTTTACACCGGCGATCACTCCCCGCCCTGGTCAGCGTTCGAGATGTTACATGAATATTAGACCTTAAAACTGTATGGTTACTAGTGTGATTGGTTTAGTTTAAGTAGCTTTTAATCAACCGACGAGGAGGTTGAAAACTTTTAACAATATAGGAATTGCTTAAGTAAACTTTTAACAAGATCTTATGAAACCAAAGGGACTCAAAAATGAAGATAATGATGAACAAACCAGAAGGATAAGAATTAAGAAGTAATAATCACTTAGAGAAGAAGTTGGCAGCTCAGCTAGTGCATACATTGAATCCGGACTTAAGACTGAGTGAGTTAATCATTATTCTATATGGTAGCCACTTTTGGTCACTACTAGGTTAGTTGGATTAAAAATTTGTGAATAATGTTATTGGGGGCTGAAGACTATTTTTAAAGATGTGTAAATAGTACTAAAACTAGTATTCGTACTTTTGAATTTAGATCCGACACAGAAAGTACAAATGAAAAGAATAAAATGTTTAAGATGAGTAAATGATATAATTTGAAAAGATTTGCTGAAAAAGAGAGAGGTGTTTATGCAGAAAAATCCATATGGTTTATTGAGAAGTGTTCGAGCAATTGAGTTTAATCACACAGAGTTGAACCTGATTCAAGTGGTGCTAAAAGGATGGTTGTGACAAGATCAACTAGGCTGCTATCGGGATGGTTGAACTAGTGTTGAATAGATGGAGGAACTTGCAAGGAACTTTCACACTAAAATGAGTTTGACTAAAATAGGGTACATATCTACTTGAGTAAATAACATAAAAATAATCATACATGGGTTTTAACCCTTATGTATATAGTGATGACATGAATTGTTTGTGCTGCCTTAATATAGCGGTATTCATTCTCATTGGTAAATTGAGGTGGCTTTGCCAATTTATCCCAATAGATGGAACCTTGTATGTTTCTTTTGTCATTTGCTCTTATGGAGGCTCATGAGTCATGAGTTATCTCAATTAATTTGCGTGTCTGCGGGATTGCCTATATATGTAATGCACACGCTTCCCTACTCTTTAAATTTTTGTTGGTGGGCTTCTTGGATTGTCATTCGATTAGACCCTTCAGCTTGTTTAGTATATATCCAGATTAAGAAGAAAATTAAGTTAAAAGAACAATTTAAACATAAGGGTTGATTACATTGAAAACTTAGATGTTAAATAATCGAACTAGTTTAGATAAATAAATCCACGACCTTTTCTTTTATTATTGGATTGGAGAATTATCAAATTGTGCTAACAATAGCCGATTGAGTGTGTAAAGAACCTTGGGATACACCACCTCAAAAGCTAGCTCAAAGGGTGGGAGTGCCCAAGACCTTATAAACTCCACATTAGTTACATATACAACCAATGTGGGACTATATATCTCAACACGCCCCCTCACACAAGAGCCCATTGGGCTTGAAGAGTGGACAATGCAACAGGCCCAACCTACCTGTGCTAAGAAACGCCACAAGAGAAAGTGGGGGCCAACGAGACTCTGATACCATGTAAAAAACCAATTCAACACAAAAGCTTAAGTTGTTGGGTGAAGCTACATTAATAGTTTTATATATTTCAACACTCCCCTCACACGAGAGCCCACTGGGCTTGAAGGGTGGACAATGCACAGGTCCACCTACCTGTGCGAACAAAGAAATTCCACTTGAAAGAAAGTAGGGGGTGGCGAGGATCGAACCCAGGACACGAGGCTCTGATACCATGTAAAGAACCAATTCAACCCAAAAGCTTAAGCTGATGGGTGAGGCTACATTAATGGTTTTATATATTTCAACATGCCCCCTCACACAAGAGCCCATTGGGCTTGAAGAGTGGAAAATGCAACAGGCCCAGCCTACCTGTAACATCCCCGTCTCGAGCCGGTTCAATTAACATACATATGATACAAACAGAAACAGCGGAAGACTTAACTTACGAAAATATGAGCTAACTTTTTCTTTTTCTTTTTAAATTCTCATTCGTCGTAAACGAAAATCGGACAGAGTTTCCTCTATGAATCGGACAACTGGGGATTTTCCAATCCCACTCAGAAGCATTTCCTGATAAACAGTTTATACAAATATAATCAAATGCCCATCCATGGGCGCATGCATAACTTGGCTCAGTGCCACTATATCTAACAGCATGCAATCCAACACGTAAACATATCTGAATACTACATCATCATATAACGTTCCTGAATACTCAAATGTACATGCATCAAACTGACAGACATGTACAAAACATATACAGGCCATATACAAAATAAAGGATCAATGTCATGATCCATCAAAGGCGGAAATACAAAACGACATGAATATACTTCCAAAAGGTAGTAGCCTACAGCCACTCAAAATCTGATCCGTCAACTGCCTCAGCCACGTGTCGCGTCCCTGCCTAGTGAGGACTCACCGGGAATCTGGGCACCTGAAAATATGTCCCCAACGAGGGGTGAGATTACAAATCTCAATAAGCTCCAGGTTTATAGAGAATTCTCCATACCCCTGGCTCACTCCTGCATGAAAGTCAGATACAGAGTATACAAATACAACATATAACAGATATCATAACAGAACATAGCATATATCCATATCATATTAAAGATGTGCGCCGTCATTCCCAAGGGAGGACCCCAAGCGAAAATCAACGCACGTGTTCCCGAGGGAGGACCCCAAAGCGGAACCAGACATATCAGAGGCGTACACCATCAGTCCCGAGGGAGGACCCCAAAGCGGACATCCGGGTACTATACAATCAATGGCCAGAGATTGTTACAGAAATCATATTTCAGAAGTCATATCAGAGCAAAACATATGATGTTATCAAATAACTCTATATGAATGCATCTATACAAAGCATCTAAATCACAGTCATACAGTCCAACCATAGTTCAGTAACCATGGTGGAGCACTCAAGCAGGAAAAGACTCCTTAAACATAGAGCTTACCTCTTGAAGCTTTATCAATCTGCTTACTTGTGGCACAAGTTACTTTTATATCTTCAAGAGATTTCGATCCTTTTCAATCCCTAGGTACACCTAGAGAAGAATCCACAACAAAATCAATAAAATGATACTATGCCATAATTCTTACATAAGACATACATTTTATCGTTTATTTTTGTTTCTTTAAATTTTGTCAATCCTATGCCAATTTACAAGTCATATACTAATTCTTTTCAAACTTACATATAGAACCCCAAAGCTAGTTAACATAAAACCACCAATTCTTAGTAGGCATTTCTCACTTTACATATACTTATCATGTCCTTAACACATCATACAAATCATAATTCCAAGTCCAATACAATTCCAACCCATTTACTTCTTTAAGGGTTGAAAATGACACATGTAGGTGTGTTCATGACCTTTCTCAAGCTATCTTTTGTTAGTGACCATTCCCTTCGTCACTATATCGGATACCCATCATCATCTCTTATTTAAATATCACTAGATACCTCATTTGTACCTATTTCACGATGAGGGCAGATTTGCACTCATAAGTGTTTATCATCTTTTCATGCTTTTATTTCCTTTATTTCTCCCTATGCATAACTCCAATTAAGTAAATAATCATTAACCAGCCTCAAGACACATAAACACACATTCAAACATATTAAAGCATGATGTTCCTTGTTCTTTTTCCTCTTGGCCCGAATACTTATATATATAGGAATTATGTCTTTTTTTCTCTTTAACTTTCATCACTTTTTCCACTCCTAATTCACACCACTTATCAATGATTACATACAAGGTATTATTTTCACTTGGGTATTTCATCAAACACTTGGTCTACTCATTTTGTTTTACATAGGCTGAATTATGTATTAGAGTGAGCCATCCAATTTTTCTTAATTTTCAACATTCATGCTCAATAATTTTTCAACTACTACCAACAACAAGGCTCAATGAACAACTTCTACAACAAAATACTCATTCAAATATCCTTTACAAATCTCCATGAAACTATGAAACTTCAAAAAAAAAAAAACTAAATAATATCTTGAAATTTAATCAACCAAATTCAAGTTTCACACCTTGAATGAGCTTTCCAAGACCTAGAGACCATTTCCCATCATTCAAACCTTGACAAACCTCCACTTATGTTGCTGTGAACAGTAACAGGCGCATGGAGGGAGGAGAAATCAGCCACAAGGCAGCCCCATTTGATGGTCTAAAACTAAGGTTAGGTTACTCACTTCCTAAGCTTTCTTTTTTGTGTAGAGAGATTAACCTAAAAGTGGCTAACAATGGAGCTTCATGCTTTTCCTCTCCACCCTTGAAGCGTCGGCCAAGTACAGAGAACAAGGGAAGAAAGTCGCGTGGGAGAGAGAGAGGAAAAGAGGTGACCATATATCTTAAGTGAGAATGTGTTTTAAATTTGTTCTATTGGGCTTTTTAACTTACTAATACTATTGATTTGTATTTTAACTCACTTTGACCCAACTAATTTAATTTAATAATATTAACTTGGATCCTAAATGACTTTTTGGCATAAATTGAATTTTCTCATTTTGGAGCTTTACCGGTAATTTAACAATAGTATAATTTACCGGTAAAATCACTATTCACACATTTTCTCAAAATTTGCTAGATTATACAAAATTTCATTCCGAATTCATATTTGACGTCAGAATTGTCAAATTATGTCTCTAAAATCATTTTACTAATTTAAGCTCTACCGGTTAATTCACAAGACTGCAAATTCTCCGGCAGAACGTACTGTTCATAACCTAGTCATGATTACAGTCAAAATACTCGAAATCACTCACTGAATCTAATTATGGCATTTAAATCCTTAAATTAAATCTCTAATTAAGATTTACCATTTAAGGTCATTATATTCACCCCACCTTTTAAGGATTTTGCCCACAAAATCAAATATCAAATATAACATATACCTGACATCAAACTCAGGATATTGCTGGAGAATTTCATTCTCCCGCTCCCAAGTAGCGTCCTCAGTAGTCAATCCTTCCCATTGTACCTTGATCATGGGAATAGTCCTGTTTCTCAATATTTTTTCATCACGTGCTAGAACCTTCAACGGTCCTACAACAAACTTCAAATCTTTCCTTACTTCAATATCGTCCCGCTGAACAATGTAGGACGCATCCGGCACGTATTTTCGAAGTTGGCTGATGTGAAAAACACTATGCAGATTTGACAGATGTGGAGGTAAGGCAAGCTGGTATGCCACAGGTCCGACCCTCTTTATAATCTGGTAGGGCCCAATGAACCTAGGACTCAACTTCCTCACACCTAGAGCACGCCCAACACCCGTAGTCGGAGACAAACGGATAAACACATGATCCCCTTCTGAAAATTCAAGGGGTCGATGCTTTGCATCATAATAACTCTTTTGGCGACTTTGTGCTTTCTTCAATCGATCCTTAATCATCATAATTTGATCGGTAGTCTCTTAGACCATATCAGGCCCAAATAACTGCCTCTCACCAATTTCTGACCAACAAGTAGGCGCCCTGCACCTACGACCATACAAAGCTTCATAGGGAGCCATGCCCAAACTGGCATGATAACTATTATTGTAGGAAAATTCCACTAGAGGAAGATATTTATCCCATGCATTTCCCTGCTCTAAGGCACAAGCCCTCAACATGTCCTCCAGGGTCTGAATAGTCCTCTCAGTCTGACCATCAGTCTGGGGATGATAAGCCGTACTCAGCCTCAGTTGTGTACCGAATGCCTGTTGCACTGCATCCCAAAGTCGAGAAGTAAATTTAGGGTCCCGATCACTAATGATACTTTCAGGAACACCATGTAGTTTCACAATCTCCCTTACATATAATCGAGCCAGCTGCTCTGTAGAGAAACTCGTTTTGACTGGTATGAAATGTGCAGACTTTGTCAATCTGTCAACAACTACCCAGATAGAATCACAACCAGCCTGAGTTCTCGGTAATGCCACTACAAAATTCATAGAAATACTGACCCACTTCCATTTCGGAATATCTAAGGGCTGCAATAATCCTGAAGGTCTCTGATGCTCAATCTTAACTTTCTGACATGTCAAACACTTACTCACAAATAGAGCAATATCTTTCTTCATTCCCGACCACCAGAAATTTCGTTTCAAGTCTTGGTACATCTTGGTAGCACCAGGATGGATAGTGTACTTACCCATATGGCCCTCAGCCAATACCTCATCTACCATTTGACCCTTCGGAACAATGATCTGATCTTTGTAAAACTTAAGACCGAACCTATCTGTGGACACAAAGTCCTGCTCTTTCATAGACTGAATCTCTTCATCAAGCAATTGAGCTTCTTTAATCCGCTCAACTAATGAGTTCAGGACTACCGTAGTAGTCAATAAATGCGGACTATCCTCTGTATTCACAGGAATGCGGAGATCCCTGAATTTCTCAATCAAATTATACTCAGAAATCATCAAATTGGCCATACCAAGCGCCTTTCTGCTTAAAGCATCTGCTACTACATTGGCCTTACCGGGGTGATATTGCAATTCAAAATCATAATCCTTCAGGAATTCCACCCATCGGCGTTGCCTCATATTCAGCTCTTTCTGATCAAACAGATATTTCAAACTTTTGTGGTCACTGTAGACAATGAAATCGGCCCCGTATAGAAAGTGTCGCCAGATTTTCAATGCGAACACTACGGCTGCCAACTCAAGATCGTGTGTCGGATAGTTCTCCTCATGCGGTTTTAACTGCCGAGAAGCATAAGCAACCACCTGACGGAACTGCATTAAAACACAGCCTAACCCAAACTTAGAAGCATCACAATACACCACAAATTTACTGGTAGGATCCGGCAATATCAATACCGGAGCTGTAGTCAACTTCCTTTTCAACTCTTGAAAGCTCACTTCACATTCTTGGGTCCACACAAATGGGTTCCCCTTACGGGTTAACCGTGTCAAAGGTAGTACCATCCGTGAGAATCCCTCAATAAAACGCCTATAATACCCAGCCAAACCAAGAAAACTCCTGATCTCTGTAATATTTTTAGGACGTTCCCATTCTAACACTGCTTCAATCTTACTCGGGTCCACTGCCACTCCTTCAGATGAGATGACATGGCCCAGAAATTGTATCTCAGAAAGCCAGAATTCACACTTTGACGGTTTAGCATACAACTGATGCTCTCTCAGAATCTGCAAAACAACCTTTAGATGCTCAGAATGCTCTTCTTTACTCTTTGAATATATCAGTATGTCATCAATAAAGACAACCACAAACTGATCCAGATAGGCTTTAAAGATCCGATTCATATAACTCATGAAAACGGCTGGTGCATTTGTAAGCCCAAAAGGAATAACCAGATACTCATAGTGCCCATATCGGGACCTGAAAGCTGTCTTCGGAACGTCATCCGGCTTTACCCGGATCTGATGATACCCGGACCGGAGATCAATCTTAGAAAATACAGTCGCACCACGCAACTGATCCAACAAATCATCTATACGCGGCAAAGGATACTTATTCTTAACAGTAACCTTATTCAACTGCCGGTAGTCTGTACATAATCTCATAGACCCATCCTTCTTCTTAACAAAGATCACCGGTGCTCCCCACGGAGACACACTCGGTCTGATAAAATTTTTACTGGACAAGTCTTCAATCTGCTTCTTCAATTCAGATAATTCCAGAGGTGACATCCGGTATGGGGCAAGAGAGATAGGCCCCACGCCAGGTAACAAGTCAATTGCAAATTCAATTTCCCTCTCTGGAGGAAAGTGCGGAATTTCATCCGGAAAGACATCCTCAAACTCGGAGACAATCGGAATAACAGAAATTGGCTCCTTGTTGACGCCAACCAGACCTCCCAATAAAACATACCCGGAATCTCCTTCCTTCAAGGCCTTTACCACCCGAAGTACAGACAAATAAGGAGACTCCCTTTCTTCATCATGAGATAACACAGAAATGGTTTAACTGCAGCAGTCAATCTTCACACAGTACTTAGACAACCAATCCATCCCCAGAATTAAATTCACAGAAGCAAGGTGCAAGACAATAAAGTCGGCAGAATATTCCCTGCCTTCATACTTGAATTTCACATTTTCACAAACATAGTCTTCACTAAAAACACTTCCCACAGCCGTAATAATGCGCATAGGAGTTTTCATTTTTATCACATGCAGACCAAATGCTTCGGCTACATAATCAGCAATAAAAGAATGTGTGGCACCAGAATCAAACAAAACACTAAGCATTTCATCACGAATAGAAATCATACCTCGTACCAAACTGGCTAATCTCTCGGCCTCTTGCTGAGTAACTGCATACACTCGGGAAACTGGAGATGGGAGAGGTAGAGATGGTTCCTCAACCACAATAGGAGCCGGAGTAGCCTGAATAGTAGAAACCTGTCCCCCATTAAAGGGGCAGTCCCTAATAAAATGCCCAGGTTGGCCACATTTGTAACACAGTCTTTGCTCTTTTCTGCAAACCCCTGCATGAACTTTACCACATGTAGCACATAGAGAAGCAGACTTAATATTTCCAGGCTTAGAATTTCCCGCCTTTTCGAACTTACCATCAGACTGTCTAACCTGCAACCCTTTTCCTTTAGAATTCCCAGAAGTGTTTTTAGGACCAGAATTAGGAGCAGATTGGTCCTTATGCTTCCTTCTATAGTACTCTTGAATGTTTTTACACTTTTTAACGAGTGCAGCAAAAGTATCAAAAGTGTGTCCTGCAAGTTTTTCAGAAATATTATCATGTAGTCCTCTATGAAATTTAAATACCAGATCATCCTCAGTAGGTGGAGCTCTCTGGAAATGAGAGTATTTGGCCAGCTTATTAAACTTATTCAGATATTCATCAATAGACATCTGGCCCTGCTTTAGTTCTTCAAATTCACCCTTCTTCCTTATCCGGGCTTCAGCCGGAAAGTATTTCAGCAAGAATTGCCTTTCAAATAAAGGCCAGGTAATAGCATAACCCTGACATTCCAAGGGCTGACGGGTATTTCTCCACCAATCGGCTGCATCATTCTGCAACATATAAGAAGCATACAACAATTTCTGCTGATCATCACACTCCATGACAGTAAAAATGCGATCCAATTCTTCTAACCACTGAATTGCAGCAATAGGATCAATGCCTCCTTTATAATTTGGTGGTGCATGTTTTCGGAAGGCATTAAGCATTCTTTCTCTTTGCTCTCTATTAGTGGCTGGCTGTGCCACACCACCCCTGTGACTAGATTCTTCATTCATATCATTATTTCCTTCACCCTCCACAACAATGGGATTATGAGGAGGAGGAACAGGCTGTTGTGGTTGTGGCTCAGGCTGTGGCTGTTGCAAAGGCTGTGGCTGTGGACCTTGCCCACCAGCCCTCACCTCAACCAAGAGTAATCTCATCATTTCAATATTCGCCATTCTGCTTGCTGCCATCATTTCTTGATTGGCCAACCTATTAGCCTCTAACAGGTCTTGATTTGCTTTCATCATCACTTCCAGCTCTCGCTGCCTAGCTGCAGCCATATTTTGTTGCATCTCAGTTAAGGCCGTTATCATTGGATCTGGCTGTGAAGTATTTCCCCGCTGATTTATTCGGGGTCTAGCCAAATCTGCTAATATTGGATCGGTCGGGTCAATAGGAGAATCATAAGTCCTTCTTGGGCGAACCATAATTCTGCATATTTCACACAAAGGAATGAGTTAGCTACGCTCACACTCGGTGATCAGACATGCATATCATAGTACTCCAAGAAAAACTCAAGAATATAACAACCCGAACAGTTCATGCAATATTTCACAGGCTCTCCTAGAGAAACTGCTCTGATACCATAAATGTAACATCCCCGTCTCGAGCCGGTTCAATTAACATACATATGATAAAACAGAAACAGCGGAAGACTTAACTTACGAAAATATGAGCTAACTTTTTCTTTTTCTTTTTAAATTCTCATTCGTCGTAAACGAAAATCGGGCAGAGTTTCCTCTATAAATCGGACAACTGGGGATTTTCCAATCCCACTCAGAAGCATTTCCTGATAAACAGTTTATACAAATATAATCAAATGCCCATCCATGGGCGCATGCATAACTTGGCTCAGTGCCACTATATCTAACAGCATGCAATCCAACACGTAAACATATCTGAATACTACATCATCATATAACGTGCCTGAATACTCAAATGTACATGCATCAAACTGACAGACATGTACAAAACATATACAGGCCATATACAAAATAAAGGATCAATGTCATGATCCATCAAAGGCGGAAATACAAAATGACATGAATATACTTCCAAAAAGGTAGTAGCCTACAGCCACTCAAAATCCGATCCGTCAACTGCCTCAGCCACGTGTCGCGTCCCTGCCTAGTGAGGACTCACCGGGAATCTGGGCACCTGAAAATATGTCCCCAACGAGGGGTGAGATTACAAATCTCAATAAGCTCCAGGTTTATAGAGAATTCTCCATACCCCTGGCTCACTCCTGCATGAAAGTCAGATACAGAG
Source organism: Gastrolobium bilobum (assembly GCF_033153095.1). Classification (NCBI taxonomy): domain Eukaryota; kingdom Viridiplantae; phylum Streptophyta; class Magnoliopsida; order Fabales; family Fabaceae; genus Gastrolobium; species Gastrolobium bilobum. The sequence goes on along the minus strand of NW_026897921.1, from coordinate 502 downwards.
TATACAAATACAACATATAACAGATATCATAACAGAACAGAGCATATATCCATATCATATTCAGAGTGCGCCGTCATTCCCAAGGGAGGACCCCAAGCGAAAATCAACGCACGTGTTCCCGAGAGAGGACCCCAAAGCGGAACCAGACATATCAGAGGCGTACACCATCAGTCCCGAGGGAGGACCCCAAAGCGGACATCGGGGTACTATACAATCAATGGCCAGAGATTGTTACAGAAATCATATTTCAGAAGTCATATCAGAGCAAAACATATCATGTTATCAAATAACTCTATATGAATGCATCTATACAAAGCATCTAAATCACAGTCATACAGTCCAACCATAGTTCACTAACCATGGTGGAGCACTCAAGCAGGAAAAGACTCCTTAAACATATAGCTTACCTCTTGAAGCTTTATCAATCTGCTTACTTGTGGCACAAGTTACTTTTATATCTTCAAGAGATTTCGATCCTTTTCAATCCCTAGGTACACCTAGA